>NC_050102.1:182288560-182608593 GCF_902167145.1 Zea mays | reverse complement strand
CTGTACAATGACTGAACCTTCACAAATAGCTCTTTGCACAAAGCTTCCAACTCCATCTTTTCAGAACTTAGGACCAACACTTCTTCCTTGATAAGTTTAAGAGCATGCATATGTTCCTCTAACTTCATGCCTCCCTGGATAATATCCCTGTATTCCATTTCATTATCAACACGAAGTCTAGGAATGGTTTGTTTGGCAAGTATATGGATCTCGTCTTCAATGACAGCTAATTCTTGCCTAAGGCCCAAAATATCCTCTAGCACAAGAGTATTATTAGCAGCAATTCTACAAATCTCTTAACAACCAACTGCAAGTTCGTCCTGGAAAGGGAGCAGAGGCATGGGTCCAGGAACTCCTCCATCTAATGAATTTGAAGGGGAATTTCTATGACCATTATTGCTCCAAGGTTGCCGAGCCATGTGGTTTTCTGATGGTGCCTGCAATGGTGTGAAAGAAGAGGACCCACAACATATGAATGGATGGATATGCTTGAATAACATGGGATAAAAAAATAAAACTATCTTGAATAGTTGAAATGACATAAGTATGTGACTGTGGATCTGGATATGCAAAACTGCGTATCATTTCCAAACAAGCATGACTTCATTTCAGTACACAAAACAACATGATATGACATGGTACAAACACACCTAAGGTAAAAAGAAGTTCTGGTATTTCATAAAGCAATAAATTAAAGGATTAGCTCATTTAGCTGTTTGCCACCATAAAACAATCTATGTAATTTTATAACTTCTTCACCTTTTATTAAATAGCTCTACTGGTTTTTTCTTGTCCAAGACCAGGGCTGCAGCCCCCGCAGCCTAGGTCCTAGATACGCTACTGCTGGGCTGATGTTCTCATTGTTCTCTTATTTTGCTCTGGGTTGCTTTGTATCCATCCTTGTGTAATCACATACTGTAACTACTGCCAACACATTGTTTAGAGGGGCACAATGGGCTTGTTCTCTCTGCTTCCTTCTAAATAAATCATGTGCCCATGCACGTTCTTAAAAAAGGTGCATAATTATATATTGGTTGCACTTGTAATTCATGTGGCTTGTTGACTACTAAATAGAAATTCCACAATCATTGAAAGATTACACTAAAAAAACCTACTACATCTCACAATCTAAATCATTAAAACCTACTGCAGAGTAAAAGTTCCACAATCTTTAAAAGATTGTGCAAAAAAGGTTACAAAATTAGTGTGTGATTATCTAAATCACAAATCATGTGGTTTGGAGGTTGCACAGTAGAAATTGCACAACCGTAAAAATGTTTGCACAAAAAAGAGAAAGCAACTACACTTTAAATTAAATCAGCAGATGTTATCAGATATCAAGCTATCCAATCATGATGTCCAAATCCAATAGAGTGAACAAAAAACTTTGTCTTCTCAAAGCGAGAAATAATCTCTCCAGTTAAAGGAGAGCACAACTTCATTTCTATTCCTTCAAAGAAATTGTATTGATGTGTTTTGGAAAGCAAACCTGACCCAAGTCTTTGGTGCACTGGAAAAGTTTTTAGCATTTCAACAAAAACTTTGTCTTCTCAAAGCGAGAAATAATCTCTCCAGCCTAGGAAATGTTAATAAAAATATGAGAGTGTTAAGCTAATGATGAAGAAGAGATATGTAGGGAATGTTGTTATCAACAATTAGTACAAAAAGAATAGAAATGGCAGTCATTCGAAGAAAAAGAAATATATGGTTCAGGCATCAACTCATTCTAGTTGTAAGCTAAAATTTAACAGAATAAGCTTTGTGTAGCCACATGTAGCTTTTTAAAGTGCGGCAAGAGTTGGGTGCTAAAAAAGGCAATGAGTGGTATTATCTGCAGAAATGATCTAGCTTGCCAATCCAAATACCCAAGAAGCATTGAAAGGTAGAAACCAATAACCATTTGAATGAAATGATGGTTTGTACAAACAATATGCTTGCATACATTTAGAGCACAACTTCATTTCTATAATTTGATCCATTGGACAAGCTGTTTGACCATACAACCATGGCTCACCAATACAATATTACGATAAAATAATCTCAAAAGCTATCAAATTAATCCAAAAAAGAAATTTTGGAATTACAATGCCAACAAAATTCCACCTAAGCTGCACATTACAGTATCATCCACTGGAGTAGCAATTATTTGTAAGCAAATTCACATATATAGAAACAAACAAACCAGAAGTAATTACATTCATACTTCAATATCCTTGAGTATAATATTCACTATTCATATATGGCAAGGTAATTCTCATTAAACAAGAAGCCATACCTAATAAATCTTGAATCAGAGCTGGATTACATTCCGAAACCGCAAGAATAAGATACTGCAACTGGCTCCAAAATCATCACCAAATGAACAAACCAATTAACTGAGTCTAAAATAGGAGCCGACTAACCGAACTCAATCAAATCCATGCGTACCAGAACGAACAAGCCATTGTACAACATGCGTGTGGGCGCCAAAAATCGGAATCTCCTTCTTGGCGAAGAGAGGCTGAAAAGCTTTCCGAACGCGAGCCCCAACTTCCTTCGCACCCACTTCCTTCACCACCTGCAGAATCGCCAACCGTTGATCATTCCGCTCGGAGCTCACCCCAAGTCTACCATACGATGGACGTGAATCATAGCGCGTGATCTGCCCGATCCACGCAGCCGTTAGAGAGAAGATCGAGGGCAGGAAGATCTGATAGTGCAAGGGGGCTCATTATTGGATCCGCCAAAAGAGAGGGGCGGAAGGGGTGGATCGATTCAAAATCCAGAGGTGGTGGAATAGGGGATCGGGGGTGAGGCGGCGTCCTGATGAGGGGAGGGGAGGATAGGGAGATATGTCGGATCAGGGGATGGGGGCTCACCTTGACCTGGCCGGAGCGGCACCCCGGTCACTTTCCTCTCTCAAGTCTCAAGCATGTTGTCTCTTTGCTCTGCTGCTGCTGGTATAGCCTGGTACAGAGTTGCAACCAGTCGAGGGGGAGGGGTGGTGCGCGCGGTGGCCTGGATGCAAGGCACGACGGGGTCGGGGGAGGTGGCGAGGGGAGGATGTCGCCTTCCATGGAGAGAGCCGGGGCGAGGTTTAGGGGAGGATGTCGCCTTCCATGGAGAGTTGCAACCATGCATCTGACTGCTGAAATCGCGGTAGGAAGGAGCTGATGGCGGGTCCTAGAATCACGGCGGCGGGAGTCACGGCTGAGGGCAAGCATGGCCATCACGCCGGCGGGAGTCACGGCGGGCAACACGCGATGCGGGGGAGGGGAGGATCGCGGAGCAGAGGGGCAGAACCGTGCACCACGGGTGTGGAGTCTACACTACTGTCTTATAGAGTAGTATAGATATAGTGTATAGTATACATATATCTGTATATTAGTTAGTTGTCCATACTTTATGTGACACAAACAAACATAAGTTGTAGTTGTCGAGACAGTCACCCTTGTTCCTCATGACCACACTTCAAATCTCCACACTCCCATATTTGTACACACGCACGTGAATTTCGGACATAGCATACGCCACTTATTTACATTTTCAAAGAAAACAAAAACAATTCTGCTTCATGGTTAGTCCTTCGCCTTTTCATTTATATATGTAATTTAACTTTTTAAAAATAGATTAATTCATCTTACAAACTCATACGGTATACGATTGTAGTCGATCATCAACATCGTACGAATGTTTGTTTATTTCAGATGACTGTATTTGTGTCAACATTTTTCTGAATTTATGTAGGTAGAAACAATGTATTTCTGTTGTTTTATTCTTCTGATACTTATGAGCATTATTGGATGGTTGCTTTGTTACATTTATTGAAGAGAATTCTTATTGCAAGCCAAAGATAAAAACATCATCACTCGTTTTTTTTTTAAAATATGAAGGATCAAAAACTTTTCTTGTAATGTAACCTTCATTATCATTTAGATACCTATTATTTTTTTTATATATTTCAAATGTTGGCTCTTATACCTAGTATTGAAAATTATAGTTTTTGATCAATTTTATACTCATCTAATACTTGATTTTGTTTAATATATATCATATGTATACTATAAAATTGTTGTTATAATATTTTGGTATTACACATACCAAATTGTTAGGCTTTATATGGTATTATGTATTAAAAAATTGCCGTTTAACAATTTCGAATACCCTTCCTTAAAATCCTGTGCCCTCCACTGCTCGAAAATGCTTTCTTTCCAGAAAGTGAATGGGGAACGGCTGATCAACCGATCCGTGGACATGTGTGGGGCGGCTGCTGGCACAGACGAGGTGGTTTTTGACATCTCAGGTGCTAGTTGGTCAGTTGGAGAAGAAGAAGAAACTACGACGATAGTTTACGAGATAATGTAGACCTTTTTTTATGACAAGGCTGAGACTGATGATGAATACAAGGTGGGTTCAAATAGTTTGGCCCACGTATGTTTCTGTTGGCCCAGGAAAAGTGTCCGGGAACGAACGGGATGCTCGTTCGACAAATAAGCCCACGATGTACGAAGCCCAAGTTACAGTGTACCCAGCGGCAGACCAGGCCCAGCAGCACAACCGGTGTGCGTTGCCCAGCAGACGAGCTGCAGCCTGCAAGCGCGCGCGACAAAAGATGCACAGAAATTCACACCACCGCGCTGAGTGACTGCTGACACCTGGTAGAGACTAGAGACATCGATTATATATATCACCTTGACAATTACCGCGGAGGTGGAGCTAAATTATTAACCATGCATGCCGTGTGGATCCGGCCGGCCGTCGTTGTCTTAGGCCCGGTTTCAATCTCATGGGATAAAGTTTAGCTTCCTGCTAAACTTTAGCTATATGAATTGAAGTGCTAAAGTTTAGCTTCAATTACCACCATTAGCTCTCCTGTTTAGATTACAAATGGCTAAAAGTAGCTAAAAAATAGCTGCTAAAGTTTATCTCGCGAGATTGAAACAGGGCTTTAATGGTTTACCACCACTGTCTGCCACACCTCTTTAAGCTACTTGTTACTACTATTTTTTTTTCTATATATGTTTGGTTACATTTGATAGATTGATGATTCATTTGAGCTACGGGTGGAGGTCCTAGCGCGGCCGTCTCACTCTCACCCATATATATCATGCATGCGTTCTATATATGCATGTTTGGTTACACTACAAGAGCTACAGACATTTTCGGCAGCCAGAAGCCGCCGAAAATAACCTACTTTCGGCGGCAAAGTGGTTATTTTCGGCGGCTTCTGGCCGCCAAAAAAAAACCGGCCGAAAATAAGGCTTTATTTTCGGCGGCCAGGATTTGGCCGTCGAAAACAGCTTATTTCCGGCGGCTGGCTCCCTGGCCGCCGAAAATAACAGTTTATTTTCGGCGGCCACGTAGTCAGCCGCCAGAAATTAATACTGCCAAAAATAATATCCCTATTTTTGGCGGCCAGGGAGGCCGCCGAAAATTACTAATTTCAGAGCAAAAAAATTGAAAAAATGCGAAAAATAACATAATTTCATACAAAATTCATACAATAACAGAAATTCCATACAATAACAGAAAATTCATACCTGAGTTCACAACATAAAACTTGAGTCCATACAAATATAAAGTCCACAAATAGTCCATACAAATATAAAGTCCACAAATAGTCCATACAAACATAAAATCCACAAATAGTTCATTACAACGCACAGTGCGGCACAAAGCTAACTTAATCACATATCGGGGTCGTTGGAGTTGTGTCCACTACCTCCAGAAGCCAAGAACTGGTTGACGAAGTCGTGTGACGGGTTTGGATCCTAAAGAAAAAAGAAGACATTAATAACGACATTGGTTACATGTATAATAACGACTATTCAAACAAATTGTTTCTCAAACTAACCTCTCCTGCATAAGCGCCCTCTCCTGCATAAGCTCCTCCTGGTGCTGGTATAACCGGTGGTGGCGTGTTGTGGCCCATGACCCCGGATCCCTACAAAATCAAGTTTAGTAAAGATTTGAAATTAGGTTGATACAAACGACAAGTCTTAACTAAATTGAATAACCTGATGTGGAGGTGGAGGTGGCGGAGCATGTAATCCCCACTGAGGCATCGGCGGCTGAAATTGAGGGAAAACAAATGGTTGCTGCTGTGCCTGCTGTGGAAACCAAGACTGTTGCAAATATAATATATTAGTTATAGAACCAATATCGAGCGTGTTGAGAATAAATAAGACACTCACGTTCATTGCTTGTTGCGCCTGTGCGTTGTAAGCAACCATGTACTCTGATTGCTGTTGGAGAAATGCCATTTGTTGCTACCGTAGCTCTTCACGAAACTTTTCTTGCTACTCCCTCATAGCTTCCTCCATGCTAGATACAGAGCGGCGACTACGGCTGCTACTACCACAGCCCGCCTGCGACGAAGAGCCGCCACGAGAACGCAACTCCATCGAATCGATAACACCGCTAAACATAGAATATCTTGAAAAACAAGAAAATTAGCTATTCGGTCATAGTTCCAATATTATTGAAAACAATTCACAAGTTCATACCGTCCATGCGCCTTGCCTCCAAGTGAATGCACAACTTCAGCGTCGATGGTAGGCGCTCCTCGCCAATCGTAGTCTTCTCCATACTTCTTAACCATCTCCTGCCCGTATGTCTCCTGCAATACAATATGAAGGTTCAGCACACATATAATTTATAGCTATATGACAAGAAAATATTAATCATAACAACAACTAACCATACGCTCAACGGCCGCTTGACTACACAGCTCATCGGAGATTTCACTGTTTTTCGCTCGATGCCCTCTCCTATAAACATCGATTGGACTCGGGACAACTCCAGTTTGAGCCTCCTGCAAATATATGAGTTCAATCCTGTTTCATTTCTGAGTAAAACAGAATACTACATACTCACCATTCGCTTAGCCAACCGAATGTGTCCATCAGCCCCATAGGTATGGTTGACTACGACCTCATCATCGTCCTCGTCCTGCTGATGGCGCTGCCTATGTCGATTTCCGTTTGACTTCTCAATCCACTCGGGCGAAGCCCATATCTCACACAAAGCCTTGTAAGCCTGCGGCACAACAGGACTGTTTATCATTTTCGGCGGCTTTTATTATTTTCGGCGGTCCATACCTAGCCGCCGAAAGTTAGCTGCTATTTTCGGCGGCTTCACGTGGCCGCCAAAAATAAGGCTATTTTCGGCGGCCTCTGACACAGCCGCCGAAAATAGCCTTATTTTCGGCGGCCAGTGACAACCACCGCCGAAAATTAGGCTTTTAAAAACCGTCGACGACCTTCTTCTTATCTGTTTTTTCTTCGTCTCCCAAACCAGCCGCCGCCGCTCCGTGCCTGCCCGCCCAGCCACCCGCCTGCGCCCCGCCCGGCCGCCCGTCTGCGCGCCGCCGCCCGCCCGCCTGCGCGCCGCCGGCCGCCCCGCCTGCTCGTCGCTGGCCGCCCCGCCTGCACGCCGGCCGCCCGCCCGCTCGCGTTGCTCGCCTCGGCCGGCACAGCCCGCGCTGCTCGCCCCGCCCGCGCTGCCACTCGTTCGTCGTGCCACGCTGCTCGGCCGCTGTGCTGCCCGTCACTCCGAGCCGCCACTCCGCCACATCGAGAGGTAATTTTTTGCGTATTTTATTTCTTATTTTCGGCGGTTGTTATTTAGTTACCGTCGAAATTAGTATATATTTATAATTGTGTTTGTTTGATTACTGTTTGTGATTAGTATTATTGTTTAATTTGATTTCATTAATGTATATATGATTTAGGGATTAGGGGCATATTGTATTTAGGCATTAATTTCATATTAATATGTGGTACTATTATATTATTAGTTTTTATAGTATGTTATATTGGAACGTAGAATAGTTAAATAATTAGTGTATGTGGTACTTAGTTTGATTTGATTAATATTATATCATTCTTTGTTTTATATATAAATAATATTATTTAGTGGCAGCGAGGTTATGCTGCCAAAATTATTGTGGGTCCTGGTAGCTTGCTGTGGTTTAGAATCTATCCTTGCCTATACATATAGGACCGATACATTTGATGAAATTGAATAATGGTTTCACGATATGGTTCGGTTTAACAGTCTTAGGCATGGCTGAAGACCGTGCATGGATGTACAATGGCTGGAGTAGGAATGGACGTCATTCTGATGAGTGGGTAGCCAAGACCAAAGATTTTGTGGACCATGTATTCGCCTTGTCCTTAACCGACACTGTCAGATGCCCTTGTAGGCGGCACGAAAACAGTATATTTCTTAATAAGGAAAGAGTTAGCCTAGATCTTTGTCAGTTTGGATTTATGCCCGGATATGAGGTGTGGGAACATCATGGTGAGGTAGTACCCAACCGGAATGTAGAAGAGGAGGAGAACAATGATTGGGCTGGCGATGATGCGATGCATGAGATGCTAGATTCGCTACGTCCATAATTCAACCTAAGCTCCGAGGATCCTGCCACACCAGAGGTTTCCAGATTTTTTAAACTACTAAAAGACTCTGAAGAGCCGTTACATGAACACACAGATGTGAGTATACTCGCTTTTGTGACTCAGCTCATGGCCATTAAGTCCAAGTACTTTTTCTCGAACAATTGTTACAATGAGATTTTAAAGTTATTAGGAGATGTGCTCCCAAAGCCCAATAAGTTGCCTAAAGACATGTACCAATCAAAGACAATTATCAAAGGTCTCGGTATGGATTATGAGAAGATTGATGTGTGCAAAAATAATTGTATGCTTTTCATGAAGGAGCATGCGGAAGAGAAAAAAATGTCTGAAATGTGGACAATCTAGATTTGTGGAAGTTGTTAATGATGAGGGTGAGAAAGTGATGACAGATGTTGCACATAAGCAGCTCCGCTACTTGCCACTAACTTCTCGAGTGAAACGGATGTTTCTATCTAAAAAAACTGCTATGCACATGCGATGGCACAAAGAAGGTGTATGTGATAACGATGACCTAATCGTGCACCCTTCAGATGGGGATGCATGGAAGGCTCTCGACACGTTTGATCCCGAGTTTGCAGCTGATCCGAGGAATGTTCGAATCGGCCTCGCGACCGATGGCTTCACACCTTTTGGTCAAATGGCATCATCATACTCATGTTGGCCCGTCTTTGTTATTCCATACAACCTTCCACCTTCTCTTTGTATGAAATATGAATTTATATTTTTTTGCTTAATCATTCCTGGCCTAGACTATCCTGGAAAGAACCTCAATGTCATGTTAAAACCCTTGATTGAAGAGTTGAAGGAGCTTTGGAAAGGTGTTGAAGCATACGATGTTTTTACAAAACAGATATTCAAACTTCGAGTTGCGTATTTGTGGTCGGTGCATGACTTCATGGCGTATGCTATTTTTACCGGTTGGAGTACACATGGTAGATTGACATGTCCATATTGCGATTTAGATACATATTGCTTCCGTCTTGCTCATGGTGGAAAGATCACTTACTTCGATTGTCATCGACGCTGGTTGCCCAGGAAACACCCCTTTAGGAGCGATAAGAAAAACTTTATAAAGAACACTGTGGTCACCAAAGGTCCGCCTAAATGTCTTAACGCGGCAGAAATATATGCTCAACTGAACAACCTTGTCCTAAATGAAAAGGGGGACAAGTACGAAGGATTCGGAGTGGACCACAACTGGACACATATATGTGGTCTCTGGGAGCTCCCTTATATGTCGTCATTGATTCTTGTGCACAACATTGATGTCATGCACCAAGAAAGTAATGTTGCTGAAGCCCTCATACACACCTGCATGCATTTTGACAAAACAAAGGACAATCTGAAAGCTCGAAGAGATCTAGCAATGCTTTGTGACTGACCAACCCAAGTGCTCAATGACAACGGTAAGCCGCCACGTGCCTTGTTCTGTCTTACCTCTAAAGACAAGATCGAGGTAATGAGATGGATGAAAAAAATTAAATTTCCCGATGGTTATGCTGCGGGCTTGAAAAGAGCTGTGAATTTGAAAACAGGAAAACTAACTGGGTTAAAGAGCCATGACTTCCATATATTAATGGAGAGGATTATCCCTGTCATGTTTCGTGGTTATATGCCCGACGCCATGTGGCAAGCAATAGCTGAGCTAAGTTATTTCTACAGGCAGATCTGTGCCAAAGAAATAAGTAAAAATATGATGGAGAAGTTGGAGAAACAAATACCAGTGTTGTTATGCAAGCTAGAAAAATATTCCCACCTGGATTCTTCAATCCGATGGAGCATCTACTTATTCACATTCCATATGAGGCAAAGGTTGGTGGACCTGTACAATATAGGTGGATGTATCACATTGAACGTGCACTCAAAAACCTGCGAGGCATGGTTCGAAATAAGGCTAGAGTAGAAGGATGCATCGCTGAAGCTTTTTTGCTAAAGGAGGTTTCATACTTCACGAGTGTGTATTTCGCAGAGGAACATAATGTCTATGCTGCTACCATGCGATACAATGTCGATGAGGAACCTCCTGTCAGTGATCTCAACATTTTCCAATGGAGAGGCACAAGTACTAGTAAGGGCACGTTCTACCACCTTAGCATGGATGAAAGAATGTCCGCATTGCTATACATGTAGTCTAATATGGAAGAGATGGAGCCATATTTCATGTAAGTCTTTATTTTACCCCTTAATTTCTTTACCAAAGGAGCCATATTTAATGACTTATTTGTCGGACAGTAAGTTCGACGAGGAAAATTGGACTTATTCCCATCAGCCTACAAGCAAACAACTAGATACTATGCGACGACATGGGAGGCAAGGAAGACCTAATTTTGTTGACTGGTTTCGCGAGCATGTAAACTCTTTATATTCCTTACTTTCATGTCATTTAGCCTTTTACGCGAGGTAGTCATTTTAACTGTATATTATTTGCAGTGCACAAAGACTCCTAACATACACGAGGACTTGAGACAGCTATCTTATGGGACGGTCACTTGCAGAACATTTGGTCGATACGATGTGAATGGCTTTTGTTTTCGTTCAGACCAATTTGAAAAGTCTCGTCCTCGTGCAGCCACACGTAACACTGGAGTTCTGACTAGGGCACTCGATGCACTCGGCAGAGAAACTAATTATTATGGCATCATTCAAAACATCCTAGAGTTTAATTTTGCAGGGAACAAACCTTTGAAATTAGTATTCTTTCTATGTGATTGGTTTGACAGCACTAATGGGATTAGACAAAGTCAATATGGTATAACTGAAGTAAAGCACAAGGAACGACTTCGAGGCCATGATAATTTTATCCTTGCACACCAGTGCGAGCAGGTCTACTATATGTCGTACCCAAATCTGAAGTTTGAAGCATGGTGGGTAGTTCATAAGGTGAACCCTAGGGAACGTTTACATACTCCTTGCACTGCTGGTTATCAATTTGAAGACGAACAGGCCGATGATGTTTATCAAGAAGAAGAATTGCCAACTACTTTTACTATCGATGAGGGTGTTGCACTGAACTCACTAGTCGGAGACCGTAACGATGTCACTACTGATGAGTGTGTTGCACCGAAACGAAAACGAAATCCAAGGAACAAAAAAGCCACATTGCGAGCTTTGGATCGAAGAAGACTCCTTGATCGTGATTCTGATGAATTTTGATGTGTAATGCAAAATTTCATATTATGTGATGTATTATTTGATTTTTTATTAGTTCACTTAATTTTATGGAGCTAATACATTTAATGTTTTTCTATTGAACAGGATGAGTGGTAGGAATAAACCAAAGCGCACTGGTAGGGGGTTTCTTAATGCGGCTAGCAGGATACTCCCTGGTGCACGTTCCCTTTTCCAAGGGAGTTCTTCTAGCCAGAGCAGACAGGAGGCGTTGCTGAGACACGCTCGGCCAGAACTACGTGATACACCTATCGCTCTACAACGGAGTACCGATGTAAATGTTTATGTAGATCTTATTTGTCAGTCACTTATGTAATTGATCTTATGTAAATGTTTATGTAAATTTTTACGTGTCTCTATTTCATGTCCATAGGAAGAGGAGGACGACGAGGAGGAGGTGCAACACCATGAGGAGGAGGACGAGGAGGCCCATGAGGAGGATGACGAGGAGGAGGTGCAACACCATGAGGAGGAGGACGAGCAGGCCCATGAGGGCATAGATGCTGAGGCGGATGACGATACCACCGAGGCTCCTGTCGTTCGACGAAGGGGCACTCGGAAGGGCCACTTTGTCCTACCTCCGTCAGCGCCTGCACAATCTGAAGCTCGAGTACTGATCATCCCGGTTGGTGATAGGTACTCACGTTTGGCCACTTTGTTCTTACTTATTTGTTTATTTTACACTATATATATGACATGACTTTCTTGTTTTTTGTCATGCAGCCAATGGGAAGACACGTCATTTGACGGTCGAGGTCACCATAGACAGGTTAATCAAGTCTTAGGTAACCTCTGTCGTCTACATAACCCAGGAATTGTCATCGACCCGAAAGGTGTGGTGGTTCCTTGCACTAGCTGGTCGCACTTCGCACTAGCTCCACATGCTACATATGGAACAACTCAAGGCACCGTCAAGCACGACTTTTGGGTAATTTTTTCGAACTAACATTTATTAGTTGTTTCAACCTAACATTTATTAGTTGTTTTTTAACTAATTTTATTTTCGATGTTGGACAGAGACGCTATCGTGTGGAACCTAAGGCTCAAGAGCATGCAGACCGAGTATTAGAGAAAAATGCGAAGAAGGTGTGCAGGGATGCATTTTCCAATGCTCGTCTACAGGTTGTGAACGCGTACATGAAGCGCCGAGGTCATTCTATCAACAACTTTTGACAATATTCAGATGTCTACTTGACTGTAGACCAGTACATGGAGGTAAAAATCTAATTTAACAGCTCATTCAGATGTGAATGTAATTTTGAGCTAACGCTTTATATGCAGGTAACTCTTCCATGGATGGAACACCGGCCGCAGGCTTACAAGGCTTTGTGTGAGATATGGGCTTCGCCCGAGTGGATTGAGAAGTCAAACAGAAATCGACATAGGCAGCGCCATCAGCAGGACGAGGACGATGATGAGGTCGTAGTCAACCATACCTATGGGGCTGATGGACACATTCGGTTGGCTAAGCGAATGGTGAGTATGTAGTATTCTGTTTTACTCAGAAATGAAACAGGATTGAACTCATATATTTGCAGGAGGCTCAAACTGGAGTTGTCCCAAGCCCAATCGATGTTTATAGGAGAGGGCATCGAGCGAAAAACAGTGAAATCTCCGATGAGCTGTGTAGTCAAGCGGTCGTTGAGCGTATGGTTAGTTGTTGTTATGATTAATATTTTCTTGTCATATAGCTATAAATTACATGTGTGCTGAACCTTCATATTGTATTGCAGGAGACATACGGGCAAGAGATGGTTAAGAAGTATGGAGAAGACTACGATTGGCGAGGAGCGCCTACCATCGACGCTGAAGTTGTGCATTCACTTGGAGGCAAGGCGCATGGACGGTATGAACTTGTGAATTGTTTTCAATAATATTGGAACTACGACCGAATAGCTAATTTTCTTGTTTTTCAAGATATTCTATGTTTACCGGTGTTATCGATTCGATGGAGTTGCGTTCTCGTGGCGGCTCTTCGTCGCAGGCGGGCTGTGGTAGTAGCAGCCGTAGTCGCCGCTCTGTATCTAGCATGGAGGAAGCTATGAGGGAGCAGCAAGAAAAGTTTCGTGAAGAGCTGCGGCAACAATAAATGGCATTTCTCCAACAGCAATCAGAGTACATGGCTGCTTACAACGCACAGGCGCAACAAGCAATGAACGTGAGTGTCTTATTTATTCTCAACACGCTCAATATTGGTTCTATAACTAATATATTATATTTGCAACAGTCTTGGTTTCCACAGCAGGCACAGCAGCAACCATTTGTTTTCCCTCAATTTCAGCCGCCGATGCCTCAGTGGGGATTACATGCTCCGCCACCTCCACCTCCACATCAGGTTATTCAATTTAGTTAAGACTTGTCATTTGTATCAACCTAATTTCAAATCTTTACTAAACTTGATTTTGTAGGGATCCGGGGTCATGGGCCACAACACGCCACCACCAGTCATACCAGCACCAGGAGGAGCTTATGCAGGGGAGGACGCTTATGCAGGAGAGATTAGTTTGAGAAACAATTTGTTTGAATAGTGAATAGGAAATGTGCCCTTGGGCAATTTCTAAGTGTAAAAAGGTGGACAAAGTACAAATCAAGGATAAAGGTATGTTTCTCAGGCTTAGTACATTGTTTTATGGACTAATGTATTGTGTCTAAGTGCTGGAAACAGGAAAAATCCAATTGAAAATGCCTTGGCTCGAGCAGCCAAGAATCTGCTCAGTCTGGGAGCACCGGACTGTCCGGTGTTGCACCGGACAGTGTCCGGTGCACCAGGCTGGCTCGGGCGAAGTTGCTGCTCTCGGGACTTCGACGGCGATGTACGGCTATAATTCACCGGACTGTCCGGTGGTGCACCGGACTGTCCGGTGGGCTGTTCACAGGCGAACTCGTCGCTCTCGGGAATTCATCGTCGACGTATGGCTATAATTCACCGGACTGTCGGGTGTACACCGGACTATCCGGTGAGCCAACGGTCGGAAGGGCCAACGGTCGGCCGCGCGATCTGCGCGGGACACGTGGTCGAGCCAACGACTAGAAGGGGGCACCGGTCTGTCCGGTGTGCACCGGACATGTCCGGTGCGCCAACGGCTCTCAGGCTACCAACGGTCGACTGCGCCATTTATGGAAGGAAATCGGGCACCGGACAGTGTCCGGTGTGCACCGGACTGTCCGGTGCGCCAGTCGACAGAAGGCAAGATCAGCCTTCCTAGATTGCTCTCAACGGCTCCTAGCTGCCTTGGGGCTATAAAAGGGACCCCTAGGCGCATGGAGGAGAACACCAAGCATTCCTACAACTTTCCTAAGCACCAAGACATCGATTCCGCGCCTTTGATTCTTTGCGATAGCAATTAGAGCTCTAGTTGAGTAGTGAACTCATTGAGTTGTGTTGTGAGCTCTCATTGCGACTTGTGTGCGTGGTGTTGCTGTGATTTCTTGTCTTGAGTGTGTTGCTAATCCCTCCCTTGCTCCGTGTTTCTTTGTGAATTTCAAGTGTAAGGGCGAGAGGCTCCAAGTTGTGGAGATTCCTCGCAAACGGGATTGAGAAAAAGCAAGCAAAACACCGTGGTATTCAAGTGGGTCTTTGGACCGCTTGAGAGGGGTTGATTGCAACCCTCGTCCGTTGGGACGCCACAACGTGGAGTAGGCAAGCGTTGGTCTTGGCCGAACCACGGGATAACCACCGTGCCATATCTGTGATTGATCCTTGTTGGTTATTATGTTTTGTTGAAGATTCCTCTCTAGCCACTTGACAATTATTGTGCTAACGATTAACCAAGTTTTGTGGCTTAAGTTTCAAGTTTCACAGGATCACCTATTCACCCCCCTCTAGGTGCTCTCAATTGGTATCAGAGCCGTTCTCTTCACAAAGGGACTAACCGCCCGAAGAGATGGATCCTAAGGGGAAGGGAATCGTGATCAACGACAAAGAGAAGGAATCCTTCGTCAACGAGCCGAAGGATGACAAGCCTACAGACTCCGGCTCGGGCCATAGACGGAAAGATGGGAAGAAGAAGAAGACAAGGCGCATCAGGGAAATTGTCTACTACGACGACAGCGATGAGTCTACTTCTTCCCAAAAGGACGACGACCACAACGACTACGAGAGAAGAAAACCGGTTAATTCGAACTTTTCTTTTGACTACTCTCGTATTCCACAAAGTTCAAATTCACATTTGCTCTCCATTCCTCTCGGCAAGCCTCCACACTTTGATGGGGAGGACTACGGATTTTGGAGCCACAAAATGCGTAGTCACCTATTCTCTCTCCATCCTAGTATATGGGAGATTGTAGAGAGTGGAATGCACTTTGATAGTATGGATAGTCCCATGTTCATTAATGAGCAAATACATAAGAATGCACAAGCTACTACTGTTCTTCTAGCTTCATTGTGCAGGGATGAATACCACAAAGTGAGCGGCTTGGATAACGCCAAGCAGATCTGGGACACCCTCAAGATTTCGCATGAGGGGAACGATGTCACCTTGCTCACCAAGATGGAGTTGGTGGAGGGCGAGCTTGGACGATTCGCGATGATAAGGGGCGAGGAGCCGACACAAACATACAACCGGCTCAAGACCCTTATCAACAAAATAAGGAGCTACGGAAGCACGCGATGGACGGACCACGACGTCGTCCGACTGATGCTAAGGTCCTTTACCGTTCTTGATCCTCATTTGGTGAATAATATTCGTGAGAATCCCAGGTACACCAAAATGTCGCCCGAAGAAGTCCTTGGAAAATTCGTAAGCGGGCGAATGATGATCAAGGAGGCGAGGTACGTGGACGATGCTCTAAACGGTCCAATCAATGAGCCTCAACCCGTTGCTTTCAAGGCAACAAGGAGCAAGGAGGCGCTACCTAGCAAGGTGGCACAAATTGAGGCGGCCGGACTTAATGATGAAGAGATGGCCCTCATCATCAAAAGATTCAAGACGGCGCTTAAGGGTCGCAAGGGACAGCCAAGCAAGACAAAAGCCAAAGGGAAGCGCTCATGCTTTAAATGCGGTAAGCTTGGTCATTTTATTGCTAACTGTCCCGACAATGATAGTGATCAGGATCAAGGGAACAAGAGGGAGAAAAAGAAGAACTATAAGAAGGCAAAGGGCGAGGCACATCTTGGCAAGGAGTGGGATTCGGATTGCTCCTCGTCTGACTCCGACAATGAAGGACTCGCCGCCACCGCCTTCAACAAGTCATCCCTCTTCCCCAACGAGCGTCACACATGCCTTATGGCAAGGGAGAAGAAGGTATGTACTCGAGACTCTACCTATGCTTCTTCAAGTGAGGACGAATCTAGTGATGAGGATGAAATAGACTATTCATGTTTATTTAAGGGCCTAGATAGAACCAAGGTAGATAAAATTAATGAATTGATTGATGCCTTGAATGATAAGAATAGGCTTTTAGAAAAACAAGAAGATTTGTTGTATGAAGAACATGACAAATTTATAGAAGCTCAAAAATCTCATGCTTTAGAAGTTAAAAGAAATGAAATGCTTTCTTGTGAATTATCTTCTTGCCATGAGACAATTTCTAGCTTAAGGAGCATTAATGATGATTTGAATGCTAAATTAGAAATAGCTAGTAAATCAACAACTTGTGTAGAAAATGTTGTTATTTGCAATAGATGTAAAGATTTTGATATTGATGCTTGTAGTGAACACATAGCTTCTATTGCAAAGTTAAATGCTGAAATGGCTAGTCTTAATGCCCAACTTAAGGCTAGCAAAAGTGATTTTGATAAACTAAAATTTGCTAGGGATGCCTACATGATTGGTAGACACCCCTCAATTAAGGATGGGCTTGGCTTCAAGAGGGAAGCCAAGAACTTAACAAGCCATAAGGCTCCCATCTCCGCCAAGGAGAAAGGGAAGGCCCCTATGGCAAATAGTACTAAAAGGAACCATGCTTTTATGTACAATGATAAAAGACAGTCTCATAGGAGTTGCAATGCTTTTGATTCACATGCCTATGACTCTTATGCTATGTTTGCTCCTAGTTCTTCCTATATGCATGGTAGAGATATGCCTAGGAAAAATGTTCATCATGTGCATAGGAAGAATATTGTTCATGTTCCTAGAAAGGTTATGAATGGTCCCTCTACAATTTATCATGCTTTAAATACTTCCTTTGCTATTTGTAGAAAGGATAGGAAGATAGTTGCTAGGAAATTAGGGGCAAAATGCAAGGGTGATAAAACTTGCATTTGGGACCCTAAGGAAATTGTGACTAACCTTGTAGGACCCAACAAGAGTTGGGTACCTAAGACCCTTGGGCCATTTCTAAGTATTTTGGTGATTTAGTGTCCAACACAAGTGCCTAAGTGTAAAAAGGTGGACAAAGTACAAATCAAGGATAAAGGTATGTTTCTCAGGCTTAGTACATTGTTTTATGGACTAATGTATTGTGTCTAAGTGCTGGAAACAGGAAAAATCCAATTGAAAATGCCTTGGCTCGAGCAGCCAAGAATCTGCTCAGTCTGGGAGCACCGGACTGTCCGGTGGTGCACCGGACAGTGTCCGGTGCGCCAGGCTGGCTCGGGCGAAGTGGCTGCTCTCGGGACTTCGACGGCGGTGTACGACTATAATTCACCGGACTGTCCGGTGGTGCACCGGACTGTCCGGTGGGCTGTTCACAGGCGAACTCGTCGCTCTCGGGAATTCATCGTCGACGTACGGCTATAATTCACCGGACTGTCCGGTGTACACCGGACTGTCCGGTGAGCCAACGGTCGGAAGGGCCAACGGTCGGCCGCGCGATCTGCGCGGGACACGTGGCCGAGCCAACGGCTAGAAGGGGGCACCGGTGTGCACCAGACATGTCCGGTGCGCCAATGGCTCTTAGGCTACCAACGGTCGACTGCGCCATTTATGGAAGGAAATCGGGCACCGGACAGTGTCCGGTGTGCACCGGACTGTCCGGTGCGCCAGTCGACAGAAGGCAAGATCAGCCTTCCTAGATTGCTCTCAACGGCTCCTAGCTGCCTTGGGGCTATAAAAGGGACCCCTAGGCGCATGGAGGAGAACACCAAGCATTCCTACAACATTCCTAAGCACCAAGACATCGATTCCGCGCCTTTGATTCTTTGCGATAGCAATTAGAGCTCTAGTTGAGTAGTGAACTCATTGAGTTGTGTTGTGAGCTCTCATTGCGACTTGTGTGCGTGGTGTTGCTGTGATTTCTTGTCTTGAGTGTGTTGCTAATCCCTCCCTTGCTCCGTGTTTCTTTGTGAATTTCAAGTGTAAGGGCGAGAGGCTCCAAGTTGTGGAGATTCCTCGCAAACGGGATTGAGAAAAAGCAAGCAAAACACCGTGGTATTCAAGTGGGTCTTTGGACCTCTTGAGAGGGGTTGATTGCAACCCTCGTCCGTTGGGACGCCACAACGTGGAGTAGGCAAGCGTTGGTCTTGGCCGAACCACGGGATAACCACCGTGCCATATCTGTGATTGATCCTTGTTGGTTATTGTGTTTTGTTGAAGATTCCTCTCTAGCCACTTGGCAATTATTGTGCTAACGATTAACCAAGTTTTGTGGCTTAAGTTTCAAGTTTCACAGGATCACCTATTCACCTCCCTCTAGGTGCTCTCAAATAGTCGTTATTATACATGCAACCAATGTCGTTATTAATGTCTTCTTTTTACTTTAGGATCCAAACCCGTCACACGACTTCGTCAACCAGTTCTTGGCTTCTGGAGGTAGTGGACACAACTCCAACGACCCCGATATGTAATTAAGTTAGCTTTGTGCCGCACTGTGCGTTGTAATGAACTATTTGTGGATTTTATGTTTGTATGGACTATTTGTGGACTTTATATTTGTATGGACTCAAGTTTTATGTTGTGAACTCAAGTATGAATTTTCTGTTATTGTATGAATTTTGTATGAAATTCTGTTATTTTTCGCATTTTTTCAATTTTTTTGCTCTGAAATTAGTAATTTTCGGCGGCCTCCCTGGCCGCCGAAAATAGTGATATTATTTTCGGCATTTTTAATTTCTGGCGGCTGACTAGGTGGCCGCCGAAAATAATCTGTTATTTTCGACGGCCAAGGAGCCAGCCGCCGGAAATTAGGTTATTTTCGGCCGCGAGGATCAGGCCGCCGAAAATAAAGCCTTATTTTCGGCCGGTTTTTTTGGCAGCCAGAAGCCGCCGAAAATAAGCCTTTTGCCGCCGAAATTAGGTTATTTTCGGCGGCGAAGGGCTTATTTTCGGTGGCTTCTGGCCGCCGAAAATGCCTCTAGCTCTTGTAGTGCGGCCGGTGTTCCATCCATGGAAGAGTTACCTGCATATAAAGCGTTAGCTCAAAATTACATTCACATCTGAATGAGCTGTTAAATTAGATTTTTACCTCCATGTACTGGTCTACAGTCAAGTAGACATCTGAATATTGTCGTAAGTTGTTGATAGAATGACCTCGGCGCTTCATGTACGCGTTCACAACCTGTAGACGAGCATTGGAAAATGCATCCCTGCACACCTTCTTCGCATTTTTCTCTAATACTCGGTCTGCATGCTCTTGAAGGGTGCACGATTAGGTCATCGTTATCACGGACACCTTCTTTGTGCTATCGCATGTGCATAGCGGTTTTTTTAGATAGAAACATCTGTTTCACTTGAGGAGTTAGTGGCAAGTAGCGGAGCTGCTTATGTGCAACATCTGTCATCACCTTCTCACCCTCATCATTAACAACTTCCACAAATCTAGATTGTCCACATTTCAGACATTTTTTCTCTTCCGCATGCTCTTTCATGAAAAGCATACAATTATTTTTGCACACATCAATCTTCTCATAATCCATACCGAGACCTTTGATAATTGTCTTTGATTGGTACATGTCTTTAGGCAACTTATTGGGCTTTGGGAGCACATCTCCTAATATATTTAAAATCTCATTGTAACAATTGTTCGAGAAAAAGTACTTGGACTTAATGGCCATGAGCCGAGTCACAAAAGCGAGTATACTCATATCTGTGTGTTCATGCAACGGATCTTCAGAGTCTTTTAGTAGTTTAAAAAATCTGGAAACCTCTGGTGTGGCAGGATCCTCGGAGCTTAGGTTGAATTCTGGACGTAGCGAATCTAGCATCTCATGCATCGCATCATCGCCAGCCCAATCATTGTTCTCCTCCTCTTCTACATTCCGGTTGGGTACTACCTCACCATGATGTTCCCACACCTCATATCCGGGCATAAATCCAAACTGACAAAGATCTAGGCTAACTCTTTCCTTATTAAAAAATATACCGTTTTCGTGACGCCTACAAGGGCATATGACAGTGCCGGTTAAGGACAAGGCGAATACGTGGTCCACAAAATCTTTGGTCTTGGCTACCCACTCATTAGAATGACGTCCATTACTACTCCAGTCATTGTACATCCATGCACGATCTTCAGCCATGCCTGAGACTGTTAAACCGAACCATATCGTGAAAAAATTGTTCAACTTCGTCAAGTGTATCGGTCCTACATGTATACACAGGGATAAGTTCTAAACCCACATGAACCTAGTAGGACCCAAAAAAATTTGGCAGCATAAATTCGCTGCCACTAAATAATATTACTTATATACAAAACAAACAATGATATAATACTAATCAAATCAAACTAAGTACCACATACACTAATTATGCAACTATTATACGTACCAATATAATATACTATTAAAGCTAATAATATAATTAGTACCACATATTAATATGAAATTAATGCCTAAATACAATATACCTCTAATCACTAAACCACATATACCACTAATACATTAATGAAATCGAACTAAACAATAATACTAATCATACAACTAATCAAACAAACACAATTATAAATATATACTAATTTCGGCGGTAATTCAATAACGGCCGCCGAAAATATGGAATAAAAAACGCAAAAAATACCTTACGACGGGGAAGAGCTTGGCGACGACGGCGGAGTGGTTCCACGACGGTGGCGGCTCGGGGCTTTGAACGGCGGCGGTCGACGGTGGTGGCTCGGGCGACGGCGGCCTCGGCCGGAGTCCCGTGCAGGGGCGCTGCGCGGCGCGGGGGTGGCCCAGGACCGGCGGCGCGTGGCCAGCCGGCGAGCGACAGCGCGGGGACGGCCAGGAGCGGCGGCGCGGCGGCTGGAGGAAGGCGGCGCGGGCGGGCGAGGCAGACAGAAAGAAACAGAGAAGAAGGTCGGGCCCGACCTTTTTAAACTTTTAGTTTTCGGCGGCTAGGGCTAGCCGCCGAAAATAAGCAGTTATTTTCGGCGGCTGTGTCAGAAGCCGCCGGAAATAACACTATTTTCGGCGGCTCACTACAAGAAACTGGTTAAAGAACGTGGGTGAAAAACCGTCGAACTTAATGTAATAAGCCGTCGAACTTACCGTAAGAACGTGGGTTTACCGATGAATATAGCCGACGGCGATTTTTGGACGAACTTAAAGAAGTAAGTTCGACGGCCCCCACGTTCTTAAGGTTAAGAACGTGGGTACCGTCGAACTTAAGGTTAAGAACGTGGGTTTTTAAGTTCGACGGGGGCCGTCGAATTTTTTTCCATAAGTTCGACGGCACCCACGTTCTTACATTTAAGTTCGACGGGGCCACGTGGCCGTCGAACTTATGGGTCCTGCGTGGGTCGGCGAGGGCTACCCATTAAGTTCGACGGTACCCACGTTCTTAACCTTAAGAACGTGGGTACCCACGTTCTTAACCCTTTTCCAGAAAAAAAAAATAAAAAATACAAAAATGAAAAATTAGACACACATAATATCACATGCAACACAGAATATCACATACAATATAGATTTCAAACACATTGATATATGTTCATATCACAAATTCACACAAGTCCAAATATATAAGTTCACAAATTCACATAAGTCCAAATAAATAAGTTCACAAATTCACACAAGTTCACATCCATAGTTCACATTTTTAGTTCACAAGTTCAAACACACAAGTTCAAATATTAGCTCCATCGCTCTCGATCAGGACATCAGATTGTTGTTCGTAGCTCCACCACTAGAATTGAGACATCTGTCCGCAAAGTCATCGTGAGGGGAGGAGTCATTTGTTATAATACATGCAAGATAATATCTACAATCTTCAGCCAGGACATCTGCTGCTATCAACATTTCAGTACTATGGACCTGACACATTCTTTATTTCTTTTAAGATGCAAATCATGGCTGTAGATGCGAGCATGGATGCTAGAAAAGGATGATGCAGACCTAACCATCGCATGCCTTTCTTTCTTCGATCTCTTGTCAGAACGAGAATTGAGCTCAAGTAACCCCTTCGGAGGTGTAATCCGCATTTCTCTGCTTCCCATATCAACATCAGGTACAATATCTTCAGCAAATGGAGTCCACACATGCTCACGTGATGAGATTGAATCTTGATTTTCTGAATCTGGATCAACAGTAGTACCCTCAGAAGAGCCCATTATCACCTGTAGAAGATCTCCACCTCCGAAATTGAAACCCTGACCAACTGTTCCTACGAGCTTGCCTGTATCCTGTGGACTAATTTCAGTTACTAAACTTGATGACAATTGACAATACTTCCATGGGAAATAAGTCGTATAGTGTGTTTCTCGCCAAAAAAAGTAGGTTATTATGTGTGCATTTTTTGGCCGTGTTGTTTACTACTACACTTGCTGGGGGTGGACAAAACAGTTTTGAAAAGGTATCGAACGAAGGTCATAACAGCTGTGTCTACTTTTAGGGAGTGGAGGGAGCTATTTTAAAACGCAAATGATTCTTATGTCTTAACCAAGTATTTACAGTGGCATGGACCAAAACCATGACTGGACAAGTAGCATAGACGAAAATTCTCCTTATCAAGAATTATAAAAGTGCATGGGACATGCCTTTTAAAACTGCCTACATCACATCGTAAATTTGTAACAGAAACCAACCAATGAAGCGACACTACTGCAATATCTTGAAAAATACAACAAAGATGTAAGTACCTTGACAATAAAGGTCAAGTGAATAGAATTCATCATCCTCAATTTCTGGTCTATCTCGAGCTTTCACAAGTACAGCTGAACCAACTATTTGCCTAGCCTGAAAAGAGAAGGGCAAATGGATTACATCAGAAAACGAAGAGTAAAGTTGGGTAGTTTGAGCGGAATTACTCTTACAGTCAAGCCAGTCATAGAATTAGGCCCTGTTTGGAAGCAACCTAGTTTTTAAGAGACTGCTTTTATCTTTTACCTAAGAGAGACCAGCTTCTTGGTTTTTAAGAAACTAAGAATCTAATTTCTATAAACTGAGTTCTAAACTGATATGTTTGGAAGCACCTCAATTTCTATAAAGCAGATTCTTAAAAATTGGGTGCTTCCAAATAGGGCCTTAGACGGCCAGCTGTTACCATCTGTGACTGTACATCTCATATGCAGACGGAGAGGAACAGAAATAGTACAACAAAGAATTTTACATTATAAAGGATTCAAATCAAACTGTCCACTAAATAACTGCTCATTCTAGAAACTAAGCAAGACTGCGTACTACACTACCACTTAGATTAGTTGAGGGTGCAAAGTATATCTAGAAACAATTCTCACATCAGTTGTCCGATCAACTATGCCATCTAAGTCGAAGAATAGCGCACCGGGGATGTGTGCCACCTGAGGATACCAGAACACTTTAGCTCCAACAATTATCTCAAAAAGGAAGATGAGATAGCTGATGCTGAAAACCTGATATTCTTTCCATGATTCCCTGTTCTCTACCGGCATGTACCAGGAAGCATCCAAAACCTAAAACAAGCTGATAACTGCCACAAAGCACATATGTCCCTAACCCTCTAATTATTTCTGGGAGTAATAAGAACACAACGCATAAAAAGGAAGATCAAATTGATAGACAACCAAACTGTTATATTCTCACATACCACTAACGCAGGGGATAGAAGTATATCTCTGAACTTTCTTCTTCGATGAAGGAAGCATTATTGAAGTGTCTCTGAAGTGAATATGAACACGCAAACTAGATGATTTTTTACCTTAACATCAGGCATCACTAGGTGCTCGTGCATCCACTGAGCAGAAACAACCGGATCATCCTGCGCCATTACTGACCGGCGGGCTACGGGCAAGCCAAGAGACCTAGGTCGCCAGACTGGATTAGCCAAAAAAACGAATCTTGCAGGTGAGATTATCAAGCTAGAGGATAGCCTCCGGTTCTAAAAAGAAGAAAAGATGGAAATAAACCAGTTTCTCTCGGTGGAAATAAATCAGTTTCTCGCGGTGGGAAATAAAGTTCAAAAAATTAAACAGTGGTCTGTACATTTAAGCAAGAAGGCTGTATAATTTCTCATCTGATGTGATTATAGACAAAATTCAACTAATGTGATCAAATTTCAAGCAAGCAAAACTTTACGACCACCAAAATAGATTAGATAGCAGAGATCACTTTATAACAACATCAAACCAGATATAAATAGTGGACTGCCAAAATGTCCTAACATAATATAACTTAATCAAGTGGTTTATATAAGCATTGTGTGACAAATACATTTTCAGTTAACAGAAACAGTCAGCTATTGACTCTAGAACAGAAAAGAAAAACTCAGAGAAAGAATTTCTAGATTTCTTAGGACATTGAAGTTGTTTTTGTTGCCCACCACGTGTTGTTGATTCCCTTTCTGATGACCTTCTTAAGCTCTTTTTCTGAAAAGAGAAGTATCCCCATTTCTATTAACGTCAAACTTCTATTTTTTTACTTCTCGTATGTGCGTAATTATCAACTAACCTTACGATGTTATGGCTATAACAACAGGAATTTTTATCTATGGCATGTGATGATTAATAATCCATGCAATAATTTGTACTTTCCATTTGTCTCAGGCTCATGGCTGTCTGCTCTCAATAGTTGATTAGGCATCAAGATCAGCGCTGGAAATGGAACTCAAAGAACTAATAAAAGTGGAATCAACATACCATTACTTAAAATATTCAAGGTAACTGAACTTGGCACCTGAAAGCTGATGTACAATTCGTGCTTCATAACCTGATTATGCTGCATAAAAACATAGTCCTAACAGAACATTATGGTACTTTATTAGGAGCCCAGAAATTCTACTTATTAAGTAACCCATGGTCCAGCAATGGAAGTATTTCTTCCAGGAATACTGTAACAATCTGTAATTTTCTTCCTTTTGTTCTATAACACAACAAACCAGTTTGAGAGAAAGCAAGGTTTGGTTACCTGAAGCACTAAAGGCCCGTGATGCAAACAACACATCCTTTCTGCTTGAGTAGCTTCTGGCGACCAGTCTTGCCAACTGAATAATAATGCTAGAAGATATTTGATCGCTTGCAAAAGGATGACATTTTCAAAGCTTATACGGACACCAGATGGTTATACAATCATTGTCTGGCCTTGGTGTTAGATATCAAACTTATGTAGACACCAGATGGTTATACAAGGATGACAGATCGATAATCCGTTTTTTACAAAAAAAAATATACCTCAGAAAATAGTTAAGTAATAAAGCGAACCACAAACATGAATGGAGACAATTCACATGACAACAAAACAAAAAAGAAAAATATAATGAAAAATTAGGTGGCAAAATCAGGTACGACTAATCACGTATGGAAAAAGCCAAAGGAAACAATGGGCTTATATGGCAGCCTATAGAATGAACAAAGACACTGCAAAAATAATAGGATACTCCATGCAGTACATGAGACCGCCTTTTGGCCCCAACCTAATCTCCTCCATTACTTCATCTTCATCCGACGAATAAGTAAAGAACTACACATGTCTAATAGGATAGCTAAACAACCTTTTGCAAGCGATCTAAAAGGTACATGTGCCGTAACCCATGATTAAATCATGTGTACAGCAAGGGCTTGAGTTGGCAAATTAGTTCATTGCCCTGTCCCCTCTAATCCAAAAGGGGAATTGTTTAACCAAACCTAACCCCACCCAACCCCAACCACAACAGAGAAAAAGGAAATCGCCTCGCAGGGGAAACAAAACCCTACCAGATCTGTACGAAAATTAATATGGCTATCGAAACAAGCAAGAACTAAAACAAGATAGCAAATTGAACACCAACAGAGCCTGTCCCCCAACAGATCTTGATTTCGTACCACACAGATAGGGCAGTCCGTCGATCCTGTACACCCAACGGCATGGTCTCTTGGCCATGAGCTCCTCGCCGACGCTAAGCGCCCTCGCTGATTCGTCCCCCACGTAGCAAAGGGACCCCACAGAGCTTTTGCCTGTAAGGAGGCAACAAAAGTGGAACAGGGAGGCAGGTGGGGGAACGAGGAGGTGTACCTGCGCGCCATGGAGGGGAGTAGTAGGAGCGCCGGGATGAGGAGGAGAACGAGACGGGTGTGGGCCGGGTAGCAAGGTGAGCGAGCGGCTCTCTAGGTGGGCACGTCTCGGGGCGGGGGCGTCCATGGATTGCGGAGGCGAGGGCAGGGGCTGTAGCGACCCTTCCATCGACGGACATGGACTGCAAGGGAGAGGGCAACGGCAGTAGCGACCCTTCCATCGACGGAGAGCGGAGCGGGGGGAGAAGATGGCGCGCGGTGGGGCGTGAGCAGGCGGAGGCGGGGCGCTGGCGGGGTGGGGCGCGGTGGGCCGGCGAGGCGTCGGGACGCGCGCGTGTGCCGGAGGGACGTGCGCGGCCGGTTTCTGGCGGCGGCGGTGGCGAGGGCTGGCCGAGCTGGTGGCGGCGCGCGAGCCTGCGCGCGGTGGGGCGGCGGGGCGGGCGCGGGGTGGAGGCAGGGCGCGCGCTGCGAGGTTGTGGCGGCGGGTAGCTTCGGGCGCGCGCACTGTGTCGACAGGGAAAAAAGACAGACGCGCGGGGTGGGTGAAATTTAGGTTTTAGGTTAAGTTCGACGGTGTCCACTCGGCCCACGAATTTAAGTTAAGAACGTGGGTACTCACGTTCCTAATAATATAAGTTCGACGGTTTTTTCACGGACCCACGAATTTAATATAAGAACGTGGGTACCCATGTTCTTAAATTAACCCACGAACATAACTCAGTTAAGAACGTCGGTACCCACGTTCTTAAATTAACCCACGAACTTTTATTAGTTTGTTGTAGTGGCTGTGTCATGCCGCTGAAAATAACTGCTTATTTTCGGCGGCCAACCCCTGGCCGCCGAAAATAACAGCGGCCGTCGAAAATGGTGTACAGTGCTGTTGTGTTACTCCTGAACCAAGAGGAGCTAGGGGGAGACAAAAAAAGAAGAAGAAATTAATCCTACTAATCCTACTATATATGCCATATGAAGATGAGGAGAGAAAAATAAAAGAAGAATAAGAGAGAAAAAAAGATAATCAGTTCCTTCTTAGCCTCCCTTACACCATATGTATCCCCGCCACTGTACACACGTGTGCATTTACCGAGCATTTCCTTTGAGGTTTCCTTCTACTCTTCTCTAGCTTAGCTATACGTCTTTTTACCTAGACTCTCACAGTGCAACACGTACGGTGCCGATGGTCCGACGAAACATACGTGGACAACGACGAAGGAGACCCATATAGGCAGATCAGATGGAGCTAGAGCGAATGAGCGATCGAGGTGTCCAAATCACCAACCTAGCCTGATGCTGCCCTGGTGGATAGATAGATTTCCTAGACTTTGCATGCATGCATGGTGCGTGGCGGCCGGCGTATATGCATGTACGACGTACCTTTACTTGGCGGCTAAGGATTTCCATAGACATCCTTCTCAAGGATATATACAAAACTTCTCCAATCTATATTAAACCCTTAATAATAATGTTATTCGTCACATATATGCATGAATGAATAGTTTACGCCATATAGCTAGTACGTTCTTCTTCTTCGCAGCTACTATTAGCACCTAGCTATACCACTTTTACTAATTTTCAGCTATATATATTGTGGCAAGCTAAAGATAAATAGATGATGGGCTAGTTGTTTATGTTTCATGGATCAGAGCTTAATTATTTTTGTTCATGTGCCTTGACCTGTCAGCAGTGACGAGTGCCGAGACTGCCGATGACGGCGATAGATGACGACGTTGCGTAGGTAGGTGTTAGCTCATTTCCTAATTAAATAAGCATCTGCCCAAAATAAGTGTACTTCTAGAATTTTAGTAAAGAGATCAATATTAGTAAGGAATTACAATTATATTTCTATAAAAAAATACAATAATTTGTCTAGAAGGGTAGAAAAACAAGAACTAGAATCAAATTGTCTTGTAGTATGTATATAGATGTATTTATTTTGGCAACAAAATTTAAACTCTAAATGTGCACTTGTCACTAGACGGAGAGAGTAGTAGGTACGTACGTGGTGTTGAATATTAATGCAGGTTTTCACGCACATGCCAGCAACTTTCCCAGCTGCGCATCATACCATCGTCGCTACTGGTCACTCAGTTCGTGCTTATCGTCTAACCTGCAGGAAATAGACAGCAGCGTATCCTAGCCTTTTACGGCAGTCACTAGCTTACCGGCGTCAAGTCATGGATCGATAAATATGGGTAATGTCGGCCGTCAACCGTTCTTTAGTTTCTTCTTTCTCCTCTAATATATTTCTTTATTTGGGGACATTCCTTTCTTTTCTTTTCTTTTTTCTTTTCCTTTGGTGTGTGTGGGCTAGCTGAGCCGCCGCTAGAAAAGGTAGACGACGTACGCTGCAGGTATGTATATTATTGCGTGTGATCATACATCACAAACAACCTGCAGAGAGAGACTAGTGGGACACAATCATTCGGTCATCCCTTCATCATATACATTTAACCAGTCAGTGTAATATAATATGCATTCCTCAAGTGACATTATCTTGACTTACTTGGAATTATTGCCTATATTCTAATGTTGAGTTGGCGATTTAAACCATATCGTATGCCGAAAATGTCTTACTTGGAATTGCCTATATTCTATTGTTGCTGCGGAGCTAGATTGCCCACAGAGACCAGCATGTGTAATTGTCTGTCAACCTCTACTTTAACTGCCCAGCAGGCAGCACCCAGGGCGTAGCTTAGCTAGCTCATTTTCTTTTCCTATCTAAAGCTAGGAAAGAGACGAAGCAACTTCTACTTTAACTGCCCAGCAGCCAGGTGATGCTAGGAAAGAGACGAAGCAATATATATGGCGGCCGGGCAGACCAGGGGATGATTCTGCAGGATTATTAGGAAAAAAGAATGTTGAAAAGAGAGAGGCGACGATCGATGAGCTTGTGGCTAAGGCCTGCAGGCTAGACCGTCCAATGGGCAGCTTGAGCTGATGACCGGGTGCGTGCTCTCCTCGGCTACCTCTTCTTGAGGCGGAGCTGGAGCATGGACGAAGCGAAGCTATCACAACCTTTTCCGTTGAGTGCAACGGCACTGCGTCTGCGTCCACGCACTGGGAGCGTGCGTGTCCTGTGACTGTGAAGCTACCATGTCACTGCCATGCATGCCATATAGTCAAAAGGAGCAGGCAGGCAGGCAGCCCATACATGCATGCATTTCATTTCTCTCCATCTATCTGCAGTGCGAGTGCAACCACCTGTCAATCTTACATAGGCTCATGCACATTCTCTACACACCTCCAACTGCAGTCCTACAGACCTATTGTCATTCATTTCTTGGAGTACTACAGTTTCTTTAATGCTCATCTGAACTATCCATCGCCGACGTCGACGTCGATCTCTCTCTGGCGCGCGCGTATATATATGCATCACCGGTCAGTTCGTCACCAGTCGTGACCACACACGCGCCGTGTGAACACACGTCAGATCACCATAATGTTGATTGAATGGTTCTAATACAATTGACTCCATGTGTCATGACCTGTTTTTATATAGATCTATATGTTGTAAGTATTGTTTACGAACCTAAGCCTATCAGGAAGAGAAGATAGAGGAAACAACTCTTGCTCTAAGAAAGAATAACCCTCTGCCATCTATACAGTATACATATAAACCATACTATGTTTGACAACGTTGCTCCACGAAAGGGTAATCCCTTACCATCTATAAATAAGTTATACTATGTTTTAATATTCTTCCTTAGTCTAGAGTAGTGCAACAATGTTCAGATTACTACGAAAATTGCGGAATGATGTGATAGCTAAGGGCTTGGTCATGATGTCAATAACATAATCCTTTTGAAGAGATGATCTGTACATTAAGTTGTTGAGTAGAGGCTCGTACGTGGACAAAATGATAGTCCACCTCAGCTTGTTTAGTCCAACAACGAAAAATAGGATTGGTAGAAAGATAGTGACTCCCACTTACTCCAATGTTGTCACACAATAGTGTGTGGTCGCCCTCAAAAGTGGAATATCAAGTTCACATACAGAACTTGATGCTAAATGATCTCGGCAGTAGCACCAACGATAGCTTTATACTCACCTTCTATAGTACAACGAGAGATAGTGGGTTGCTTGCGAGAACTCCAGAAAATAAGATTACCTCCAAAAATATGGCACATCCATCTTAGCCTCTTAGGTGGCCCTGTGCAACATAGAGCATCAAGTGTCATCATCTCCTCCCGTGAATCGTTGCCTCCATTCTCAATAACCTTCCACAAAGATCTTGCTTTCAACTTCACCTTCATCATGAGCAACCAATCTGAGTAATTTGTCTTTGTGAGTACATGGTTCTACCGTCCACCTCATGAATCACCAGTTGGATCACCACACCATCTTCGGAGGTATCATTTTTAGGCTTTGTCTTAGACATCTTTGACAACATAGCTCTGATACCAATTGGCGGGTCCCTTTAAAACCTTATCATAGCAAGCACTTGACCAAACGAGCACACAATCTCACGTGACTCGGAAGAATATGGTCTTTCTTTGGTGCTGCAAAGCTTGATAGCTTTTCCAAGGTACATTCATTTGCTTAAATAGAAGATTACATGAAAAATAAAAAATTACAATCCTACAATCAAACACGTAAACGTTGGTTTCCTAACATGAGTAACATACCAAACTAAACATCAAACTTAGCACTCTTGACCAAACATGTAAAGGCAAACTTCCTAATATGAATAACATTCTAAACTAGCATCCAAGGTTTACTTCCAACATTCGTCAACACGAGTGACCACTTGTCGGAATCGACAGACCGACAAGGTATGGCGTCCACGGCCAGATTTGTTGCACGGTGGGCATCGATGTGAGTGGCCCTTTGCTAGAATCGTTGGGCCGATGAGATGCTCTAGCCACAGACGGTTCTCCGACATGGTGGCCATCGACACGACTAGCCCCTTGCACCCTTGCTAAAATCTCTATAGCCGATGAGGTATGACGACATTAGCATCGGCATCACCCGAGAGCATTTTGCCAAAGTGAGGAAGCAACCTGCGGGACTAACTTTATAAATTGTATATACATGAACCCTTTTGTGTATAGTATACAATATTAGAATAATAAATCTATATGATAGCGCCTTTGAGAGCCCAAATCTCGAAGTGCCAATATATTCTAGAATTTGACAGCTTTGTAAATGTTTTCAATGGTAGACGATGTTGCCATGTACTCCATCCGTCTCAATTTATAATTATTTTGACTTTTTTTATCAAGTTTAAGTGACTCGTCTTATTCATTTTTTTTTTGCGTCAAATTAAAATGGAAAATTTAAAGCCATACTTAAAGTATATTATACACTAAACAATATCATAGTAAAACCAATAATAAGTATGATTTTTTAAGTAAGGCGAGTAGATTCAAACGAGTTATAAATTGAAACAAATGCAGTATAATAAAGTGTTTATGATAACTTTGTTAATCTCGAGTTTTTTCCTAGTGCAGTTTTCAGATATGCTAATAGGGATACAATTTACGTGTGCGCGTTGTAGGGTGACCGACGACCGTAGCAGTGATATTGCGTGATTCAAGAAAATAATAAAAATAAAAAAAGCTAGTATGGCAGTATCTACCGCGCGCAGCGTATGGCGAGGGGCGGTAGGAGCGAGGAGGATGCGTGTTGAGGCAGCGGAATATGCCGGTCTTGCTTGCACGTGTGGGTTACTGTGCAACACGTATATACCTACTAGCTAGTACTTCGGATAATCACGCAAGGACTTTTACGATTCTCGAATGCAGTGACAGATCGACGATACATAGCAGTCAGTCCTCGTCGATCGATGATAATCCCTAGCTTGCAGGCTTTGTTTTTCTGTTGTTAATTTGGCCACTACCTGCAGTAAAAGCAAGAACAGTCGTCCTACAAGCTAGCTCGATCGGCCGGATCCATGCAGGTCATCACTTTGAAAATCTTATAGTATAGTATTTTAGCTCCAAGTTGTGTGGCTGGCGGCTGAACTGAATGACTAGAAAACGAGAAGGGAATGGTCAAGCAGACATGACAGATGCATGCAGGAAAACTGGGAAAGCTAGCATTCCTTGCCTGCTGCTGCTGGTAGCTAGCGTCGTCGTCGTCGTCATTCTTCATGCAATTGAATTCCAACTGGATCACCCACCCACGCCCCGCCCCCCTTAATTTATTCCCACACCTGCAGCAATGTTTATCCATTTTATTTTCCGTGTCCCGGGAATTATTTTATACATACACAAATACGACGAGACATCGATCCACCAGCTGCAGCATGGGCTCTACCAAGCATGCATGCTGAAAAAAGTTCAGTTACATTGCTAAAGAAAAAAGCAGAAGATGAGCTACTAGCAGCTGTATTATTATCTCCTGCTGGACGATCCCATCATTTTGTGTACCAGTACGTTGCACGCATATATATATATATATATATATATATATATATATATATATATATATATGTTTCTTTTTTATTTGAATTTTGTTATATTATCTGGCTAATAATTCTGACAGGGGGATTATATATATTGAGAAATAAAGGCCATCTTTTCATTCTCCACTACGTACTCCCTCACCCGGGCGTTTTCTGACGTCGTCTACGTGCTGAACTGCTGATCATATATGCATCTCCACAGTCCACAGTCCACACCACGCACGCACAGGAACAGAAGACCTCTAGGCCGCTCTAGAGCCACAGCAGCTATCGTCGTTGCGTCACGGAGCTGCATGGCACAGCAGCGTTGGCAACTGGTATTTGGTATGGCATGGACGTCAATTTTTGGCAAGTGGAGTGCCGAAGAAGAGCACTAGCTTAGCTAGCTAGCTTGTTGTGTGCGATGGAGCCTGCGTCGTCGATCGCCGTCGTCGCCGCCGCTCCATCCATCTATCGCCTTCCGCGCCGATGCCTGGCTCGCAACAAGGACTATCCACTCCACAGGTGGCGGCGCGCGCACGGCGACACGTGCCGTCGACGGCGACGGCGCGACGACTAACCGCGCACGGCCGCCCGCCCAAGTTACTGCGGCGTCGCTGTTGCCTGTTGGATCGATCGGTACGGCCGGCCGGTGCGCGCGCGCGTGCCACTGTCGTTACGGCCAAGCACGGGTAGCTTTGACGATTCGTCGTCTGCAACATTATATTGCTTTGCTAGCTGACTAATAATAGGCACTGGACACTACAGGAAGCTAGCTAGCAGAGCTAATAAGGTGCATGGCAGCGACACGAGCGCACTACTACTGCCGTGTGCCCGTGTACGTGCTGCAGTGTGGTACGCATCTCATATATGTAGCAGACTGCAGATAGCTTCTGCACGGGTCGAAAAGGCTAAGAAAACGCAAAATTAGCTTTGTGCCGCTATAGATACCATGCATGCCTTTAACGTTAACGCACTGCTTGCCAAGAATAAGCAGCTGGTTGGCTGCTGGGTGCATGTGGTGGTGTTGATAAGATAGATTGATAGAAAGATATAGGTTCATGCATGCCTCGCTCTCCAGTCCAGTCTCCATCAACCATCGGGATTAATTCGCGTGTTCTTGCTTGACCTGCCTTTCCTTGTCATGCGAATCTCTCTTGGCACACTGCTGCTCGATGAACTCTTTATTTGGCTAGTTCAGCTTCAGCAGCGCTTGCTACTATAATCAAAGCACATATATTTTTCAGTTTATAGTTGCCACACAGATGTTTGGTGCGTGTTGCTCGCCACGCTCCAGACGACGTAGCTTCTTAGCTAAACTCCACCTGTGCAATGAGCATGCACGTGTCTTAGCTAAGCCTCTCTAATTTGCTAGTCTGCTGACACCACAGCGCTTGCATATGGCGCTATATGTGTGCATGCGTGCGAACAGCTCGATCGTCACTCTTCAGTGAGCTAGCTGCAGGAACCTAACTTCAAACACCAGCTAGATAACTGGACTTAGATATTGACGAGCGTGTGTGAGCTGCTGTTTCAAACCTAACATCTATAAAGTCTACAGATCTACAATACCTTAATACTATTATTTTACTTCGAGCGAATATATCTCTCGTACGTCTAGTCGTCTACAATTTCCTTCACTCACTCTCTCCCGATTCGTCGGTCCCTCCACTCGCTACCGGAAGTCCCCTTCTTCTACTCGAAAAAATCTTTGCCAAGTGTTATACTCGGCAAACATTTCATCGACAAAGTATTTATCTAGATAATAAAAAATTTGTGAATTTACTATAAAAGGTAGCCCATCTTACCTCTTAGAATCTATAGATCCAAAAAGCTTCTCATACTATCTTTTATAATCTAGCTCTCATAATTTAAAATTTGTGATTTTTTTAAAAACAAACAGTAATTTATAATTTGTGCTTTTTGTAGTGCTTATATGCTCGAATTTGGCAAAAAAAAAATAAAAAAAGAGACCATAACTTATCAAAAAAGCTCTATGATTGGGTTTAATCCATGGGCACATGCATGGGCCATTTGACTATTCTTTTTTTTAGTATTCTTTTAGATAATCTTAAACGTTTTAGAATATATAAAAGAAAGAAAGAAAACGGAGGAAGTATTTGTGAAGAAAATTAAAACGTCACTTGTGACGACGAGGAGCATCTTATTCACTGATGAATATGAGCGAAGTTCCAAGTGAGTTGCATATATAATATACGCGGGTATATGTGCCCACTTCGGTTGGAGCTAGCTAGTCAAGAGTTTGGCCTTTCAACGGAAAAGGACCACCCACGTCCATGTGAACTCAACCATGGATCCATATCTTAACTAAGAGCTAGTTTGACAACCCTATTTTTAAAAAGATTGTTAAATTTTCAAGTAAAATTAGTTTATTTTTTCCTTGAAAAATAGGCCATTTGGTATAGTAGAGTTGCCAAACTAGCCATAATAGTGATTTCCGTCACACACCCAGCGGGCTAGCTATATCTATACTATACTTAAAGCGACAGTTTCAATGGTCGTGCGTCATTTTTTTTACAAATAACCCCTCACAGCTATTTCAAATTAATTCGTTGCACATCTATAGATGCCAACGCCCAACACGGGCTAGATGCACGCGGGCCACAACTATGGCACATGCACGTCATGTCGGCCTGCTAACTGTGTCGGCCCAGCCCGTTGGCCCGTCGATCTATTTAATTAAATCAGCATAAAATGTTAAAAAACAGTGCAGAAGATGGGGTTCGAACCCTAATGGAAGAAGGGCGGGAGACACTGGGTGAAACTGTCTAACCAGTAGAACATCACGCTAAAATGTTTTTAATACTGAATATAAATTGTATATAGGTATATATGTTTTTTTGTAAAATAAAAAATAATCGTGTCGTGCCGGGCTAGCACTACGGACCGAGGCTACAGCCCAAGCACGACACGACGTTCTTGGCTTTGCAAGCATTAGCTCGTTTCTGATACCACATTGGCGCAATTGACTACATGGTGTTTGAAGTTGCTGAATTGGATGGAGCAGCAATGATTTGTGACACTAACAGCAAAATAAAAGGTTTTTTGGTGGTTTTAAAGTTAGTAATTGCTACGAAATAGCATAATTTATATGGAGTGCATCCAATTTTTATTGATGCTTGACTTTAGCAATCACTCCATATTTTGATCTATCTTTTTTATAAGCTTGACTTCATGGGACTTATTTTAGAAACTTGATCTCACAAACTTTCTCTTATTTGGTCTCTGTATGATGGAATTATGTCATTTTATAATCTCTGTTCATTCAGTCAATCGTTGTGAACTCTCTTCTAATCGCTCACTTCATTAACCATGTTGTACCAAGACATATTTGCATGGAGTAAACAATAACATCAGTTAGACAAATCAAAAAAATATATTATACAGAGAGCGAAGACAATCAATAAAAAATCTTGAAATTTTTTTGATGGATAATTTACGTGGGTATTGTTGTAAGCCGTCGCAACGCACGAGCAACCGACTAGTAGCTTTTTAAATTACAAAGAAAACAAGCTGCACTGCCACTAGATCAGATGTGACATATATCTCCTTATCGGTCGAAGCACAACGCGAGCGTGCAACCTATCTATCTAGCATCGAGAATTAGCGCATTGCCTACTACGGGAAAGACCAACTTTACCAAGTATCAAATAATTTGCCGACTATTTTCTTTCAACCATTCGACAAAAAAGTTCTTTGTCAAGTGCCAAACTAAAAAATACCCGGTAAAAAAAATACTCGGCAAGAAGCGTTTTCTCGAGTGTTTTATTTTTAATACTCGACAAAGATTTTATTTGACGAGTGTTTTTTGTCATTTTCGTCATATGATAAAATAAAAAAATACATTTATTCACAAAACTTGTATCTCTCTCAAAACTTATGTTGAAACAATTATGTTGGATGAACAATGACCAAACAACCAAAATAAACTTTGTAGATCTTGAAAAGTTAAAGAATTTTGTGGTTGGTAACTTTTTGATTTAAAGTCATCTTATCAATGAAAAGTACGGTTGTATTTAAAATTTTTAAAATTTGAATTTTCCAAACTACCTCGGATAAAACCAACAAAATGAAAGATGTAGGTTTTGAAAAGTTATGAAACCTTTTAATTGACAATTTTTAATTCGAAATAATCTTATCATGCAAAACTATGTTTGAATTTCAAATTTTGAATTTTTCAAACGATATCGGATGAAAAAAAACCATTAAGATTAAAGTTGTAGGTATCGAAAAGTTATAAAAGTTTGTGATTGACAACTGTTTGATTTGAAATCATCTTGTCATAAAAATACGTTTGAAGTTTTTAAAATTGAAATTCAACTTTTGTAAACGATCTCGGATAAATAAACTACCAAAATAAAAGTCGTAGAACACAAACCGTTGTGTAACTTTGTAGTTGACGACTTTTTAATTTAAATTTATTTAGTACCTAAAATAATTAATTTACACTTGATTTGTTATAATACGTGGACAAGAAAAATATAGTGTAGATATAATTAAGCTTATAGTGTAGTGGTAGAGTACGCCCGTGGGAGTGGAGGTCGTGGTTCCTAAACGCATCGGTCACATTTTGGAAAAACAATTCCGAAAAAAATGACATAACAAGTGAGACACGCGAGCGGATGGCACAATTAATTAAATAAATAAAAATCTGTTTTATTGTCGGGCTCCATCAATTAAATAAAAAATATGTTTTATTGTCAGGCTCCATTAATTAAAAAAATACATGTTTTATTGCCGAGTACTTTTCTTTGTCATTTGTGTTTCTAACATTCGGTAAACGCTTGCCGAGTGTCCAATAAAAAACACTTGGCAAAGACTTCTTCATCGATAATTTGTTTATTGAATGGTCTTTGTCGAGTGTAATACTTGGCAGAGCTTTGCTGAGTGTAAAAAAACCTTTATCGAGTGCTCGAGACACAAGGCAAGAAGGCGAGTCCAGTAATTTATATACTATCATTATCGTGCTTTGTTTTTGCAGGGGCACACCTTTATTAAAAAAAGTCATATAATATATTTATTACTCATTCTGTTCTAATTCCAGCACGGACTACATTTATTACTCATTTTGTTCTAATTTATAACTCGTTTGATTTTTTATTCTAGATTTAACGAACTCGTGTTAATAAAAAATCATAATTATTATTATTTTTACTATAGTATCGTTTATTATATATTTTAAGTGTGGCTTCGAATTTATTATTTTTTCAAAAAAACGGTTGAATAAGATCAGTCGTGCAAATTTGGTTAAAAAAGGCAAACGAAGTAATTAGAACGAAGGGAGTATTTATTTGGAAAAAAATACACACGTACTACCAATGAACGAGCTAGTTTCTGATTTTTGCGTGTGTTAGTTCAATTTAACTAGTCAAACCCCCCAAAATTAGTATTTTTTTGGAAGGGGTGGGTGGGGGTGGGGCCAGAAGGAGCAGTAGCTAAAAGGGTTTTCATTTCGTTCTCTCTTTTTTTTGACGGCACCACTAAAGCTAATTAAATGCAGATATTTATCCATCCTGATACTGTAGCGGCATATCTCCAGCTAGCACTAGCAGGAGCAGCACAGTGACACTGATCCTGGAATGACGCCGGAGCTGTTGAGGAAGCTACGGCTGGATGCCAAGCAGATGTCACACGTGATTGATGAGCATGCATATGCATATTTGACAAAGAGTTTATTTGACAAGTGTTTTTTGTCATTTTCGTCATATGATAAAATAAAAAAAATACATTTATTCACAAAACTTGTATCTCTCTCAAAACTTATATCTTTTGTAGTTTATGAAACTACAAGAGAGATGTATAAAATTTATGAACAATGTTAAAACAATTATGTTGAATGAACAATGACCAAACAACCAAAATAAACTTTGTAGATCTTGAGAAGCTAAATAATTTTGTAGTATGTAACTTTTTGATTTAAAGTCATCTTATCAATGAAAAGTACGTTTGTATTTAAAAATTTTAAAATTTGAATTTTTCAAACTACCTCGGATAAAACCAACAAAATGAAAGATGTAGGTTTTGAAAAGTTATGAAACCTTTTAGTTGACAATTTTTAATTCGAAATAATCTTATCATACAAAACTATGTTTGAATTTCAAAATTTGGATTTTTTAAACGACATCGGATGAAAAAAAACCATTAAGATCAAAGTTGTAGGTATCGAAAAGTTATGAAAGTTTGTGATTGACAATTGTTTGATTTGAAATCATCTTGTCATAAAAATACATTTGAAGTTTTTAAAATTGAACTTCAAATTTTGAAAACGATCTCGGATAAATAAACTACCAAAACAAAAGCGTAGAACTCAAAACGTTGTGTAACTTTGTAGTTGACAACTTTTAATTTGAATTTATCTAGTACCTAAAATAATCAATTTATACTTGATTTGTTATAATACGTGGAGAAGAAAAATATAGTGTAGGTATAATTAAGCTTATAGTGTAGTGGTAGAGTACGCCCGTGGGGGTGGAGGTCGTGGTTCCTAAACGCATCGGTCACATTTTGGAAAAACAATTCCGAAAAAAATGACATAACAAGTGAGACACGCGAGCGGATGGCACAATTAATTAAATAAATAAATATCTGTTTCATTGTCGGGCTCCATCAATTAAATAAAAATCTGTTTTATTATCAGGCTCCATCAATTAAAAAAATCTGTTTTATTGTTGAGTACTTTTCTTTGTCATTTGTCTTTTTGGCATTCGGTAAAGGCTTGCCGAGTGTCTAATAAAAAGCATTCGGCAAAGACCCTCCACCGATAATCTGTTTATCGAGTGGTCTTTGTCGAGTACAATACTTGGCAGAGGTTTGCTACGTGTAAAAAGGCCTTTATCGAGTGCGTGAGACACAAGGCAAGAAGGCGAGTCTGGTAGTTTATATACTATCATTATTGTGCTTTGTTCTAATTCCCGCACGGACTACACCTATTACTCATTTTGTTCTAATTTATAACTCGTTTGATTTATTTTATCCTAGATTTAACGAACTTGTGTTATTAAAAAATAATAATTGTTATTAATTTTTACTATAATATCGTTTATTATATATATTTTTTAAGCATGGCTTTGAATTTATTATTTTTCAAAAAACAGTTGAATAAGATCAGTCGTACAAACTTGGTTTAAAAAGTCAAAAGAAGTATAAATTAGAACGTAGGGAGTATTTATTATTTGGAAAAAAACACACATACTACCAATGAACGAGCTAGTTTCTGATTTTTGCGTGAGTTAGTTCAATTTAACTAGTCAAACCCCCCAAAATTAGTATTTTTTTGGAAGGGGTGGGTGGGGTGGGACCAGAAGGAGCAGTAGCTAAAAGGGTTTTCATTTCGTTCTCTCTCTTTTTTCACGGCACTAAAGCTAATTAAATGCAGATATTTATCCATCCTGATACTGTAGCGGCATATCTCCAGCTAGCACTAGCAGGAGCAGCACAGTGACACTGATATCCTGGAATGACGCCGGAGCTGTTGAGGAAGCTACGGCTGGATGCCAAGCAGATGTCACACGAGATTGATGAGCATGCATATGCATATGTGCTAGCTGGCAGCATGCCATGCCGCACGAGCGGCGGCGGCCGGCCGGCCAGTCATCACCTCTGCCGCTGCAACGACCTCCTCCGATCGATCCGGCCGCGGCCCTTCCGTCCCTGATGACGCGGTGGCGCCGCCACACCCGCTGCCGAGTCATGCCGGACGTGAGGAATAACGAATCGGACGACAGCCCAGCAGGCCAGCAATACCGCTTCTGCCCCCGGAATGCCCAGCCTGCCACGTCACGCGGGCGCTAGAGGACAAGGCACGCGCGCGCGCGAACATGATATAAAGTGGCCCGCCCCCCTTCGTCTCCGAGAGGTTCAGTTCAGCAGCCAGTCAGTCAGTCCTCGATCTGATATCCTCTCCTCCCTGCAGCGACTCCAGCTCCGATCGATTCCATTCCATCCATCGAGCTGCAGCAGGTGGTCTAGCTCCGAACTCGATCCACCGTACACATCCATCGTCGGATTCTTAATTAATTAGTTAGGCCGTCCATTGACGATTGTTGATTGCTCCATCCATCCATCAGGGCCATGACGATGGCAGCTACGACGACGATGATGTCAGCAGCAGCGCAGGCGGCGACGTCGCAGCTGCCGCCGGGGTTCCGGTTCCACCCGACGGACGAGGAGCTCATCCTGCACTACCTCCGCAACCGCGCCGCGTCGGCGCCGTGCCCCGTGCCCATCATCGCCGACGTCGACATCTACAAGTTCGACCCATGGGACCTGCCGGGTATACAAATAATAATCTAAATAAGCTGTCGTGCATGAACAGGGACGTAGCAGATACTAGTTAATTAATAGCTTTATCGTTGTTCATGGCAGCCAAGGCGCTGTACGGCGACGGCGAGTACTACTTCTTCAGCCCGCGGGACCGCAAGTACCCCAACGGCATCCGCCCCAACCGCGCCGCCGGCTCCGGCTACTGGAAGGCCACCGGCACCGACAAGCCCATCCACGACGCCGCCACCGGCGAGGGCGTCGGCGTCAAGAAGGCGCTCGTCTTCTACAAGGGCCGCCCGCCCAGGGGCTCCAAGACCAACTGGATCATGCACGAGTACCGCCTCGCCGCCGTCGCCGGCTGCACCAGCCCCCTCGCCGCCTACCGCCCGCCCTCCAAGTTCAGGAACGTCTCCATGAGGGTAAGTCAATCGACCTCGATCATCCCTGAATCATATCCATTGCATGACCTGTACATATGTTCTTCCCATTATCTATCCTATCCATGGTGTCATGTTGAGCTGAGCTGGTGGTCACACGCATGCACGGGCCGCTTTCATCTGATTCGTTCGTAACGACCGCAACAATATTCGTGGGTCACGCCGGTCGCATGCACGCCACGCCCGCCCGGCGGTGTGCAGTGTGCGGCGGCATGTCGCTCGTCGTGCACCGCCAGCCGCCGTTGGTTTGGCTGCTTTTCCAGATCGATGACCAAACTGCCCTCACCGGCCGAATTCGTCGTTCTCCAAAAGCGCCGTAGCTAGAGCTAGGCAGCTAGCCATGCATCAATCAGCCGCCAAACCAGCAGCGCGTCACATCTACCGGCACTAGCTCGCATCGCCTCGCATCTCATCGCCGTGAAGGTGAATGGCAGCTTGCCGGCGCACGCAAAGGAAAAGACGCATGCATTATACATTCACACGACTGCTCTGCTGGCCATGGTGGCTCTATAGCTGGCTGTACGCGTTGACAGCGACGGCCATGACGGTGACGACGACGATAACGTTTCCTTGTTTGCATGCCCTTGCTGGTGTCGTTGTTGCGTGCAGCTGGACGACTGGGTGCTGTGCCGGATCTACAAGAAGTCCGGCCACGCGTCGCCGATGGTGCCGCCGCTCGCCGACTACGAGCACCTCGACCGCGACGGACCTTCTCCCGGCGGCTTCTTCGACGACTACTTCTGCGGCAGCACCAGCTTGTACGCCGCCGCCGCGCCGGCCATCGGCGGCGGTGCTGCTGCTGCTGGTACTACAAACACTACTACGACGCCGGCCGTCGTCATGCAGCAGCACCAGCAGCCGGCGGCGCTGCCGAGGCTCCCCAAGATCCCCTCCATCTCCGAGCTGCTGTGGGACGAGTACGCGCTCGCGCAGATCTTGGACCCCCCGGCCGACGTGGCCGCCGACCACGCCTCGTTCGCCGTGCACCCGTCCCTCAACCAGCTCCTGGCCGTCGGCGACGACGGCTCCGATCTCATGATGTTCTCGCCGCCCCCGGCCGCCGCAGCAGGCGGGAAGCGCAAGGCGATGGTGGCGATGAACATGAGCCCAGCTGACGAGTGCGCCGCCACTGCCCACCAGCACCAGTCTCCGGCGGCCAAGCGGCTCAACGGTGGCTCCTGCTTCGACGACGCGCCGCAGCCGGCCAGCGGCTTGCCGGCGACGATGTCGTCCGTGCTTGGCGGCGGCCTCAACCACCACATGCTCCCACAGTTCTAGATAGACGACTTCTGGTAGCTGACTTTGTTGGGGGCACATCTTCCGTGCATGTACTGCGTCATCAACTGATCAATATGGTGGATCGTCTACGCGGAATAGCTAGCAACCTGCGGCGACATGGAAAGCAAGGATCGAGCTCGTGGATTGGAGGCCATTAATAAAGATGGGTCGTGCGGTGAAGAACAATTGTAGCAGTACGTAGCACTATTTGTACTGGAGCCAGTGTTGATCAACGTTAGGCGTAACCATGGTATGTATCCCATTTTTTTCCCTCCGTTGTAGAGTACAGGTACTCTATATTCATTTCAGGCGCAGTGCGAAGGTAGCTGGAGCTTGATGGGTCCATGTACTACTACACTAGTACTCTTATTTATTATTCAATATGAAGTATATATTATATTGTCTTGCTAGATCAATGGGATATTTCTAGAATGTAATTTTAATTCCAGATATATAGACAGATTATTAAGTATCCGGCTTGTGAAGAACTAACTGAAGACCAAATAAGAGTATAAATGAAGCTTATATATACAGTTGATGAAGTCGTACGTGTGTATATGTCTAAACCGGGCCACGCCCGTCATGCAGCCCACGGCCCGGCACGACACGTAGGTCGTCGTGCCCGTGCTGGCCAGGCCCGGTGTGCGTGCCATGCTTGGCCTAGCGGTCTGCCACGCGGTACAGGCACGAGCACGACCTGGTTAGCCGCTAGGCCCGTTGTCAGCCCGACATAAGGGGAGGACAACCCCTGCCCTATCGCGGCACCGCGCATCACAACCCTAGCTTCTGGTCTTTTCTTCTCCTCTCTTAGCCTCTTCGTCTCGGCTTCGCGATTTCCCATGTCGTCGTTGCTCGTGCCTTCGCCTAACGTGTCGGCGTCGGTGGAGAAGTACTCCACACAACCGGCGTCACTAATCTTCCTGTTCGAACCCAAAATGACCGTGCGGACGGTCCGGCCCGGAGGCCGGACGGTCCGCGCGTGCGCAGAGTCAGTTAGGGTTCCTAGTTTCTCGCGGGATTTGTTACCTAAAACCGCGGGATTAACTCGGAAATCAGTTGGAAACGGATCCAGACCTCCCCCTTTATATAGATGAAGGGCTACGGCCGATTGAACCCCCCAACAATCGAACAAATCAAGTCTATTACTCGTTTTTACCTTATGCATTAGGAGTAGTTCTAGTCTAGTTCTAGTTTAGCCCTAGTTTAGTATTCCAATCCCCAAATTCTCCGCCTCTCCTCGACTCTACGTCGATTAGAGGAGTCTAGGTCGGCCTGCCCGAGCCTAGACAACTCCTAGGATCTCTCCTCCCCGACGGGGTCCCTCCCGGGAGCGAGATCCAGGCGCCGTCGGCGATCTACCGCCGCCCCTGCGCACGCGCGGACCGTCCGGCCCTAGGGCGCGGACCGTCCGGCCGTCAGGCAGGGAACTCGAGCTCCTGCACCAGGTCGCGGACCATCCGGCCCTGTGCCACGGACCGTCCGCGTCTGACCAGAGAGCGCCGCCGCCTCGCACCAGGCCGCGGACCGTCCGGCCCCTGCGCGCGGACCGTCCGCCCCTGTGCAGAGGGCACCGCCGCCGGTTCTTCTTGAGTGATTGGCGCTCCGAAAAAGCGTCAACACTTCCTTTCCACTTCCTCTCTTGATCCATCCTCTCCTCTTCCTCTCTCGCTCCGCCTGGTCATTGGAACCCTAAACCTTGATATGCGCCAAGTTCGCTCCTCTGCCTCTATCGTCTGCCCTCTCATCGGTGGATCCGGTGCTCTGGTGTTGCAGGTAAGCTATCTAGCTTGCTCAGTCGATTACTCGATTTGCTTTGTGGATCTCGATTTCTCTCTTGTTCTTGTTCTTGTGTTCCGATCTATTGAGGTGTGCGCCATTGCGCCGTGTGCGTGTGAGTCGCGCACCATGAGGAGCCGGAGAAGCCTACCGAGGCGGTGGCCATGTCCACGGAGAGTGACTCGGCTGACGACGATCTCAATCTAAATGTCGTGGTCGAGGAGCGGTGGCTTCAAGCGTAGAACGAGGCAGATGATACTCGATGCCTCCTCCTTGGTACCACCTCAGCTAGTACCATCGATCTGGATGGCACCGGTGCACAAATGGGACGGGTATGACGGTGACAGCCCGGACACACACGCACATGGGCTCCACAAGCCCAACGGCCGACACGAGCACCTTTGTCCTTATGCCTAGTAAGCGTTCTAGGAGGAGAGGTCCGACCTCCAAGGTATGCCTGCACTTTGAGGAGGTAACTCTGATGCAAAATGGTAAGGAGGTAAGAGTTTTAGACATTTGTCTTCACTGCAAGAATAGCATGTCTGCTAAATCTTCTTCTAGAACTGGTCATTTGATCCGCCACCTAAATCTTTGCCCTACTAAGAAAGAGAAGGATAGATCTAGAAAAACTCAGTCTTTGCTTAAATATAATGCAGATGGATTTGTAATCACTGGGAGCCCTTCTGTAGTTCTGTTGCTAGAACTGAGCTTTCCCATTTAGTAGTTAGGCTAGACCTGCCACTTTATTTGGGTGAATCTAGTGCTTTTCAGAAGTATATAACTCATGCCCATAATCCATGGTTTCTTAAGTCTTCTAGGTAAAGTACTACTAGAGACTTGATCCGATTGTTTAATGACCATGCTCAACAACTTATTGAAGTCCTTAAACATGTTTCATCTGCTGCTTTGACATCTGATATATGATCTGGTAAAGCTAAAGAGGACTATATAAGTGTTGTTGCTCATTTTGTGAACTCGGATAGGAGGGAAATACTATTGTGCCTATGAATGAACTTTTAAGAAATGTTGTTGTGCCTATGAAAACAAAATTTCTGAAATATTGGATGGAAATACCCATTATTTATGCATTTGCTTTCATTCTTGATCCTAGAGCTAAGATGAGGGGCTTTCATAAAGTTCTTCAAATATTATCTTCTCTTAATGGGACTGATTATAGTATATACCCTTCATGTTTTAGAAGCAAGTTAACTAAGATGTATCAAATTTATGAGGCCAAATTTGGAGTTTGCTTGACTCCTCAACCACAGGCAGGTAGTGGTTCTTGTAAGGCCACAGAGGCATGGAATGATATATGGTGATGATGAAACTTACAACAATACTGGTACATCTACTTGTATATCTAAGTTAACTTCTTACCTTGACAGTGACACTGAAACTAATATTGGGCCTGATTTCAACATTCTTATTTGGTGGCAATGTCACAATCAAACTTATCCTATTCTTTCTATACTGCTAAAGATGTTATGATTGTCCATGTTTCTACACTATCTTCGGAATCTACTTTCAGTGTAGCTAGCAGGGTGCTCGAGGAGCGGCGACGATGGTTGACAATAGACATGGTTGAGGTGCTCTCTTGTATCAAGGATTGGGAATTAGCTGACCAGCACAAGCAGTATAATGTGGAGAAGGAAACCAAAGACCTTGAAGCAACCTTTGAGGCTATGTACCTAGATGATGAGCAGCGAGTATCACCAGGGAGCAAAAGAAAGGAACAAGAAGGAGGAGGAGGAGATGAGAGAAAGGAAGCAGCACCACAGAGTTCAAGAAGCAAACAACCTTGAACTTATTCATTTTTTCTATTTCTACCTATTTATGTTCTCTTATCTGTAATATGGTCATATAGACTGTGGACTGGACTATGAACTTATAAACTATTTAAGGAGCTGGTTGTACTCTTTTCCTTACTAGGGTTTTTTTCACGAGGTGTGAGTTTTTACCTAGGAAGGTTTTTAATGAGGTAGCATTACACTAAGGCTCCAAATATTTAAATACTATATTGTTGCCTATTTGTCTTGTTCTATGTTGGTTTGAATATCTAGTTGGTTAATGGATTGAATTTCTGTTAAATGTGATGGTTTCATGTGATGGTTTTCTGTGCATTTGGTTTTTGGGCCCGAGCCTAGCACGACACTAACGGGTTGGTCATTCCCCGACCCAGCCTAGCCCGCGTAACCGTGGGGGTGTTGTGGCTAGCCATAAAATTTGGCCCACGTGCCAGCCCGGCTCGACCTGGCCCGCGTTACCACCATGTCGTGCACGTGTCGTCCTGGCTCGGCACGACCATTTGAACATGTATACATGTGTGTGAATTCCTCCTAGCACAAAATATTGGTGCTAAATGAAAATACTCTAAGTCATTTCAAACAAGGAAGCCAAACTACTAGCAGTATATATATGCAACATACCACTGATTCATCCGATCAAAATCTATCAATGGATCGGCCGAATATTATATATATATATATATATATATATATATATATATATATATATATATATATATATATATATATATATATATATATATATATGGAAGGTACAGAGGAAGCCCTGCCGACCTCCCCTGTGACATGGTTGGACTGCATCGGTGCGTGTGCATCCATCCACATCCCACGTCTGTGTGCACCAGGTCAAACCTCCTCTGCGCTCAGTCAAACCTCCGGTCCAACATCCCAACCCCCGTGTGGGACACACGTCATAAATTGCAAATATGTTTTTTTTTGCACAAACAACCTAAATACTTCACGAAAATAGCGTAGATAGTTCATAGAGATAGCATAAAAACTCGCCTAGCCACTGAACCAGGTGCACATGCGCAGGCGCATGCATGCAGATCCTATTTTGATGGCACAAGGTCAAACCTCCCTCGCGCATCAGTCAAACCTCCGGTCCAATATCCCAACCCCAGCATGGGACACTCGCCATAAATTGCAGTTATGTTTTTTTGCCCAAATAGCATAAATACTTCATGGAAATAGTGTAAATAGTTCATAAAGATAGCATAAAAAACCTCGCCCAGTCAGTAAAGATGCATGCAAATCCTATTTTTATGTTAGGCCCGATAATTATGATAGATCATGTGAGTTTTCATTGCATGTGTGTCGGGGACCATAATTAGGGGTACCCTCAAGACGCCTAATTCTCAGCTGGTAACCCCCATCAGCATAAAGCTGCAAAGGCCTGATGGGTGCGATTAAGTCAGGGATCAGTCCGTACGAGCGACTCGATCGTGCCTCGCCCGAGCCTAGCCTCGGACAAGGGCAGCCGACCCCGGAGGATTTCCGTCTCGCCCGAGGCCCCCCTCCAACGGCGGACACATCTCCGGCTCGCCCGAGGCCCTGCCTTCGCTAAGAAGCAACCCTGACTAAATCGCCGCACCGACCGACCGAATCGCAGGAGCATTTAACGCAAAGGTGGCCTAACACCTTTATCCTGACGCGTGCCCCCCGGCAGAGCCGAAGTGACCGCCGTCACTTCGCCGCTCCACTGACCGGCCTGACAGAAGGACAGCGTCGCCTGCGCCACTCCGACTGCAGTGCCCCTTGACAGAGTGAGACTGACAGGCAGTCAGGCCCTGCCAAAGGCACCACAGGAAACTCCGCTCCGCCCGACCCAGGGCTCGGACTCGGGCTAAGTCCCGGAAGACGGCGAACTCCGCTCCGCCCGACCCAGGGCTCGGACTCGGGCTAAGTCCCGGAAGACGGCGAACTCCGCTCCGCCCGACCCAGGGCTCGGACTCGGGCTAAGTCCCGGAAGACGGCGAACTCCGCTCCGCCCGACCCAGGGCTCGGACTCGGGCTAAGCCCCGGAAGACGGCGAACTCCGCTCCGCCCGACCCAGGGCTCGGACTCGGGCTCAGCCCCAGAAGACGACGAACTCCGCTTCGCCCGACCCCAGGGCTCGGACTCCGCCCTGGCCTCTGCCGAACGACCTCCGCCTCGCTCGACCCAGGGGCTCGGACTCGGCCTCGGCCATGGAAGACAGACTCGACCTCGGCTTCGGAGGAGCCTCCACGTCGCCCGACCTAAGGCGTAGGCCAGCCGCGTCAACAGGAAGCGCCGTCATCACCCTACCCCGAGCCAACTCGGGCCGCAGAGAACAAGACCGGTGTCCCATCTGGCTAGCTCCGCCAGATAGGCAATGATGGCGCCCCGCAAGCCCTGTGACGACGACGGCTCTCAGCTCTCTTACGGAAGCAGGAGGACGTCAGCAAGGACTCAACCGCTCCGACAGCTGTCCCTCCGCCAGGCTCCGTTGCTCCTCCGACGGCCACGACATCACACCAGCTGGGTGCCAAGATCTCTCCGCCTGCCACATCGGCATGTACTTAGGGTGCTAGCTCTCCCCCGCTAGACACGTAGCAGTCCGCTACACCCCCATTGTACACCTGGATCCTCTCCTTACGCCTATAAAAGGAAGGACCAGGGCCCTCTTAGAGAAGGTTGGCCGCGCGGGGACGAGGACGGGACAGGCGCTCTCTTGGGGCCGCTCGCTTCCCTCACCCGTGTGGACGCTTGTAACCCCCTACTGCAAGCGCACCCGACCTGGGCGCGGGACGAACACGAAGGCCGCGGGATTTCCACCTCTCTCACGCCCGTCCCCGGCCATCTCGCTTCCCCCCTTCGCGCTCGCCCACGCGCTCGACCCATCTGGGCTGGGGCACGCAGCGACATTCACTCGTCGGCTTAGGGACCCCCCGGTCTCGAAACGCCGACAGTTGGCGCGCCAGGTAGGGGCCTGCTGCGTGTTGACGAACAGCTTCCCGTCAAGCTCCAGATGGGCAGTCTCCAGCAACCTCTCCGACCCGGGACGGTGCTCCGTTTCGGGAGTCTTGAGTTCATGTCCTTCGACGGCAGCTACGACATGATACTCCTTCCACCGCCGCGCGACAACGACAATGGCGGCCGACAGCCCGCCCACCGGCGGCGGAATCGACGATGTCTTCTCCGCGTAGTGGAAGAACAACATTCGAGCTCGCCCTGTCCTCTCCCCGGCCAACGGAGGAGGAGGCGGGGCAACCAAGGCCAAGCGGGAGACTGCGCCTCGTTGGCTGTCGAGCGAGTCGACGTCCCCAGCGCTCCAACGGGGGGCGCGCCGGGCGTCGACCTCTCCTTTGAGACGAAGGCGAGTGTCGTCTACCCGCGACACGCCAACCCCGAGCAAGTGGACGACGCCAGTGCGCTCGCGGAGAGCTTGCAGGACGTCGCCCTCGTACCTGGCACGGCGGTGCAATCAGTCCCCGACGTGACTATGTCGCTGCTCGCCGACCGAAAGGTACCAACCGACTCCCATCCTACGTCATTTCGACTCAGCCTCAACCCGCCTAGCGACCTTGCTTTGGCGGGCGCTCTCGTAGAGGCGAGTTCAAACCCTCTGGGGTTTCGCATGCGGTCGCCTTGGGACCGGTTGACGGACGTCTCGACCTGCGGGCCCTCTGGGTCCGAGGAAGATGACGACCCCAACATCTGTTGGGATTTCTCTGGATTTGGCAACCCCAGTGCCATGCGGGACTTCATGACCGCATGTGACTACTGCCTCTCCGACTGTTCCGACGGTAGCCGCAGCCTCGACGACGAGGACTGCGGCCCAAGCCGCGAATGTTTCCACGTCGAGCTAGGGGATCCCTCCGAAGGCAACCATCTCGGCATGCCGGAGGACGGTGATCTCCCTAGGCTCGTGCCTCGCGCTGACATCCCGCGGGAGCTAGCTGTGGTCCCCGTTCCGGCGGGGGGTCACGACCCACAGCTCGAGCAAGTCCGCGGGGCGCAGGCCAGGCTCGACGAGGGAGCAGGAGCGCTTGGGCCGATCCGCCGGGACGTCGAGCAGGTATGGGCGGGCCAACCCCCGGCCGGAGAAATACGTCACCTGCCCCAGGGTCTCCAGCACCGCGTCGCCAACGACGTCAGGGTCAGGCCACCACCCGCATCCAGTGGGGTCGGTCAGAACCTGGCTGCGGCAGCAATGCTTCTCCGCGCGATGCCGGAGCCATCAACCACCGAGGGTCGGCGAATCCAGGGAGAGCTCAAGAATCTCCTGGAAGGCGCTGCGGTCCGACGGGCCGAGAGCTCTGCCTCCCGAAGGCAGGGATACCCCTCGGAACCTCATGCCGCGACTTCCCGATTCATACGGGAAGCCTCGGTCTACACCGGGCGCACGCGCAACACTGCGCCTGCGGCCCCGAGCCACCTCGGCAACGAGCGCCATCATCGCGACCGTCGGGCCCACCTCGACGAGAAGGCGCGCCGAGGCTACCACCCCAGGCGTGGGGGACGCTACGACAGCGGGGAGGATCGGAGTCCCTCGCCCGAACCATCCGGTCTGCAGGCCTTCAGCCGGGCCATCCGACGGGCCCCGTTCCCGACCCGGTTCTGACCCCCGGCTACTATCACAAAGTACTCGGGGGAAACGAGACCGGAACTGTGGCTCGCGGACTACTGCCTGGCCTGCCAACTGGGTGGAACGGACGATGACAACCTCATCATCCGCAACCTCCCCCTGTTCCTCTCCGACACCGCTCGCGCCTGGTTGGAGCATCTGCCTCCGGGGCAGATCTCCAACTGGGGTGACCTGGTCCAAGCTTTCGCCGGCAATTTCCAGGGCACGTACGTGCGCCCCGGGAATTCCTGGGACCTCCGAAGCTGCCGGCAGCAGCCGGGAGAGTCTCTCCGGGACTACATCCGGCGATTCTCGAAGCAGCGCACCGAGCTGCCCAACATCACCGACTCGGATGTCATCGGCGCGTTCCTTGCCAGCACCACCTGCCGCGACCTGGTGAGTAAATTGGGTCGCAAGACCCCCACCAGGGCGAGCGAGCTGATGGACATCGCCACCAAGTTCGCCTCTGGCCAGGAGGCGGTCGAGGCTATCTTCCGAAAGGACAAGCAGCCCCAGGGCCGCCCATCGGAAGATGCCCCCGAGGCGTCTACTCCGCGCGGCGCCAAGAAGAAAGGCAAGAAGAAGTCGCAAGCAAAACGCGACGCCGCCGACGCGGACCTTGTCGCCGCCGCCGAGTACAAGAACCCTCGGAAGCCCCCGGAGGTGCCAACCTCTTCGACAAGATACTCAAGGAGTCGTGCCCCTATCATCAGGGGCCCGTCAAGCACACCCTCGAGGAGTGCGTCATGCTTCGGCGCCACTTCCACAGGGCCGGGCCACCCGCGGAGGGTGGCAGGGCCCGCGACGACGACAAAAAGGAAGATCACCAAGCAGGAGAGTTCCCCGAGGTCCGCGACTGCTTCATGATCTACGGTGGGCATGTGGCGAATGCCTCGGCTCGGCATCGCAAGCAAGAGCGCCAGGAGGTCTGCTCGGTGAAGGTGGCGGCGCCAGTCTACCTAGACTGGTCCGACAAGCCCATCACCTTCGACCAAGCTGACCACCCCGACCACGTGCCGAGCCCAGGGAAATACCCGCTCGTCGTCGACCCCATCGTCGGCGACGTCAGGCTCACCAAGGTCCTTATAGACGGGGGCAGCTGCCTCAACATCATCTACGCCGAGACCCTCGGGCTCCTGCGCGTCGATCTGTCCTCCATCCGAGCAGGCGCTGCGCCCTTCCACGGGATCATTCCCGGGAAGCGCGTCCAGCCCCTCGGATGACTCGACCTTCCCATCTGCTTCGGAACGCCCTCCAACTTCCGAAGGGAGACTCTGACGTTCGAGGTGGTCGGGTTCCGAGGAACCTACCACGCGGTACTGGGGAGGCCATGCTACGCGAAGTTCATGGCCGTCCCCAACTACACCTACCTGAAGCTCAAGATGTCGGGCCCCAACGGGGTCATCACCGTCGGCCCCACGTACAAACACGCGTTCGAATGCGACGTGGAGTGCGTGGAGTACGCTGAGGCCCTCGCCGAGTCCGAGGCCCTCATCGCCGACCTGGAAAGCCTCTCCAAAGAGGTGCCAGACGTGAAGCGCCATGCTGGCAACTTCGAGCCAGCGGAGACGGTCAAGGCCGTCCCTCTCGACCCCAGTGGCGACGCCTCCAAGCAGATCCGGATCGGTTCCGGGCTCGACCCCAAATAGGAAGCAGTGCTCGTCGACTTTCTCCGCGCAAACGCCGACGTCTTTGCGTGGAGTCCCTCGGACATGCCCGACATACCGAGGGATGTCGCCGAGCACTCGCTGGATATTCGGGCCGGAGCCCGACCCGTCAGGCAGCCTCTGCGCCGATTCGACGAGGAGAAGCGCAGAGTGATAGGCGAGGAGATCCACAAGCTAATGGCAGCAGGGTTCATCAAAGAGGTATTCCATCCCGAATGGCTTGCCAACCCTGTGCTTGTGAGAAAGAAAGGGGGGAAATGGCGGATGTGTGTAGGCTACACTGGTCTCAACAAAGCATGTCCGAAGGTTCCCTACCCTCTGCCTCGCATCGATCAAATCGTGGATTCCACTGCTGGGTGCGAAACCCTGTCCTTCCTCAATGCCTACTCAGGGTATCACCAAATCAGGATGAAAGAGTCCGACCAGCTCGCGACTTCTTTCATCACGCCCTTCGGCATGTACTGCTATGTCACCATGCCGTTCGGTTTGAGGAATGCGGGTGCGACGTATCAGCGGTGCATGAACCATGTGTTCGGCGAACACATCGGTCGCACGGTCGAGGCCTATGTCGATGACATCGTAGTCAAGACAAGGAAGGCTTCCGACCTCCTCTCCGACCTTGAAGTGACATTCCGATGTCTCAAAGCGAAAGGCGTCAAGCTCAATCCCGAGAAGTGTGTCTTCGGGGTGCCCCGGGACATGCTCTTGGGGTTCATCGTCTCCGAGCGGGGCATCGAAGCCAACCCGGAGAAGATCGCAGCCATCACCAGCATGGGGCCCATCAAGGACTTAAAAGGCGTACAGAGGGTCATGGGATGTCTCGCGGCCCTGAGCCGTTTCATCTCACGCCTCGGCGAAAGAGGTCTGCCTCTGTACCGCCTCTTAAGGAAGGCCGAGTGTTTCGCTTGGACCCCTGAGGCCGAGGAAGCTCTCGGGAACCTGAAGGCGCTCCTCACAAAGGCGCCTATCTTGGTGCCTCCAGCTGATGGAGAAGCCCTCTTGGTCTACGTCGCCGCGACCACTCAGGTGGTTAGCGCCGCGATTGTGGTCGAGAGGCAATAAGAGGGGCATGCATTGCCCGTTCAGAGGCCAGTTTACTTCGTCAGCGAGGTACTGTCCGAGACCAAGATCCGCTACCCACAAGTTCAGAAGCTGCTGTATGCAGTGATCCTGACGAGGCGGAAGTTGCGACACTACTTCGAGTCTCATCCGGTAACTGTGGTGTCATCCTTCCCCCTGGGGGAGATCATCCAGTGCCGAGAGGCCTCGGGCAGGATTACAAAGTGGGCGGTGGAAATCATGGGCGAGACAATCTCGTTCACCCCTCGGAAGGCCATCAAGTCCCAGGTATTGGTGGACTTCGTAGCCGAATGGGTCGACACCCAGCTACCGATGGCTCCGATCCAACCGGAGCTCTGGACCATGTTTTTCGACGGGTCGCTGATGAAGACGGGAGCCGGCGTGGGCCTGCTCTTTATCTCACCCCTCGGGAAACACCTACGCTATGTGCTACGCCTCCATTTCCCGGCGTCCAACAATGTGGCTGAGTACGAGGCTCTGGTCAACGGGTTGCGGATCGCCATCGAGCTAGGGGTCAGGCGCCTCGACGCCCGCGGTGACTCGCAGCTCGTCATCGACCAAGTCATGAAGAACTCCCACTGCCGCGACCCGAAGATGGAGGCCTACTGCGATGAGGTTCGGCGCCTGGAAGACAAGTTCTACGGGCTCGAGCTTAACCACATCGCTCGGCGTCACAACGAGACGGCGGACGAGCTGGCAAAAATAGCCTCGGGGCGAACAACGGTTCCCTCGGACGTCTTCTCCCGGGATCTGCATCAACCCTCCGTCAAGATCGACGACTCGCCCGAGCCTAAGGCGCCCTCGGTCCAGCCCGAGGTACCCTCGGCCCAGCCCGAGGCATCCTCAGCTCGGCCCGAGGCGCCCTCGGTTCAGCCCGAGGTACCCTCGGCCTCCGAGGGCGAGGCACTGCACGTCGAGGGGGAGCAGAGCGGGGCCACGCCTGATCGAAATTGGCAGGCCCCGTACCTACAATATCTCCGCTAAGGGGAGCTACCCCTCGACCGAGCCGAAGCTCGACGGGTAGCGCGACGCGCCAAGTCGTTCGTCTTGCTGGGCGATGAGAAGGAGCTCTACCACCGCAGCCCCTCGGGCATCCTCCAGCGATGCATCTCCATCGTCGAAGGTCAGGAACTCCTGCAAGAGATACACTCGGGGGCTTGCGGCCATCACGCAGCGCCTCGAGCTCTCATCGGGAATGCCTTCCGACAAGGCTTCTACTGGCCAACGGCGGTGGCAGACGCCACTAGAATTGTCCGCACCTGCGAAGGGTGCCAATTCTATGCGAAGCAGACCCGCCTGCCCGCTCAGGCTCTGCAGCCGATACCCATCATCTGGCCCTTTGCTGTGTGGGGTCTGGACCTCGTCGGCCCCTTGTAGAAGGCGCCCGGGGGCTACACGCACCTGCTAGTCGCCATCGACAAATTCTCCAAGTGGATCGAGGTCCGGCCTCTGAACAGCATCAGGTCCGAGTAGGCGGTGACATTCTTCACCAACATCATCCATCGCTTCGGGGTCCCGAACTCCATCATCACCGACAACGGCACCCAGTTCACCGGCAAAAAATTCTTGGACTTCTGCGAGGATCACCACATCCGGGTGGACTGGGCCGCCGTGGCTCATCCCATGTCGAATGGGCAAGTAGAGCGTGCCAACGGCATGATTCTACAAGGGCTCAAGCCTCGGATTTACAACGACCTCAACAAGTTCGGCAAGCGATGGATGAAGGAACTCCCCTCGGTGGTCTGGAGCCTGAGAACAACGCCGAGCCGAGCCACGGGTTTCACGCCGTTCTTCCTGGTCTACGGGGCCGAGGCCGTCTTGCCCACTGACCTGGAATACGGCTCCCCGAGGACGAGGGCCTACAGCGATCAAAGCAACCAAGTTAGCCGAGAAGACTCGCTGGACCAGCTGGAAGAAGCTCGGGACAAGGCCTTACTACACTCGGCGCGGTACCAGCAATCCCTGCGACGCTACCACGCCCGAGGGGTCCGGCCCCGAGACCTCCAGGTGGGCGACCTGGTGCTTCGGCTGCGGCAAGACGCCCGAGGGAGGCACAAGCTCACGCCCCCTGGGAGGGGCCTTTCGTCATCGCCAAAGTTCTGAAGCCCGGAACGTACAAGCTGGCCAACAGTCAAGGCGAGGTCTACGGCAACGCTTGGAACATCCAACAGCTACATCGCTTCTACCCTTAAGATGTTTTCAAGTTGTTCATATACCTCGCACCCACGCAAAGTTTAGTCATCAAGGAAGGGTCGGCCTTGCCTCGGCAAAGCCCGACCCTCCCTCGGGGGCTAAAAGGGGGGACCCCCTCTGCGTTGAAATTTTCCTCGAAAAAAGATCTCTTCTGCCAGAATGTCTTTCGTGCTTTCTGACTACTTCGAAAAGTGGATCCTGAAAACGACGGAGTACACGTAAGCAGCCAAGGCTGACCGAGCCGAGGGACTCCTACGCCTCCGGGATACGGATACCTCACTCATCACCTTCTGCGATAAGTAACTCGCGTTCGGATAAAGTGATTCCGCGGACCGAACAAGTCTTTACGTTCGGAAGCTCTTCTGCCGAAGCGATCCTTTGAGCCTTCTCGACTGAGTCGGTGACAGGGCCTCATGGACGGGTGAAAGTACGCGTAAGCGGCAAGGCCGACCGAGCCGAGGGACTCCTACGCCTCCGGGATACGGATACCTCACTCATCACCTTCCGCGAGAAGCAACTCTCGCTCGCACAAACATCCCTGTTACCGACAAAAAAGTCCAGATACTCGAAACAAGAGGAAAAGAGACGCAGCTTGACAACGCAGTGAAGGTGTGTGTTCTGGCCTCGGCGGCCACAGAAGGCACACGCTACAAGACAATCTGATCCTGTAGGCTCGGGTCTTGACGCTGGAAGGGGGCAGCAGCACCCTCGGCATCGACGACAACTTCGGCGAGGTTCGACCTAGCCTCGGACGGCGACGCGGTCCGAAGACCTCCACTCCGAAGGACGACGTCATCACCACGCCCGGGCCATCGCCGCCAGGATCTTCTCCGGGAATCCAGCCCGGGCAGGTGGCTCGGCCGGTCACCTCTGGGGCCTCGGCCGACCATCTTCCAAGGGCGCCAGCCCGACCCGAGGCCTCGGCTGGTCAACTCCGGTGTCGGTCCCGCTAACGGACAACCCGGCTAGGCTCCGGCCAACCAGGTTTTCATTTTTCGAGCCAACTCTGCCTCTGTTCGTGCTGATATCGCTACCCCTGGCCTCGGCTCGTCGAAGAGCGGCCAAGGGGTCCCTTTAACTAAGCTAGAGGAGCCTCAGACAACAAGGCCGACCGAGCCGAGGGACTCCTACGCCTCCGGGATACGAATACCTCACTCGTCACCTTGACACGGGGCGACTCATGCTTGGTGAAGCGGTTCAGATAATCAACAGGCGAGTCTTAGTGCTCGAAAATGAGAAAAAAACACGGCTTCGTGCCAAAATTACATACATGTTCAGGCCTCGACAGCCATAATGAACAAAAACACTGGCATTCAAAGTGCCATCACAAACGGAACTCCGGTTCCGTCCCCGCGGGTACGAACAACCCCACAAGATTGGGGAAACCACGGAGCGATCGCGGGCCGACGGGCGGCCCACCGCCGCCCCATCCGGCAACAGCGACAACCACCCCCGCCCCGGGCGACGAAGCAGCTTCAGCAGCGGCTTCGGGGCGGGTGCTACGGCAGAAGGACTCTCACCCGCCGAGGACGAGAGCCAGCCATTCAGGTCGGGAGACGGAGACCCAGGGCTACTGGCGGAGTTGGCAATCTCATCGGTAGAGAAGCCATCTCCGGCTGTCGACGCCTCGAAGCGCGCCGGCAGGTCTTCGCCCTAGCCAGAACCGCCCACCTATCCCGGCATGGCTGGAGGAAGTCTCCGCGAAGCTGGAGGATGCCATTCTCCCCCAGACGCCAGGGGAAGAAAAGGGTAACCGACCCACGCGGAGGCAGCCCTCCGACTCGCCTCATCCTCCATCTTGGCCTGGATGACGAAAATCCTTGAGGCTGAGGGAGGGACAGAGGCCGCAGCCCGGCTCGCTTTCCCCCATCATCAAGCTGGAGGTCACCATCTTGGGTGACCGCCGGTGGAGGGGTGCAGCCGGGCTGCATGATGAAAATCCTTGAAGCCGAGCGATGGCTGAAAGGTACCAACTCCCACGGAGTTGCGTTCCTCCAACGATGAGGCGAAAAGACGGTGGGTATCCCCCATCCGGGGGCTTGGAAGGTGGAGAGACGCGATGCATAAGGGAGCGAAAAGACATGGTCGCCTTCCGAAAGGGGTCGCCCTCCTTTTAAGGGCAACTCTCCCTGCTTGCGCCCCCAACCGTCACGAGCCGAGTCTTCTCCAACACGTTCCAAGGCCCTCCCCTGCGGCGCGGGGGCTGGGTCCCGCATGTCATGCAAACCGACTTGGAGCAGAAGAAGCCAAACCGCCGCGCGTGGTGCACTCAACCGCCCAGCGGTTACAAGTGACCCTCCACTTTTGCCCAGACCGACGGGCGAGAGAGGCGGGCAGCCATGCAGGCGGCATGCAACCGCGCCAAGTGGACGCGCTTCTCCGACTCCCAACGCGCCCAGCCTGGAGGCCCAGGCCCACGCGTCACGCAACCGGCGCGCCGGATGCTGCATGCAAGCAACTGCACCACCACTTGCGCCATCATCGCGCCTCTTCGGTTGCGGAACCAATACCGCGACTCGAGGCGACCCAGCGCACGACCCAGCGGCGCCAGCCTGGAGCGACGGTCAATGCGGCCGAAAGTGGGTCGACAGTAATGACGGTGGCAGGCGGGCGGGAGCAGCGGTCACGTCGTCAGCCAAGCTCACGTCCCATCCAGGGGCAGCAAGAGAACCCCCTCTCACGGCGTGAAGACGACGCGCCCGTGATCCGTTCCTCGAACGGCTCGCGCACGCGCGACGACCGCCCCGCCAACCACTCGCCTCGTCGCATTAACTCCGCGGCGGGACAGGCGACGCTTCTGGCAGGAGAAGCGGGCGACGCTTCGCCTTCGCCGTAATAACCGCGCCAAAAAAGGTACGCCACGTCGTTCGATTTCGTATCCTTTTCTTTTTTTCCTCTTTCTCTATCTCTTGCAACAGGGACCGAGAAAGGGGGATACCCCGAAAAGGATCCTTCCTCGTGAAGGAACCGGGCTCCGAGCCCCCCTACTGATCAGAGGTTCGAAGGCTGGCCCCCCGAGGGGTTCAACAGCCGCCTCAGATCGCGTGGGCCCTACACCCACTACTGGTCAGAGGTTCGAAGGCCGGCCCCCCGAAGGGCTCCACGGCCGCCTCAGGCTACTCGGGCTCCGCGCCCATTACTGATCAGAGGTTCGAAGGCTGGCCCCCGAAGGGTTCACAGTCGCCTCAGACGCCAAGCGAGGGATGACCAGGGGTACATTCGATACATAACCAAGGCTCGGGCTGCGCTCCCGAGGTACCCTAGGACATTTCCGAGACCAGCGGGAGCGATCTTGTAACGGAATCCCATCAGAGGGAGGCATCGAGCCCTCGGACCCCGTCGCCAGGGGACCGGGTCCGGCAGATCACCCGCAGGTACTTTTGGGCGTGCCTCTGGGCCCCTAGCCGACCCCTAACGAACGAGGCACGGACGTCCACTCGGATTACCCGCTTGCAGCTCACCTGAGACACCATGTTCGGCGCCCATCGAGGGTAACATGGCGCTTTCCCCCCCCCCTCCTCCTTGCGGAAAGGCGACGCAGGGGCGTATGTAAAAAAGCCGAGTCAGTCTCTGATCGTCCTCTCGCCCTGTGCGGAGGCTCGGGGGCTGCTCTCGCAAACCCGGCTCCGGCCGAACCTTGACAGCGTCAACATACCAACCCGAGAACTTGGGCCCCGACCGTGTACCCGGGCTACGGCCAGTTCGCATGAGGGAACAACCAGACTAGCCGAAGCATTACGCAAGGCATTAAGACCTCGGAGGAGTGAAACCACTCCTCCGAGGCCTCGGGGGCTACACCCGGCGGGTGCGCTCGCGCGCACCCACCGGAACAAAATGCAACCGAGAAAGGCTGGTCCCCTTGCAAAAAAGTGCGACGAAAGCCTCCAAGCGAGTGCTAACACTCCCTTCGAGACTCGGGGGCTACTGTCGGGGACCATAATTAGGGGTACCCTCAAGACGCCTAATTCTCAGCTGGTAACCCCCATCAGCATAAAGCTGCAAAGGCCTGATGGGTGCGATTAAGTCAGGGATCAGTCCGTACGAGCGACTCGATCGTGCCTCGCCCGAGCCTAGCCTCGGACAAGGGCAGCCGACCCCGGAGGATTTCTGTCTCGCCCGAGGCCCCCCTCCAACGGCGGACACATCTCCGGCTCGCCCGAGGCCCTGCCTTCGCTAAGAAGCAACCCTGACTAAATCGTCGCACCGACCGACCGAATCGCAGGAGCATTTAACGCAAAGGTGGCCTGACACGTTTATCCTGACGCGCGCCCCCCGGCAGAGCCGAAGTGACCGCCGTCACTTCGCCGCTCCACTGACCGGCCTGACAGAAGGACAGCGCCGCCTGCGCCACTCCAACTGCAGTGCCCCTTGACAGAGTGAGACTGACAGGCAGTCAGGCCCTGCCAAAGGCACCACAGGAAACTCCGCTCCGCCCGACCCAGGGCTCGGACTCGGGCTAAGTCCCGGAAGACGGCGAACTCCGCTCCGCCCGACCTAGGGCTCGGACTCGGGCTAAGTCCCGGAAGACGACGAACTCCGCTCCGCCCGACCCAGGGCTCGGACTCGGGCTAAGTCCCGGAAGACGGCGAACTCCGCTCCGCCCGACCCAGGGCTCGGACTCGGGCTAAGTCCCGGAAGACGGCGAACTCCGCTCCGCCCGACCCAGGGCTCGGACTCGGGCTAAGCCCCGGAAGACGGCGAACTCCGCTCCGCCCGACCCAGGGCTCGGACTCGGGCTCAGCCCCAGAAGACGACGAACTCCGCTTCGCCCGACCCCAGGGCTCGGACTCCGCCCTGGCCTCTGCCGAACAACCTCCGCCTCGCCCGACCCAGGGGCTCGGACTCGGCCTCGGCCATGGAAGACAGACTCGACCTCGGCTTCGGAGGAGCCTCCACGTCGCCCGACCTAAGGCGTAGGCCAGCCGCGTCAACAGGAAGCGCCATCATCACCCTACCCCGAGCCGACTCGGGCCGCAGAGAACAAGACCGGTGTCCCATCTGGCTAGCTCCGCCAGATAGGCAATGATGGCGCCCCGCAAGCCCTGTGACGACGGCGGCTCTCAGCTCTCTTACGGAAGCAGGAGGACGTCAGCAAGGACTCAACCGCTCCGACAGTTGTCCCTCCACCAGGCTCCGTTGCTCCTCCGACGGCCACGACATCACACCAGCTGGTTGCCAAGATCTCTCTGGCTGCCACATCGGCATGTACTTAGGGCGCTAGCTCTCCCCCGCTAGACACGAAGCACTCCGCTACACCCCCATTGTACACCTGGATCCTCTCCTTACGCCTATAAAAGGAAGGACCAGGGCCCTCTTAGAGAAGGTTGGCCGCGCGGGGACGAGGACGGGACAAACGCTCTCTTGGGGCCGCTCACTTCCCTCACCCGCGTGGACGCTTGTAACCCCCTACTGCAAGCGCACCTGACCTGGGCGCGGGACGAACACGAAGGCCGCGGGATTTCCACCTCTCTCACGCCCGTCTCCGGCCACCTCGCTTCCCCCCTTCGCGCTCGCCCACGCGCTCGACCCATCTGGGCTGGGGCACGCAGCGACATTCACTCGTCAGCTTAGGGACCCCCCGGTCTCGAAACGCCGACAATGTGCAAAATTTTTGGAAGATATTTTCGCTTCCACTACATACGCGCAAAAATTTAATGATTCAATAAATATAGGATCACCCAACAACCATGCAGTTAAACTAATTATAACCAGTTTATGATATATACCGATACTAATTATGCTACACAATGTAGATATTTATGTAACTTGGTAAACTGCGTAAAAATGTGGCATGTCGTTCACTGGTGAACGCATCTACATTTTCGAGCATAAAAACGTTCAATTTGGAGCATAAAAACCTCAGTTGTGATCGTAAATACCGAGCCAAAGTGGGAGACGTTGGTAACTCTGATGCCTTGTATTACTGATCATAAAAATCCTCAAGTTGGAGCATAGATAGTGATAGATAACAGTGTAAATTTTGATTCACTCTCAACCAATAACTCCCACGTCCATGTGACCACCATAAATCAAGGGATTTGATTAGGGATTGATTAGGAGAGTTGATTAGGGGAGTTGATTAAGGGATTTTATTTTAATGACAGTTACAAACACCATAAATTGAGGGATTCCATTTTTACTGTGCATTTGAAAAATATGCATGCAGGACATTGGTGGGTGAGAGCACCTAGAGGGGGGGGTGAATAGGTGATCCTGTGAAACTTAAACTTAAAGCCACAAAAACTTGTTAAGTGTTAGCACAATAATCGCCAAGTGGCTAGAGAGAAGGTCTTGCACAATACGATAATCACAAAGAATTCAACGCAGAGAAGACACAGTGATTTATCCCGTGGTTCGGCCAAGTACAAAACTTGCCTACTCCACGTTGTGGCGTCCCAACGGACGAGAGTTGCACTCAACTCCTCTCAAGTGATCCAATGATCAACTTGAATACCACAGTGTTATGCTTTTCTTTTCTTATCCCGTTCGCGAGGAATCTCCACAACTTGGAGCCTCTCGCCCTTACACTTTTGATGTTCACAAAGAATCACGGAGTAAGGAAGGGAAGCAACACACACAAATCCACAGCAAAATGCGCACACACACGGCCAAGAATCGAGCTCAAAGACTATCTCAAAGTTCTCACTAGAACGGAGCTCGAATCACTTAGAATGACAAACGAATGCGCAAAGACTGAGTGTGGATGATCAAGAATGCTCTAAGGTTGCTTGGTATTCTCCTCCATGCGCCTAGGGGTCCCTTTTATAGCCCCAAGGCAGCTAGGAGCCGTTGAGAGCAAATCTGGAAGGCCATCCTTGCCTTCTGTCGTCGGGTGCACCGGACAGTCCGGTGTACACCGGACAGTGTCCGGTGCCCGATTTCCTTCCTTAATTGGCGAAGCCGACCGTTGGCAGACTTGGAGCCATTGGCGCACCGGACATGTCCGGTGCACACCGGACAGTCCGGTGCCCCCTTCTAGCCGTTGGCCCGGCCACGTGTCCCGCGCAGATCGCGCGGCCGACCGTTGGCCCGGCCGACCGTTGGCTCACCGGACAGTCCGGTGAATTTTAGCCGTACGCCGTCGGCAAATTCCCGAGAGCGGCCTCTTCGCTCGAGGCAGCCTGGCGCACCGGACACTGTCCGGTGCACCACCGGATAGTCCGGTGCCCCAGACCGAAACAGCCTCTTGGCTGTACACAGTCAACTCTTCTCTTTTCTTCTTCTTTCTGTTTCTGATACTTAGACAAGTATATTAGTACACAAAACCAATGTACTAAGACTTAGAAACATACCTTTGCTCTTGATTTGCACTTTGTTCATCCATGGGCATAGATTCACAATTAAGCACTTGTGTTGGCACTCAATCACCAAAATATTTAGAAATGGCCCAAGGGCACATTTCCCTTTCAATCTCCCCCTTTTTGGTGATTTATGCCAACACAACATAAAGCAACTAGAACAAGTGCAATATCACTTCAAATAAAAACTCAAATTTATTTTGATTCAATTTGGCATATATGGATCATCCTTTGCCACCACTTGGTTTGTTTTTGCAAATCAAACTCAAATCTCTATCTCTAAGTCAAACACACATGTTGAAGCATAAAGAGAGTCATTCCAAAAGAGATTGATCAAAGATTTCAAAAACTCCCCCTATTTCCCATAATCAACACTTCTCCCCACAAGAGACCAACTTTTGACAAAAGAGACAATGCAAGAGTTTTGACAAACCAAAAGCTCTATCCTATTATTTTCAAAGTTTCTCAAGTGGTAGCTGATCCATCTATTGCTTTGGCCTTTATTTTCTCCCCCTTTGGCATCAAGCACCAAAACGGGATCAATCTTGGCCCTATAACCCCATTGCCTCACCAAAAACTTCAATTAAGAGCAAATGGCAATAAGAGTTCATGAGATGAACTTGGAATAAGTTACCCTCTCATCGGAGTGTAGTGGAAGTCTTTCATGGTCCAAGTCCACCTTTTCCCTTTCAATCCTCCTTCGAGACTAAATCATCAAACTCAAGCACATGGTTAGTCTCAAAGGGTCAAGTTGTAACACATCTCCCCCTAAACATGTGCATCACTTTGCAACGGACTTGTGAGGTCCAGGGAGTGTTTGTACAACTTGAGCACCATAATAAGCAACAAAATGCAAAAAGGAACATGATCAAAAGCATAAATACATGTATGCTACAATTCAATCCAAGTTCCGCGAATCTAAGACATTTAGCTCACTACGCAACCTGCAAAAGGTCTTCTCATCTAGAGGCTTGGTAAAGATATCGGCTAGCTGGTTCTCGGTGCTAACATGAAACACTTCGATATCTCCCTTTTGCTGGTGGTCTCTCAAAAAGTGATGCCGGATGTCAATGTGCTTTGTGCGGCTGTGTTCAACAGGATTTTCCGCCATGCGGATAGCACTCTCATTGTCACATAGGAGTGGGACTTTGCTCAGATTGTAGCCAAAGTCCCGGAGGGTTTGCCTCATCCAAAGTAGTTGCGCGCAACACTGTCCTGCGGCAACATACTCGGCCTCAGCGGTGGATAGGGCAACGGAAGTTTGTTTCTTAGAGTTCCACGACACCAGGGACCTTCCTAAGAATTGGCACGTCCCCGATGTACTCTTCCTATCGACCTTACATCCAGCATAGTCGGAATCTGAGTATCCAACCAAGTCAAAGGTAGACCCCTTTGGATACCAGAGCCCGAAGCAAGGCGTAGCAACCAAATATCTAAGAATTCGCTTCACCGCCACTAAGTGACACTCCTTAGGATCGGATTGAAATCTAGCACACATGCATACGCTAAGCATAATATCCGGTCTACTAGCACATAAATAAAGTAAAGACCCTATCATTGACCGGTATGCTTTTTGATCAACGGACTTACCTCCTTTGTTGAGGTCGGTGTGTCCATCGGTCCCCATCGGAGTCTTTGTGGGCTTGGCGTCCTTCATCCCAAACCGCTTTAGTAGATCTTGCGTGTACTTCGTTTGGGAGATGAAGGTGCCGTCCTTGAGTTGCTTCACTTGGAACCCAAGGAAGTAGTTCAACTCGCCCATCATCGACATCTCGAATTTCTGCGTCATCACCCTGCTAAACTCTTCACAAAACTTTTGGTTAGTAGAACCAAATATTATGTCATCGACATAAATTTGGCACACAAACAAATCACCATCACATGTCTTAGTAAAAAGAGTTGGATCGGCTTTCCCAACCTTGAAAGCATTAATAATTAGAAAGTCTCTAAGGCATTCATACCATGCTCTTGGGGCTTGCTTAAGTCCATAGAGCGCCTTAGAGAGCTTACACACGTGGTCGGGGTACCGTTCATCCTCGAAGCCAGGAGGTTGCTTCACGTACACCTCCTCGTTGATTGGCCCGTTGAGGAAAGCGCTCTTCACATCCATTTGGAACAACCTGAAAGAATGGTGAGCGGCATATGCTAGCAAGATACGAATTGATTCTAGCCTAGCCACAGGAGCAAACGTCTCCTCAAAGTCCAAACCTGCGACTTGGGCATAACCTTTTGCCACAAGTCGAGCCTTGTTCCTCGTCACCACCCCGTGCTCGTCCTGTTTGTTGCGGAACACCCACTTGGTTCCCACAACATTTTGCTTGGGACGAGGCACCAGTGTCAAACTTCATTGCGCTTGAAGTTGTTGAGTTCCTCCTGCATGGCCAATACCCAATCCGGATCTAGCAAGGCCTCCTCTACCCTGAAAGGCTCAATAGAAGAGACAAAGGAGTAATGCTCACAAAAATTAACTAATCGAGATCGAGTAGTTACTCCCTTGCTAATGTCACCCAGAATTTGGTCGACGGGATGATCCCTTTGAATCATCGCTCGAACTTGGGTTGGAGGTGCCGGTTGCGCTTCTTCCTCCATCACGTGAACATCTTGTGCTCCCCCTTGATCACAAGCCTCCTTTTGATGAACCTGTTCGTCAACTTGAGGTGGGGGATGCACCGTTGTTGAGGAAGAAGGTTGATCTTGTTCATCTTGTTCCTGTGGCCGCACTTCTCCAATCGCCATGGTTCGTATAGCGGCCGTCGGAACATCTTCTTCATCTACATCATCACAATCAACAACTCGCTCTCTTGGAGAGCCATTAGTCTCATCAAATACAACGTCGCTAGAGACTTCAACCAAACCCGATGATTTGTTGAAGACTCTATACGCCTTTGTATTTGAGTCATAACCTAACAAAAACCCTTCTACAGCTTTGGGAGCAAATTTAGAATTTCTACCCTTCTTCACTAGAATGTAGCACTTGCTCCCAAATACACGAAAGTAAGATACATTGGGTTTGTTACCGGTTAGTAGCTCATATGAGGTCTTCTTGAGGAGGCGATGAAGGTAGACCCTGTTGATGGCGTGGCAAGCCGTGTTCACGGCTTCCGTCCAAAAGCACTCGGGGGTCTTGAACTCTCCTAGCATCGTCCTCGCCATATCGATGAGCGTCCTGTTCTTCCTTTCTACCACACCATTTTGCTGTGGTGTGTAGGGAGCGGAGAACTCGTGCTTGATCCCTTCCTCTTCAAGGAACTCCTCTACTTGAAGGTTCTTGAACTCGGACCCGTTGTCGCTCCTTATCTTCTTTACTTTGAGCTCAAACTCATTTTGAGCTCTCCTGAGGAAGCGCTTGAGGGTCCCTTGAGTTTCAGACTTATCCTGCAAAAAGAACACCCAAGTGAAGCGGGAAAAGTCATCAACAATAACTAGACCATACTTACTTCCTCCTATGCTCAGATAGGCGACGGGTCCGAAGAGGTCCATATGCAGCAGCTCCAGTGGTCTTGAGGTGGTCATCACATTCTTGCTGTGATGTGTTCCTCCCACTTGTTTACCTGCTTGACAAGCTGCACAAGGTCTATCTTTTTTGAATTGAACGTTAGTCAAACCTATTACGTGTTCTCCCTTTAGAAGCTTGTGAAGGTTCTTCATCCCCACATGTGCTAAGCAGCGATGCCACAGCCAGCCCATGCTAGTCTTAGCTATTAAGCATGCATCTAGACCGGCCTCTTCTTTTGCAAAATCAACTAAATAAAGTTTGCCGTCTAATACACCCTTAAAAGCTAGTGAACCATCACTTCTTCTAAAGACAGACACATCTACATTTGTAAATAGACAGTTATATCCCATATTGCATAATTGACTAACCGATAGCAAATTATATCCTAGAGACTCTACTAAAAACACATTAGAGATAGAGTGCTCAATAGAAATTGCAATTTTACCTAACCCTTTTACCTTGCCTTGATTCCCATCACCGAATATGATTGAATCTTGGGAATCCTTATTCTTGACGTAGGAGGTGAACATCTTCTTCTCCCCCGTCATATGGTTTGTGCATCCGCTGTCAATAATCCAACTTGAACCCCCGGATGCATAAACCTGCAAGGCAAATTTAGGCTTGGGTTTTAGGTACCCAACTCATGTTGGGTCCTACAAGGTTAGCACAAATATTCTTAGGGACCCAAATGCAAGTTTTGTCTCCCTTGCATCTTGCCCCTAACTTCCTAGCAATTACCTTTTTATCCTTTCGACAAATTGCAAAGGAAGCATTCAAAGCATGATATATTGTAGAAGGCTCATTAACTTTCCTAGGAATATTAACAACATTTCTCCTAGGCATATTATGAACAACATCCCTTCTACCAACATTTCTATCATGCACATATGAAGAACTAGAAGCAAACATAGCATGAGAAAAATCATCGTACGTATTATAACTCCTATAAGCATTTCTAGTTTGTCTCCTATCATGATACAAAAAGGCATGGTTCTTTTTAGCACTAGTTGCCATAGGGGCCTTCCCTTTCTCCTTAGCGGGAATGGGAGCCTTATGGCTTGTTAAGTTCTTGGCTTCCCTCTTGAAGCCAAGTCCATCCTTAATTGAGGGGTGTCTACCGATCGTGTAGGCATCCCTTGCAAATTTTAGTTTATCAAATTCATTCTTGCTAGTCTTAAGTTGGGCATTAAGACTAGCCAATTCCTCAGTTAATTTAGAAATTGAAACTAAATGATCACTGCAAGCATCAACATCGAAATCTTTACACCTAGTGCAGATCTCAACATGTTCTACACAAGAATTAGATTTACCAGCTACTTCTAGTTTAGCATTTAAGTCATCATTAACACTCTTTAAAGTAGCAATGGTTTCATGACAAGAAGATAGTTCACTAGAAAGCACTTCATTTCTTTTAACTTCTAAAGCATAAGACTTTTGTGCCTCTACAAATTTGTCATGCTCTTCATACAAAAGGTCCTCTTGTTTTTCTAAGAGTCTATATTTTTCATTCAAGGCATCAATCAATTCATTAATTTTATCTACTTTAGTTCTATCCAATCCCTTGAACAAACTAGAGTAATCTATTTCATCATCACTAGACTCATCATCACTGGAAGAATCATAAGTGACATTGTTTTGATTACATACCTTCTTCTCCCTTGCCATAAGGCATGTGTGACGCTCGTTGGGGAAGAGGGATGACTTGTTGAAGGCAGTGGCGGCGAGTCCTTCATTGTCGGAGTCGGAGGAGGAGCAATCCGAATCCCACTCCTTTCCGATATGTGCCTCGCCCTTGGCCTTCTTGTAATGTTTCTTCTTTTCCCTCTTGCTCCCGTGTTCCTGGTCACTATCATTGTCGGGACAGTTAGCAATAAAATGACCAAGCTTACCGCATTTGAAGCATGATCGCTTTCCCTTGGTCTTAGTCTTGCTTGGCTGTTCCTTGCGACCTTTAAGCACTGTCTTGAATCTTTTGATGATGAGAGCCATCTCTTCATCATTAAGTCCGGCCTCCTCAATTTGTGCCACCTTGCTAGGTAGCGCCTCCTTGCTTCGTGTTGCCTTGAGAGCAAGGGGTTGCGGCTCGTTGATCGGACCATTCAAGGCGTCGTCCACGTACCTCGCCTCCTTGATCATCATTCGCCCGCTAACGAATTTCCCAAGAACTTCTTCGGGCGACATCTTGGTGTACCTGGGATTTTCACGTATATTGTTCACCAAATGAGGATCAAGAACGGTAAATGACCTTAACATTAGGCGGACGACGTCGTGGTCCGTCCATCGCGTGCTCCCGTAGCTCCTTATTTTGTTGATAAGGGTCTTGAGCCGGTTGTATGTTTGCGTCGGCTCCTCCCCCCTTATCATTGCGAACCGTCCAAGTTCGCCTTCCACCAACTCCATTTTGGTGAGCAAGGTGACGTCGTTTCCCTCATGAGAGATCTTGAGGGTGTCCCAGATCTGCTTGGCATTGTCCAAGCCGCTCACCTTGTGATACTCGTCCCTGCACAAAGAGGCTAGCAATACAGTAGTAGCTTGTGCATTTCTATGAATCTATTCATTAATAAACATAGGGCTATCCGAGCTATCAAATTTCATTCCACTTTCCACAATCTCCCAAATGCTTGGATGGAGAGAAAATAGGTGAGTACGCATTTTGTGGCTCCAAAATCCGTAATCCTCTCCATCAAAGTGAGGGGGCTTGCCAAGTGGAATGGGAAGCAATTGAGCATTTGAACTATGCGGGATGCGCGAATAATCAAAAGAAAAGTTTGAGTTAACCGTCTTTCGTCTATCGTAGTCGTCATCCTTTTGGGAGGAGGAAGATTCGTCGCTGTCGTAGTAGACAATTTCCTTGATGCGCCTTGCCTTCTTCTTTCTCCCGTCTTTCCTTTTGTGGCCCGAGCCTGAGTCGGTGGGCTTGTCATTATTGGGCTCGTTGACGAATGACTCCTTTTCCTTGTCGTTGATCACCATCCCCTTGCCTTTAGGATCCATCTCTTCGGGCGGTTAGTCCCTTTCTTGAAGAGAACGGCTCCGATACCAATTGAGAGCACCTAGAGGGGGGGTGAATAGGTGATCCTGTGAAACTTAAACTTAAAGCCACAAAAACTTGTTAAGTGTTAGCACAATAATCGCCAAGTGGCTAGAGAGAAGGTCTTGCACAATACGATAATCACAAAGAATTCAACGCAGAGAAGACACAGTGATTTATCCCGTGGTTCGGCCAAGTACAAAACTTGCCTACTCCACGTTGTGGCGTCCCAACGGACGAGAGTTGCACTCAACTCCTCTCAAGTGATCCAATGATCAACTTGAATACCACAGTGTTATGCTTTTCTTTTCTTATCCCGTTCGCGAGGAATCTCCACAACTTGGAGCCTCTCGCCCTTACACTTTTGATGTTCACAAAGAATCACGGAGTAAGGAAGGGAAGCAACACACACAAATCCACAGCAAAATGCGCACACACACGGCCAAGAATCGAGCTCAAAGACTATCTCAAAGTTCTCACTAGAACGGAGCTCGAATCACTTAGAATGACAAACGAATGCGCAAAGACTGAGTGTGGATGATCAAGAATGCTCTAAGGTTGCTTGGTATTCTCCTCCATGCGCCTAGGGGTCCCTTTTATAGCCCCAAGGCAGCTAGGAGCCGTTGAGAGCAAATCTGGAAGGCCATCCTTGCCTTCTGTCGTCGGGTGCACCGGACAGTCCGGTGTACACCGGACAGTGTCCGGTGCCCGATTTCCTTCCTTAATTGGCGAAGCCGACCGTTGGCAGACTTGGAGCCGTTGGCGCACCGGACATGTCCGGTGCACACCGGACAGTCCGGTGCCCCCTTCTAGCCGTTGGCCCGGCCACGTGTCCCGCGCAGATCGCGCGGCCGACCGTTGGCCCGGCCGACCGTTGGCTCACCGGACAGTCCGGTGAATTTTAGCCGTACGCCGTCGGCAAATTCCCGAGAGCGGCCTCTTCGCTCGAGGCAGCTTGGCGCACCGGACACTGTCCGGTGCACCACTGGACAGTCCGGTGCCCCAGACCGAAACAGCCTCTTGGCTGTACACAGTCAACTCTTCTCTTTTCTTCTTCTTTCTGTTTCTGATACTTAGACAAGTATATTAGTACACAAAACCAATGTATTAAGACTTAGAAACATACCTTTGCTCTTGATTTGCACTTTGTTCATCCATGGACATAGATTCACAATTAAGCACTTGTGTTGGCACTCAATCACCAAAATATTTAGAAATGGCCCAAGGGCACATTTCCCTTTCAGTGGGCGCATCCACATGTTTGAGCACAACATCCTTAATTTTAAGCATAAATATTGACAGTGGTAAACATAAAAATCCGCAATGTTATTACAATGGTCAGCGTGATATCACGTTTGACATCCACGTAACAAATGTGTGTGATTCTAGGTGATTACCATAAAAACCGAAGCCACATGAGAGACGTCGTATTCATCATCATAAAAAATCTACAATGAAATGCATAAATAATGTAAGCAATAGACATAAAACATAATCGTGGAAGGCATAAACACGGGTCGATGGGAGGACGTCGCTGGAGGACGACCCTAAGGCCATCGGATCGGTGAACGCCTTTGAAGCCACCAGATCGAAGGTGTCTTCGTCGATGGACGCCCGAGACGCGTCGGGGCGAAGGAGATCATCGTCTTCGGATGTTGTCGCGGGCGGTGACATCCACCATCGTCGCTCAGCATCGGGCGGTTGCCACCGCAGACGCTCACGCCGCTGCTCACGCCTCGTGCCGCCGTGACGCTCGCGTCTTGGAGCGCCGCTCATCGACGTCACCTCGGGCCACCGGTCGCCGTCGCTCGCGCCTCAAGCAGTTGCAGTCGCCGCCATACCCAAAACCCTAATTACTAAGGGTCTTGGTTGCTTTTATAGACGCGTTAGCCTGGTCCGGCTTAACCAGATGGTACCGTCTGGCCTGGACTTTCTCTAGTTATTGAAAGCCTAGAACTTAGAATATATAAACTATATATATATATATATAAAAGAAATAAATAAGACTCTCTTTGGTAGAGCTCTCATATCACGATCTCCCGGCTCTGGCTTATCTAGAAAAATAGTTTTTATGTTTAGGAAGAGCTTTTATAGGAGCACCTTATTTGGTTGGAATCGTAGCTTCTCCTATTTTTATAGGAGAGGGAATGAAGAAGAGAGACAGAGAAGTCTATTTTTTGGGCTCTCGACTTCGCTCGATTTTTAGGGATGGTTTCTTCTAATTTTTTGGAGAAGTCAGCGAAGAAATCTGTCGTTTAGTAGGTTTTGTGAAAAAGATATTAAGAGAGCCTTTAAAAGGGCCATACCAAAGAGGCTAAATCATGCGTGTGACGCTTTGCTTCCACTTGACACTGATCCATTTTCAGGCGAGTGGTGACGCTGACACAATGGTTTTCTTTATGTTTTTACCGGACGGAGTTTATCCACATGTCGAGTTTTTCCACACCGTCAGCCGGCACTCAAGAGAGTCACGGAACGAATGTACTCACTTGTTCTAGAGACTGTGCCAGTTGGCACAGTCCAATTCAATTCACCGTTTTACGGTTTTACCCCATTGGGTGGTCAAACTTATACTACCACTGTTTTTACCTCATACATTGTGCTCTCAGCCGTACTCGAACGACACGTGGGGTTACCTACCGAATTTAGAAAACCAGAAAAAAACGAGCGTTAAAAATTGACGGTCTATTAAAGCCGTCCAAAATCAGGTTTGCTTAAATCGGATGTTGACGTGACATACAACAGTAGAGTCACTTGAGTCCCTAAACTCAGCATGATGTGTCACTTGAGTCCTCGAACTCGGCATGATGTGTCACTTGAGTCCCTAAACTTTTATTAGTACTAACATGGCATGTCACATTGATACCTAGTTTGAGCAAACATGATTTTGAACGGTTTTGCACGGGCCGACCAAGTTAAAATTAAAGAGTTGTTTTCTTGGTTTTCTGAGTTCAGAGACCCAAGTAACAGAGCGTGCCAAGTTTGAAGACCGCTACTGCATTTTACTTAACAAGGACTGTTGGTCCCATCCACCACACCATGTGGCCAAGTGAGCGAGACATGGGTCCGCAAGAGCGAGAGAGGAGCCAACGATGGGTGCGGAAGAGGGTGTGTTGAAGGTAGAGGAGCACCGTAGTATGGTGTGGTCAGCAGAGCCGTATGTGGTGGACGCGGCAAGAAAGCACATGTGGCCAGATCGAGCCACATGATGATGGTCCCGATCCAGGGGTTGTAGAAGGATGGCCATGTGGGACCGCCACCGTGATTAGGGGCTACCATAACGAGGCCCACCGCCCCCACTACCGCCATTGTGGGGTTGACAACTGTCTCTAGAGCTAGGAGCCTGGTGAGGAGCTCTAGGAGTAGTGGGGTCGAAGGAGGGTGTGTAGGCCCCTAGACATCGGAGGACAAGGGGGTGGCCGGCGGGAGGACACGTCATAGAGCGACATGGCAGATGTGGGGACTCAGCATCCAAGGTGAGCTCCTCGTGAAGAAGCTTGTTGCAAACATCGTGGAAGGAGGGAAACAACACAAAGCGTTTAATGAAAGCCTTCACGTGGTCATAGCGCCAGCTGAGACCACACAGAAGGTTGAGGACGAGCGTGCGGTCAGAGACAGGCTCGCGAGGTCACGCAAGGAGTCTGTCATGCCCTTCATTCGACGACAGTACTCAGTGATGGAGAGGTCCCTTGGGAGAACAGTAAAAAAGGCATCGAGGTGGAGGGTATGGTCATCCCAGTTGCCGAGAAACTAGGCCTCGAGGACAACCCATGCATGGCGAGGGGTACCCCGCACTCACAGATGACATCCTGAAGCTTGACAGTGAGTATGTCGAGCATCCATGAGATGACCACACTGTCAATCTGATGGCAGAACATGAGTAGCTAGGAGTCGGCGTCGACGAGAATGTGTCGTCGAGGCTGTAGCGCTGAAGGGTGAGGAGCACCTAGTCACGCCAGCAGGCATAGTGGGTGGGCATGAGGTTGAGGACAACGGAGACAAGCATATGTTCCAGACACCGGCCACCTAAGCATGTCTTCATGGAGGTTCGTGATGGCCGCAACCTATACTTTGAGGGAGGGGTGGCACTATGACCACCGAAGAGGGCTCGACGATACGAGAGTCGTGGAGGAGATGCTCGGCCTCAGCCATTCAAGAGGTGAGAGCATCCGTCGTATTGCGCTTGTGCTCCCAAGCGTGGGCCGATGTGTGTTCACGTTCATGGGCATCAGCCATCACGGCCTTGGCAGTGGCAAGGGCATATGCCAAGGTGGAGTGGGTGGCGGAGACGTGGATGGAGATGTCAACGGTTAACGGGGCCATGATGAGTGGGGCGAGTGTTGAGGGGCGGACGAGGCCGACATGAAATGCAAGAGGGGCTACTCATCGGAATACAAGGCGAGGTCATCGACATCGAACGCTGGCGCGAGGTCTTGTGAAAGGGAAACCCACGTGGGAACCGACCATGTAGGAGGGAGAGTGGCCTAGTCGTGGGCCACAGGCGTGGGAATGGCGCCGATCCTGGTGGGCGCATGGGGAGGAAGGAGCTCCTTGTGGTGGGGTAGAGAGCCATGCAGTTGGTGAAGGAAGCCAGTGCAGTGGTGCTCAAGCTACCGCGTATGGTGGCACTATGAGCAGAGGGGAGAGGCATCGGCTTGGGGAGGAGTTGGCTGGAGCGAATGGGGAAGAAGGTCAGTATGGACGTCGACGGCAGACACATCCTCGAGTGCTGGAGGGGAGGGCGCGGGTGGCACGGTTGGGCGCCAAACGAGCATGCATGGAAGGGGCGACATCAGCACACCTGGGAGCGGCGAGGCACGGGCACACCGATGCCAGGAAGGGGCGACACGGGCACGGGCGTGCCGAGGGTGGGAAGCGGCGGTGCGAACTCACCGAGGACGAGCACGAAGGCGCCAGCAGCAGATGCGCCTGGAGAGGCCACCCATGAGGAAGGAGGGGAGGCGAGCGACGAGTCGCTAGAGGGGAGGAAGAAGGTGACGGCTGGGTCAAGGGATAGAGAGAGAAGAGACTTAATATCATGTTAGAGGTTAAGAATAGAAACCTTAATCCTAATTGGACAGGGGATATATTAATATATATCTAAGTACATTGGCCAAGTCCCATTACAGAAATGAAATACACAATACTATAACAACGATAACTCTGTGCTCCTTTTAAAAAAAACGATAACTACGTGCTCCTGCCTATGAACAAGATGCAACCTACCTCGATGGTACTGCATTTCTCAGGAATTGCACTTCTGAAAGCTAGACCGTGCACATTAGCAGCACTGTATCAGGCTGCGTGTGACAGGCAAAATTGCGTAGGAACTAGGAACTAGCAGTACAGTAAAGCCGATGTTTACCGGGCCGAAGCTCGTCTGTACAGGCACAGGGCACAGCAAGCCAGCAGTAGATAAGCAGCTCAGGCCCACACGGTTAATAAATATGTACTCTTTTTCCAGCAGCAAAGGGCTGCCAGTAAACACAATGACCAAACATGTACGCATTTGAGTGAGCGAATGATGGCACTTTATATCATGCACATCCCAGTATACAGAGGTCAAAAAGAATGCCTGAGGCTCTCATCTTACTTGCATTAGTAGTATACAGATATTAATAACAATAATAGTAATAGGGCTTACAATGGCCGCTAGAACCAAGTACAGCCGAGGCTTCCCTTGGTGTGTAAAGCTACCCGTTACCGTATGGGGAGGATGGATGGATTGAGTGACAAAATGGTGTGAATTCAGTAAGCGGTCAGGGGGGGGGGGGGACTCCCAACGCTAAAACTTCATGACAACAATGCCGTCCGATGTTACCTTGCTAAACTGTGTCTCCTTGCTATGATGAAGATGCCACCTCGATGGCACTGCCAAGAGGCCATGCGGCTTCGACATATGCACCACTGTAGGGGACCTTCTTTACCAAGGTCATCTCATGGTCTGGATCAACGCCTACAAGAATGTTTGCAAAAAAAAGTGAGAACAGGCTTATGCTATTCTGATTTGTTTTGTTCGATCTCAATCAGGTCAATACCGAATCCGTGCACAAGTAATGTGTACTGATAAACAAGGTCCATGCAGATATATGGAATGTTATCCTTTTGGACACCAGGAAAGGTAGCCTCGGCGTTCTTCACACTCAAAGAGCAAGCGCGCTCAGCAGCTTGTCTGAAGTCTGAGGGTTTAACCTTAGCAACAGGTGCATTGGCGTTCACAAATCCAGCCTGAAAGGACACCAGCAAATGGTTAGAAACGTAACGGCGATAAAACAAGGGTTTGCAATTTCCCCTACCAAACTACTAGAACGTTTTTGTTGCATAACCTTACCTCAGCAGCCCTATCGAAGAAAAAGGATGCTACAAAGAGATTATTCTGTCCAGCACCACCACCACCATTCCAAATGCCACCAAAAGAACACTTCATGTGGGTGCATGCTTCATCAACCTTAAGAGCTTTCACTGCATCATCCTTGCATTTTGAATAACTAGCACCAGAAGGTGAAGCAGATGCTTCAAATGAATTGTCGCCATATTTGTATTGCCCTACAATCATAACACACAATTATATATCAGGTGCTACTGAGAGAAATCAGGAAAACATCAGATGATCCGCGAGGAACATAGAAGTTAAAAGATGCTATCCAACTGGGACCATAACGTCTTATCTGCCCATATATTAACCACGTGTCCATAAGCATAGTTGTGACCAGCACTATAACAAGTCTATCAAGGTAATTTAATATACACAAAGGTTTTATTTATCATAGAGAATGAATGCTGACATGTAATTAATTTGTGGGACGTCAGGCAATGACCCTTTCCCAAACAAATATTGCAGTGACTTGACAAAGTTCATCTTTTAATGAAAAGAACACCAATTCATTGGCAGCTGGGAGCTACTTCAAACCTCTATACACAGACAATAAACATACATGATAGAAGAGACCGGGGAAGAAGCAAACATACCTTGAAATCCCTCTAACATACAGTTGCTGTAACCATTGCCATTGCCAGCTTTTAAGACCTCTGCTCTAGCTGCCAGCAACCCATAATGCAAATAACTGCCCAAAAAAAAACAGCAGTATTTTATGATGGCATGGGCATGTATAGTATAGTCACACGATGTCATTACCAACAGACTATAAAAAAAGCATACAAATGACCAGTGCATTCCTCTACAGAAGGAAATAGTAGTAAAAAAACTGGTTTTCTTTAATTGTCGCTCCCCTAAGGTTACTCTATCCATGAGTAGTATTATCTTTCTTTTTTCATTACGTAACAATTCCCTTAGGCTTCGTTTGGGAGCAAGAGTATTGGAGGGATTGAGGGGCTGGAATCCCTTATTATATTTTGAATAGTACGGGATTCTAGTCCCCTCAATCCCTCTAATACCCTTGCTCCCAAACAAGCCTTTAAGTTGCTACTTCCGGAACTACAACAATTTTCAGATATGTTGTGAAATATGACTGAGTCAAAATACAAGAACCAAGGGATTTGAAGGATCGGAACCAACATCAGGTGCTTAAATAGGTTTCACACTGTTGGTGTCTGTTAGTATGCCTTGGGTTGCCGCAGGTGATGTGAATTAGGACTTAAAAACAGTAGCAACAATTCAAAGCTCAGTAATTTATAACACTAACCTATGAACATAAAGATAATATGTGGTTCCTTTGAGAAACAGTTTCTTCACATATGCATCTTCCCCATCGGATGGCTTAGGAGCCTTTTCTGCATCCTTCTCCGCAATAGCATATGCCATTTGGACAGATCCACCACCAAGATCGACTACTCCAACTGTGTCTGCATAAGTCTTTCCCAAGTTCCCCAACAGATAATTGATAGTAACCTAAAAGTAGAGGGAAAGGTAATACTTGTTACTTGTTGCTGGACTTAAGTGTGAATACAGGAGCACGATTCAGGAGAAATTCCTGAACACTCTCACATCACCCACGAATAATTCCTAAAACCTCTGCAGTGATATGGGTAATCTTAATGTTTGGTGAGGAGATATATCAAAACAAAAACTATATCAAGATGGCTTATTGCAATAGATTTGGATGGATTAAAACTTAATAGATTCGATGAATCCACATTCGTTATTGTTTATATGATACCATATCATGCAGATTTACAGAATGCTCACTCTTTACAAATGGATAATAACAGCATCATACCCACTCGTATGCACCTTCCTGTGTTCCATCAAGAACTGTAACCCAATCCGGTTGGTTTTTAAAGGAACTCTTTTCGCGAAGAAGGTCCCTAACCTGCACCATTTGTGGATATGCCAGCAGCCAAATTGAGTTAATCGGAAGCTATGATCACCGTTAAATGATCAAACAAAAAGAAAAGAAATCACTTAGTGAAACCATGCTACATTCGATGAACTCAGTGACCGCGTCATTGAAAGGTTATAATAGAGAAGAACCATTTACCGCTTGCAGTATTGCCTCGGATTTTTGTGCACCCAAATTTCTCAGCCCTGCGGTGGCCTGCGCATGGATCGAGAAGGAAGCTAATACAGTAAGAACACCATCAAGCACCAATTGGAAATTACAAAATCGACAGGTGAGACGTGCCACCCACCCCGACCCTGACAGGCGTTTGGTCGCGCAATTCGGCGGGCACCACTCGCTTGGCATCGTCAAGGAGAGAGACGAGCGACTCGGCAGCCTCCCGGGGGTCGTTGGCATAGTGGCTAAGCCCCGGTTTTATCTGCAGGCGGAAGGAGACGCGAGTGAGATCCAGATCCAACCGGCAACGGATCACCGGGCGGGGGAGTGCGTACCTGGACGAAGAGCTCGATCTCGCTGCCAATGCGGACGAGATCCAGGTTGGCGTCGAAGCGGAAGACGTGGACGCGGCTGCCGGAGCTACCGGCGTCGAAGATGACGGCGTACCTGTCTGCCCCGGCCGGCCCGGACCTCCGGGCGCCGCCCATGGTGCCAGCGGGTGAGCGTGGCATGAGGAGGAGGACGAGAGAGACGAGCGCGAGCGGGGCGAGGATGACGAGCACGACGCCCCGGTAGCGGTGCGCGCGGTCGGCCAGCGTCTCCTGGCGGCCGCCGTTGGGCAGCGCGGAGTAGCGGCGCATCTTGGCGGCGTCGGCGGGGAGGAGGAGGTCCGGGGACGAGGGCGTGCGGTAGCGGACGCCGCTTGCTGCGGCAGGCGGGGTGGGGGCCGGGGGCGACGGCGACTGGTTGGCCGCCTCCTGCTGCGCGGGATCCAGCGTTCCGCGTCGGGGCGCGCGGCGCGCGCGTCGATGGTGGATCTGCTGCGGCGTCGTGGCGGGGAGTGCAGGGAGGGAAGACAACGTCTAGGCGGGCGCGGGCGTACTTTGAGTTGACCTGGAAGTGCGAGCCGCCTCGGGATCTGCCGCGGCGGGGCGGGCAGGGGAGATGGAAGCAGTGCAATGCAATCCTCTCTGCCTGCCTGCCTGCCGAACCGGCCGGCTGGCTGCGGTGCGTGCCCGAGTTCGCCGTGCCGGTGCCGGTGGCGTTGGGGACTTCGGGTTGCTTTCTACGGCGGCGTGGAACGAACGAATGTAGTAAGGAATCCGGGGACTCCGTTGATGGATTCACAGCTTTGTCCCGTCGATGGACTGTGAAGCCACGAGGATGACTGGCGTCGCCGCGACGACATGGTTCAGATGGCAAATAGTAGCACAAGCATGCGGCACGTTGATTCATCCTGCCAAATCTCATTATACGGCGATAGTGTTTGGTCCAGACTCCAGAGCTAGTTGAAATAAAACGGCTCTGAGCGACTCCAGGGTTTTTAGGTCGAGTTTGGTTTCGAAGTAACTTGGTGGAACGAAGTCGCTCCATTTTTAATTTGTTGTTGTTTAGATTATTTTCCATATAGGATGGAGCGGTTTAAAAATAAAAAATTATGCTTAAATGTTGAATTATTTGGCTCTCCTAAAATCTTTCAGACAGAGTCGCTCTGGGGGATAGAATTGTTTCATCCGAATTAGCTTGGAACCAAACGCTAGAGGATCAAATGGTTCAACATTTAAGTATAAGTTTTTGTTTTAGAATTAATATAAATTTAATCTAAACAATAATAAATTGAGAACGGGGCAGCTCTGTTACACTCAATAACCAAACGCTACCAAGTAGTCCTCACTACTTTTTTTTATAAATGTTTCACCCATACTCAATAACCAAACGCTAAAAAAAGTTAGACCAACCCCACCGTTAGGTACTCCACAAACAGCCGCGTGAAAATCTCTCATATTGCATGTGTTTATTCTTTTCTCTTAATTGGAAAACATAAGTTACCAATAATAATTGTTTATAGTCGGAAGATTTGATTGGCGAAGCAAATAGTGAGTATGTAGTATTCTATTTTACTCATGCATTTGCTGGAGACTCAAACTGGAGTTGTCCAAACATCGTGGTCCTTATGGTTTGGAAGGAATGCTAGAAGGTTTGTGTGTGACCGTTGGAATCCAAACGCTGCGGTGAGTCATGTGGCGTAAATGCTAGAGGATCTGGTTTGCTTCAAAATGCCAGGATCGCAAGCTTCTCAGTGCTGCCTGGTTAAATGGAAAGCGCCACTGGAAGGTTGGGTGAAAATTAACTCAGATGCTACTTTTGTCGCTGAGACGGGCAAAGGGGCTGGGGGTGTGGTGATGAGGAACTCGCAGGGAGAGGTTTTGGTGGTAGCAACATAGTTATATGAACACCTCCCTGATGCGCTAACCAATGAGGATCTGGCTGCTCGTGATGGCGTGATGCTAGCCCAGCTGCTTAGCATGGAGAAAGTGGTTATAGAAGTTGACAATTGTGTCTTAGTGGCTCTGATCCGTTCAGATGAAGGAAGAAGGTGTGCTATCGCAGGTTTGTGGCAAGAAATTAGAGAGAGAAGTATGGTTTTCAGATCCTTTGATGTTTCTTTCATTAATAGAGAGGGAAATGAGGTAGGTCACCTTTGTGCAAGTAAGGTTGTAGAGTTGGCTCGTGCTTTATTTTGGCTAGATTGTATATGACTTTGAACCAGTAATAAAGAACTTGTGTTCTGCCTAAGAAAACTGGAGTTGGCTCGAGTCCAATCGATGTTTATAGGCGAGTGCATAGGGGTAAACATTGAAAACCCCGATGAGCTATGTAGTCAGGCAGCCGTTGAGCATCTGCTTAGTTGCTATTAAGATTAATGTTTTCTTGCCATATAGCTATACATTACATTTGTGATGAACCTTCATATTGTAATGCAGGAGACTTACGAGTAGGAGATGGTTAGGAAGCATGGTGAAAACTATGATTGGTGAGGAGCGCCTACTATTGACGCTGAAGTTATGCATTCTATTGGTTAAAGACCCATGAACAGTATGAACTTGTGAATTTTTTCAATAAGATTAAAATTATGATCGAATAGCTAATTTTCTTGTTTTTCAAGCCATTCTATGTTTACCATTGTGATCGATTCAACGAAGTTGCGGTCTCATTGGGGGCTCTTCGTCATAGATGGGTTGTGGTAGCAGTCGTAGTCGGAGCTCGAGCATGAAGGAGATTATAAGGGACCACCAATAAAGGTTTCGTGAAGAGCTACGACAGGAGCAAATGACATTCATCTGACAACAATCAGAGTACATGGATGCTTACAACACACATGTGCAACAAGCAATGAACATGAGTGTCTTATTTATTATCAATACTGTCATATTTTTGGTCTATAACTAATACACGTACTGTATTTGAAACAGTCCTGGTTTCCAGATAAGTCACAACAGCAACCATTCGTTTTTCCTGAATTTCAGTCGACGATGCCTCGGTGGGGATTACAAGCTCCAACACGTCCTTCTCAGGTGCGTCATTATACTCGAATTTATTATGAACTAGAACTCACTATGAACCAGCTCGGACGCGTCGTTCAAATTTAATTTTGTTTAGACTTGTTGTTTGCATTAACCTTTCAAATATTGGCTTAACTTGATTTTGTAGGGATTAGGGGTTATGTACCACAACATGCCACCATCAGTGGTACCAACAAGGAGGAACTTCTGGACGGGAGGGAGCTACTACACAGAAGGTTAGTTTGACAAACAATTCAATTGAATAGTGGTCAACTTAACATTATAGATATTAATGTATTCTTCTTTCTTTCAGACTCCAAACCAGGTAGACAACTTTGTAAACAACTTCTTTACTTTTAGAGATAGTGTTCACAACTCAAATAACCCCTATATGTGATGATTTGACTCTTGTAGTCAATTTGGCATTTTCGATGGTTTTGTTATAAACTATGATGGATTCTTATGTATGTGGTATATTGTGATGGATTTGTGAGTTTGTGGTGGATTTGTGAGGTATTGTGGTGGATTGTGATGTATTTGTGAGGAATTGTGGCGGATGTGTAATTCTGAAATTTCTGTTGATGTGATATATATTATTGTTGAAATTGTTGTTAATTTTTTTTTCTCTCTGAAAAGGTCAGACCATCGAAAATAAGCTTATATAGTTTTTCACGATTTGGCTCTGGCACCGAAAATAATATAGTTTTTTTCGGCGGCTTAAGCGAAACAAAGCTAGAAAAAAAGAGAGTTATTTTTGTCAGCACTGTACGAGACAAAGCTAGAAAAAGGCCAAACCTGCACTCGTTTCACGACTTGTAGGTTCCCTAAAAACTTGGTCATGAAGCAACAACCGAAGGTGGGAGCTTTGATGAAGCTATGGCTACATCCGGTTTACATCGTAGAAACCCTGGTTACAAGCGTGCAATGATGTGTTGGCAGGTAAGGTGTCACGCGCGTTTGGGGCCCATAGTCTGCTGGTGCCCAACAGGAATCCATGTTCGACGACGACGACGACGAGATGCTATCTGTTTCCAGGTCAGACCTTTGCTGCTATGCTGTGCCTCCATGGCCTGGCCCAACTGGTCCCTTGTTGGTCGACTTTGGTATATGGATGGAGATGGAGGGATGATGATGATCCAACAACAACAGTAGAACAACAGAACTGAAGATGTTTTAGCTAAATTTCTGAACCCCCCTGTAGTGAAGTGCTACTGACCAAAGTCTGAAAGGATGTGGAAGACCAAATGCAGTCTGTGCTTGCACTAGTAGCCCACTTCACTTTTGTTGCATGTACTACCTGCGCTTCTTTTTTGCTTTGCTTTGCCGGCCAGTGGATGTTGATGAAACAAAACAATGCTCTGTGCACACATTTCTCTTTTTTAGCCACCAGGACTCTGGATTGCTTTTTTGCTAGTTCCCCGCCCGTGCTCGCCGTGTAAAGGAGCGTCAAAAGGCCCATCTTCTTGAAAGAAGGCCAAGTTACCATGGGGAAGATGGCACCAAAAGATGCCCTCTGATACCAAAACTCCGGCAGGCCTTTGAACCATGCAACATCCTGAAAATGGTTGACATGCCTGCGCGGAACCGAGGCATGGCAAAATCAAGTTAAGCAGTGCATTGGCATGCTTGATTATCCTCCAAATTTCCATTTGTTTGTTTGTTTGTTTTGTTTTGTTTTGTTTTTTCTATAGGAAAGATCTCCAGATTACGCGGTTTAGTATCTAAGTGGCAATATATAAGGTTGGTGTATTTGGTTGCGATGACATGCATGCAGCTTCCTTGTGTTGTGTTTAGGAATGAATTCGGCCAGGAACGAACAACAGGTGAGGTGAGGGGAAAAAAATTGGGTGCAGCCGGCTGCAAACCAGAATGTTTGCAGTCCATCTCACAAAAAGGAGGATAGACCCCACCTACAGGTCTATCATGTAACGTTTTAATTGTGTTGTTGCACCTGCAGGTAGAGTCTATCCTCTTTTTTGTGAGTTGCAGTCAGCTGCACCAAATTTTTTCGGCCGTGTCCCAGGCCAGACTCCTTCCACATGGACATGGGGTTGGCTGGCCGCTAGCTGTTGGGCATGTTTGTTTCGGCTTCGGGCAGCTTCTGGCCACCAAAAGTTGCTGCGGACTGCCAAACGCTCAGCTTTTCAGCCAGCTTCTATAAAATTTGTTGGGACAAAAACCATCCAAAATCAACATAAACACATAATCGGTTGAGTCGTTGTAATAGTAGGAATCCGTCACTTTCTAGATCCTGAGTCCTATGAATAGCTTTATCTTCCTCCACACGTAATCGTAATGATACTCAGATTCTCCCCACAGCCAGATTCTCCCTACAGCCAGATTTTCAGAAAAGCTGGTCAGAAAAAAGCTGAACCAAACAGGCCCGTTGTCTAGTGACCTGACCTCGACTCCCTGACTCACATGGAGGAGTCGACTGTTCTCTTCGCTGGAACAATCGACGGTGCATGGCAATGGTTGCCCAAGTAGGAGTACTCCAGCAATGTAGAAAGACTAGCGAGCCGACGGGTGGGGCGGGTATTCCTCGTCGTCGAGGAGCAGGAGCAGGAGCCGGAGCCGGACGGGACGGAGCGCCGTCGTGGTCACGGTCGCCCTCGCCGTCGTAAAAAGCAGGCGCATTCATGTCTGAGATTTGCAGACAGTGGCGGGGATCCGCTTCACTCGCCCATGCACCTACACCTGCACTGCAAATCTGCACTGCAATGCAACACACACACCCACCGCATCCGTATCTATACAACAAAAGCTTGGTAACAACCACAGCAGTAGTTCGTATCTTCTACTGCTGCTGCTGCACTTTTGCATCCAGCACCTACAAGAGTACTGCCTGACACCGGCCACATGCCCCTGCTATGCTATCCATGATCCATCTTCCTTCCATCCAGTTCCTGCGCGCAGCTGTCCATTGGGAGGACGGATACTAGTCTCATACTACTACTACTACACACATGCCGGCGTACACAAACATGTTAAATCTGTTCATTCTAAGGTAAATTTAAATCTGTTCTTAATCTGTAATGCATATATATAGTACTATCTCCCTTCACAAAATATATGAACTTCAATCACTTGTCTTATTCAAAAATGTCATGAGCTATCATTTATTTTCTTGGGATTTGTTTTATCACTTACGGTTATTTGAGCCTGACTTGAAATTTTACACTTTTGAATAAACATATTGAATAACGCTAGTGCTCAAAGTTTTCAGGGAAAAAAATCAACGTCGTCATATATTTTTGAATGGAGGGGTACTTCTGGAATTGCTACCGAGAAGGATTGTTCTTTATCTAACAAATCAATAAATAACGCACGTAGACTCGGATTCAGACTATCGATGATACTTCCTGCCCGGGTCCTATGATTTTGAGGGCACATGCGAACTCATTGCGATGGGCATTCAAGACTATATAAAAATTTTATGATATATTTAATTTAATTATCAAGGTTGATATTGAGTTCAATAGTCACAAAAAACAAAACAAAAACAAAATACGTTGATATATTTAATTTAACATGTCTGATAATTATCGAGGAATAAAGTCGACCAAAATAACAATATATTTGTACCTTGAAGCTAATATTATTACCATAATGAAGAACAGAACTGCATCACATCCACTGTTTCTCATAAAAAAGATACTTCTTTGGGCATTTCTTGATGCAAAATCATCAAGGGTGGTATTGAGATTAATAGTGACCAAGATATCCTTCTCGATAGATCACATAGCAAGTAGTTGTTTCACCGTAATTGAAAGTTTACAACTAAGTATCTAAGACGCTAAATAAATAAGGGAATACACTTTTAAAGAATATGTATGAGTACTAAAAAAATGAATTAGTAAATAGTGAATTACCTAGGAGCTGTGAGCCCGTGACTTGTGATCAGCGATGACGATGAGGGTGAGACCGACTCCATGCAATGGTGCAACTGCCTCTTTCGCTTCTGTGCAATTTGGCAAGACATCAACTTGACAGCAGCCCTACTATTATATTAGATATTGGACCTCTCTCTTTCCTAGACCCTAGAGGTCGTCTCACCTCCATGGGCCTAGAACTGGCCCTAGATACTTCCCGTCACCTCTATACTTTCGCATGGTAATCAGAGTCAGGATAAGTTCATAGTCATCTATCTCCATGAATCCTGTCCTCGACCTACCCATCTCTAAGAAGCTAGCAAAGTCCAACCATGCATTATAGCATGCGTAAGTTAGGATTGTATCCACAATGCAAAGTTGCCCGACATCTTGATCGATGACATCAAGCACTACCGAAAACAACTTCTTTGTCGAGTGTCTGAAGCACTCGGCAAAGCCTAGAAAACACCCAGTGAAGGCTTTGTCGAGTGTGACACTCGGTAAAGAAGGATCGGTGAACTGTACATCGGCAACGACTTCTTTGCTGAGTATTTTTTATCGGGCACTCGTCAAAGATCTCCTCGAATGACAACGATAGAAAAAATAGGTCAACAATACAGAGTATAAAAATTGCGAAGTCAGAGGTCAACAAGCTCTGAGCTATCTTTTCTAATTGCTATCAAAAGATACACCGATTCAATATTCTGGGACTCACACCACACACTAATAATATTAATATTTGTATCACTAAATAAATATATTATTAAAATATTTCTATGTATATCTAACTACATTATATATATAGCTTTCAATAACTAGAGAAAGACCTGGCCCAATGGTGCCATCTGGTTTAGCCGCACCAGGTTCAGACACCTATAAACACACCCCAGGTTGTCTGGGATTAGGTTTTAGCCGCGACAACGGTTCCCTCTGGCATGCGAGCAGCAACGATCTCGAGGGCGAGCGGTGGTGGTGCCCCGAGGCGGGCGACCGGCGGCGACGCTCCCAAGGCGGGCGACCGGCGGCGACGCTCCCAGGCGGGCGGGCAAGCGATGACAGTTGCGCGAGGCGCGGTAGGCTTCACCAGCGGTGATGGCGGCCACGGGAAACGCGGGTGGCTCCAACGGTTGCGCGAGGCACGATCATCTCCGATGATGGAGGCCACGCGAGGCGTGGGTGGGTCCAACGTCCTTCAATGACCAACTTCTCTAATCTAGTGGCCTCGACGGCGTCCTCCTCCGATGACCCCCTCCAATACTTTGTTTATGCATGCGGTTGTTGGTTGAGCCTATACTATTTTTTCATTAACTATGATGTACGGCTTAGGTATTTTTGCAACTTTATGTAATGATTTATGCTTTGCGCGATATCAGTCATCCAACTTTTGCGTGTATGTTGTGCGAATGAAAATGATATTCAAAATTTGTGTGCATGCAATGAAAACTCTCACGACATGCCATAGTTTTTGGATCTGCATAAAGATAGAAACTGCATGCATGTGCCTAGTGCTTGTCATATTGCTTCGATCGGCCAAAAAATAGGACCACATGCATGCGTCTGGTGGTTGACGCAATCGTGTACATATTTTTATGTCACTTTGTATACATATCTATGCCAATATCAATATGTTATCAACAACTTTCATGTTGGATTGATAATTTATGCTCATAACTGTAGATTTTTATACTCAAAATTGAAGTTTTTATGCTTGAACATGGAGATGCGTCCACCAGTGAACCGCATGCTAGATTTTTTTCGCAGTGTAACACATTGCATAAATACCTACATCGTGTAGCATAATTAATATCAGTATGTAACATAAATTGGTTTTAACGAGCCCAGGTGCATGGCTGTTGGAGCGATCCAATATTTATGTAGAAAATAAAGCATTTTAAATAAGATTTTTTATTTCCGTGCATGTCAATCTAATTTCCTTTCACCTTAAATTCCCACCATTTTAAATTTGCACACATGCAACAGGAAATGATTTTTTACGCCGTGTACCATATTACATAAATATCTACACGGTGTAGCATAATTATCATGTGTATATATAATGAACTGGTTCTAACGAGCCTAGTTGCATGACTGTTGGAGTGATCCTTTATTTATGGAGGAAATAAAGCATTTAAATAAGATTTTTTATTTCCATGTACGACGAGATTGATAAGGTTGCGCACAATGAGATCTGAATACACGCGCCCACATTAGGGGTGGACCCGCGTATTAATCATAACTGATTCGGGAAATATTTTTATTTTTCCTACAATACATATAATTTTTACGACATTTTGTGCAACTATTTATGATATATGCAACAAGTATTTATACATGTTTTTTATTCCACGCCTAGAAATCACGTTCAAGCCATTTCCTTTTGCATCCGCTCCCACAAATCACAATAATCACAAGGATATCATAAAATCTCGTGCACGACTTGGTAGGATCTAGTGGAATTATAGCAATTTAAACTTATAAAAAATAATTGGTTCCACAATTTATTATGCATGCACACGACCAGGTGGGATCTAGCGCATGATCGGGATGGCGTTGGCCAGACTGACTGGGTGGGATCTAGCGCATGACTGGTCGGGGCTTCCTGTAAGTATTGGAAGCCTAGGGCTCCCAATATCCCCCACCCTATATATCAAGAGTCATGGGCTTCCAATAGCTAAGGGAGTCTCTGACCCCAACGGTACCTTTCAGTTCAGCCACACCACATCAAGCAGACCAGACGTTGGGTTGTGTATAAAAGCTACCTAAGACCACCACAAATTAGGGTTTTAGTGACGGCAGCAGTTGCACGACGGCAAGACTCCGTTCGACACGACGGTGAGGCGCTAATGGCGACCTCATCGTCTTCATGCGTCAACCACCTCTATCTACGTGCCACCACCACCTCCTCGTTGCCTCAGTTTGGGCGTTCACATCAGAGGTGTGGTTTGGCGTTTCTAGCTCCACAAGCCGCATGAGCAGTGCCTACTCAACAACCCATGCACATTCAACGCCATGAGTCGGGGCATCGTCGTCCTCGAGATCTGGCCCGTGATAGGCAACCTCACTGCACGCCTCCTCACGTCACTCTCGGCGTGCGTCGCCACTAGCAAGATCGACCAGCGCATGGTCGACACCGTCACCACACGCATGGAGAAGACCGACGCATTTAGCGGCGGCTCGCACCGCGTGTGTGGAGAAGGCAGACACAGACGCCATAATAGGATGGAAGAGGACGTAATCTTGGGAGTGTAGACCGAGGAGGTCTTGGTGACCAGTTATATTATATGTTGTTACTATTTATGCTATTTGTAGAAAGGTTTTATGTATTTTTCTTACCTGTTAGAACAAGTTTTCCATGGACTATTTTGATTGGGAGTGAATCAACATTTACGATTTTTTAGCACAATTTTATGCTCAAACTTAAGAATTTTTATGTTCATGAATACAACACATTAGAGTTATTAACGTCTCTCACGTTAGCTCGGTGTTTACGGTCAAAACTAGGAAGTTTTACGCTCAAAATTAAAGATATTTATGCTCGAACCTGGGAGTGCGTTCATCAGTGTACTGCATGCCATATTTTTGGTATGCACAGTAAAAAGGGAATCCCTTGATTAGTTACTCGGATGGATGGGAGGCTTTTGGTTTGGAGTGAATCAACATTTACTTTAGTATTTTTACGATCATAAATACACAACATCAAAGTTATAAATGGCTCTCGTGTTGGTTCAGTATTTACGGTCAAAACTAAGGGTTTTACGTTTAAAAGTAAAGGTTTTTATGCTTGTATCTAGAGTGTGTCCATAAATATATGGCATACTATATTTTTCACATGCACAGTGGAAACATAGTATCTTGATTTAAGATGTCTGTGACTGCTATAAAAATCAAATTCACTAATCAATTCACCTAATTAAATCCACTAATCAACTCCCGTAATCAAATTTCTTAATTTATGGTGGCCACATGGATTGGGGGTTTTGTTGGGAATGAATCAACATTTACGCTTTTTATCTAACACTAATTATGATCAAACTTGAGAATTTTTACGATTATAAATACAACACATTAGAGGTATCAACGCCTCTCACTTTGGCTCTGTATTTACGGTTAAAACTGAGGGATTTTACGCTCAAATCTAAAGGTTTTTATGCTCGGACCTGGAGTACGTCCAAATGAAAAGAGAAGTCACATGCATGTGTCTGACATAACTTTTGGATATGCTATAAAAATAGGAACCACATGCATATGTCTGGTGGATGACATTTTTTTGATTTTGTCATAAAAATAGGAACTGCATGTATATGACTAGTGATTGCCTTATTTTTTAGATTTTATCAAAAAATAAATAAAAACCGCATGCATGCGTCTAGTGGCGGCGTCCATATGCATGCGCCTGGTGGTTGCAATAATTTTTGAATTTCGTCATAAAAATAGGAACCACATACATATATCTGATGACTGGCATAGTTTTCCAATTTTGTCATAAAAATAGGTACCGCATACATATGGCTGATGACTACTATAGTTTTCGAATTTTATCTTAAAAATAGGAACCTCATTACATACTTCGAGTGAGATGGCGCCCCGCATGCATGCGCTTGGTAGGACGGGGTGTAGACGGTGGCTGGCTGAAGTTTTTTTAATCTATCGGAAGGCCTAGTCTCCTAAGGCTCTCTCCAGCGTCCTGTCCGCTATATTTAGCAGACCATGTCCTCCTCTATCACTCCAGCAATAAACGCTAAATGTTTCGCTAAAGTATAGAGTGTCCTCTTCAGTCGCTAAATCTAGTGGCCGGCCTATCCGCGTCCGCCCCTTGCTCCCGCGTCACTCGGAGACTTCCGCGTCGTGGTAGTGACGATTTTAGGATAGCTATAGCACCATTCGCCGCCATCATCTGCTTGTCATTGCATCTGCTCCCCTTTGGCCACGGAGATGTGGGCTGCACCCCCGCGTCATGTGTTGCGCAGGCACCATCGACGACACAGGTTTAGCTTCTTGAAATTTCCCACTGTCATTTAAGCTACGACCACCAGGAGTCATCTAAGTTGCGGCCACCCGGAGTTCCTAGCATAGAGGGCCTTCGTCGACCTACACCTGACTCGATAGAACTCTACTCGTAAGGAAGGAGGATTGGAGCCTACACGATGCCAGAGGAAGGAGAGAAACAGTCGTCGGGCAATGGGCCTACTTTTTTGTTTGTAAATTGAAAGAAGGAATGAATGTAGATTAACGGGTTAGGTATTTTTTTATATGTATGGTTACTAATTACTAGTTGAAAACACAATTTACAAACTAAATTTTGAACGCAAAAGAAATTAAAATTACGATTTTATGTGAAATAACAAACACAATAATATAGTTAATGAAGTCTGATATATCGGACCGAATTTAGGGAACGTTGTTGGAGATGCAGAAAATATAGAGAATGAAATCTTTTAGAGAATGTTGTAAAGAACAGATAATATTCCTTTAGAGGATGAAATTTAGGATAAGTTGCTGCTGTGTAGTAGGTGCCACGATAGCACCAGATGAGAAGCTGTCGCTGCATGCTGTGTACCACACTAGCAGTACCGTCATGTCATGTCATAGCACAGGCATTAAAATAGTTTGGATCCTGTTTCGTTTCTAAATGCTGGCAAACACACACAGTTAAAACTGACAAGATGTTTGTTGGGGGAGGAAGGTTTCTTGTCGCGACAAATGATATCTCTCAAGCTAATAATCTTGTGTTTTATTATTATTGGGGCCATCATTATCAGGGCATAGACGCGTAGCATTCAGCAATGCTAGTTGCCATGCAATTTGGCAACTTGCAAAGGTAGTATAGTACTGTCTCCGGCTACCGGCTAGTCATATTCATTTTTTGGATAGAGAAAAAAAACTAAGGGCTAGTTTAATAATCCCATTTTCTCAAGATATTTTTATTTTCCTAAGGACTAGTTTGGGAACTACATTTTCCCGATAGATTTCTATTTTTCTAAGGGAAAATAAACTAATTTCCCTTGGAAAATAAAAACCTGTAGAAAATTGGGGTTCACAAACTAGCACTAAGGGGGTGTTTGGTTACCCCAAACTAAAATTTAGCCTCTGTCCCATCGAATGTTTGAATCTCCGTTCCGGGTATTAAATGTAGTCGGATTATAAAACTAATTTGTCAGCCGAAGATTAAAAGACGAGACGAATCTAGTCCAGTTGGTTGGGTCTATATTTCATACTCTTATTTAAAAGTCAAACGTTTGATGTGACCCGGACTAAACTTTAGCAGGGGCAACCAAACACCCCCTAAGGAAATTTGTTCATTTTTCCATGAGAAAATAAAAAAATAAAAAATAAGGTTCCCAAACTAGCTCTAAAACGTAAAAAAAAATCGCGGGCGTTCAACTCGGTTGGTGGTCAGTTCATTATTGTTTGGAACGTTCCTTGACATGTACGTACGTACATTCTTATTGCATGCATGCCATGCATATGCAGCTTGTGACTTGTGAGCAGAGACACCCAGTCACCGAAGTTGGCTGCTAGCTAGCGTGCATGTACCAGTGCAGTGATGGGACTGGGAGGTTCCTTTGGTTGTGCATTGCATGTTACATTATTGTACGTGTGCATGAAGGGCAGACCGGCGAGTACGTGGTAGTCCAGTCCACACGCCCTGCCATGCATGCATCATATCGAAGAAAAGCCGGTACTCGCGGGGCATCACACACAACACTAGTACTATCTTTTTGGGTGCCTTGCTGACAGGGACAGGGAGGTCGTGACTGTATGGGCGCTGTGAGCGTTGCTCCGAGCATAGTGGGGCACACGACAGTCTATTCTTGAATGCGTACGTCTTGGTGGTAGCATGGTTGCTACGGTATGATTTTTCCAGATGTTGAATATATAGGTGCAAAATAAGACGATTTACGTTGAATAATGGTCATTGAAGAAGTATACTGTCGCAGAAGAATCCTCCGGTCGGGTGGTGGATTGCATCTGCTATGATCCTCGGACGAGGAGTAGGCTTAGGTGGTTGTCTGACTTTCTAGATAAACACAAGGGTTTAGAGTGGTTAAGTCCGTCAGAGCGTAATAGCCTACATCTATTGTGAGTTGCATTGCTTGGAGAACTAAGGAGATGAAGGTATGAGTGTGAAATTGACCTCCCTTGCTACAGAGCAAGTGCTCTCCCTTTATAATTATAATTCAAGAGAGGCACGTTACAAGGGATTTCAGGCCCTGACAGGTGGGCCTAGGGTTACAATATGGAATGGAAAAAACACCGGATAGAGCTAACAACCCTAGATCTTTCTGAGCTCGTATCCCTTCTTGGACGCTGCATGATCTTCTAGTGTCCTTATCCTGCCACCTTCTCCCGTCTAATCGGAACACATATCTTGATGTAGGTTGTGGCGTAGTCTGATATGATGTCGTGCGTAGGGTGTAATGGGCGGTGTCGTCTAGTATTCTTCATCCGTCTCTTCATGCTTCGGTAACGCACAAAAAACAGTAGAAGTCATAATGAAAGATGCCCAAACGGTGCCCTGCGTCAATGCCCCTCGCCTTGATAACATGCAGGCGTAACAGTATAAGCAGGACGTTACAGTACTAGTGTGCTGCACACATTTACTACGGGGGATACGCTACCCGCTGCTGGCGTAGGTAAGTATGAGTCCCATCTATACTCAATGTCGGCGGGTCCTATGCCAGAGGCTTTCCTCATACATCGTCTGGTGGCTTACGCTAGGGGCGTTTTGCCACGTGTTAGCACCGGACCCCTGCCTGGTTAGGGGTAGACCTAGGGATAAGTGTTGACACTGTTTTCCCAAATCTTTCCTGATTGTGGGCCCGACCCGCACCCGAGGGGGTCTAGCCTCCCGCCGCCCTTGCCTGTACACGTGGCGACTCTGGACCTCACCTGCCCTGATCGAGGTCCGGATGGTGTCTTCCGGGCCCGTAGCCGTTCTGAAGGCTTGCTAGCCCAAGAGGTGAGGCTGACCTGGTCATGACTCCATATGGTGGGCCTTAGCCCCATGCTGAGCCGGCTACCCGTGAAATCCTTAACGGTGCCTGAGGGTGAGGACTCACCTTAACATAGCATGAGTAGATACCCGTATTCAGGACACCGACATATACTGTGTCAGATAATATTGTTCACTGATCCGTTGGTGTATAATCGATGGGATCCATCCCATCTGGCATCCTTAGCAGTACGATTTATTAGTAGCTAAGAATTGGATTCTTCCTGTCACTAAATTAAACTTGAAACAGTGTATTGTACCCTATACTACTAGTATAGCTAGCATCAGTGAGTACGTGGTACGTCGCCATCCGTTTCGGAAAGCGACGACACTGAGGAGGACTAGTAGGCGTGAGCCTGCCTGCCCATGCCCCATGCCATGCACATCGATCCCCCCTGTCTGTCTGTTGCTCCACATACACCCGGCCATAGCTTAATCGATCCAGGAGTCACTTGCTTATCTGCATATATAATGCATGGCGACCAAACGAGCCCGATTAGGAGGCGGATTCTTCGATAGCGGACAAGGATTATAATTCGCAGGGCAGCTGCTGGGAGAGTACGTTGTCGCTGTCGAGTGTCGTCGACCAATGGCAAGCGGCCAAAACAGCGGACTACATGCGATGCGTCTCCCTCTCACCATAAACACACCAGGCAGGAACGAACTAGTAATAAGCCGTCGATCGAGACTGCGGATCTGACCTAACGTACGTACTACATATTAGTATTAATTTATAAATCCGGGAGTATCTCCAAGTACCGAAATGGTTTGTATGAACCAATCTTTTGAGTTCATGATGAATAGTATTACGTCAATTGGTCATCAATGTTTAATTGTGGAGGGAGACAAGAACAACTGCATCTGTATATTCTTTTGTCTGTTCCATTTTATATAACGTTTTGATTTTTATAATTAAAGCACGCACGCAGAGGGGAGTGTGCACAACCAGGCTCGCCACTCATAATTCATCAGCGAGTCATTTTGTGGACGATCAAGAGTCGATGGTTGAGCTGCCCCCGGCAACTCGGACACACCCACGTCTCGTTGCCCCGGCCCGCTTCATGATTTGTTTCTATGTTTTCCTTTTTATAAGGCTAGTCTTGGTGGAGGATGCATGTACATTAGTTTTAAACACACTCATATCTTAAAAACTGTACATAAAAGCTTCATCCTCGCAAAACTCTTTATGTTCCATAAAACTTATCAACTTTCTTTGTCAACATAGTACCACATTATTATAGCAAAGACACCAATCTACCAAGAGTACCAAAGGAAAAATATAGCCAGAGAAAAAGTTCGAGGACCCCCCGACACGTCACACCACATCGATTTTTTTATATATTTGAAATGAAACATGATACTTTACTAGAAAAAATTAGTTCAATGCATGATCGTTGCTCTGAACTTGTCAAGGGATGTCACTTAGGTCAACGAACTTTAAAAATACATTTCTAGATCCTTAAACTTATTAAGTGGCACACAACAGTTGTTGGCTTGGTCTAAAAATAGACCGGCAATGCACCATTTTTTACAAATTTACGGACGTGTGGTCGATCACTTAACAAGTTTAAAGACCTAAAAATGCATTTTTAAAGTTTGTGGTCCTACAGTGGCATCACTTGGCAAGTTCAGGGTCCACCAATGGATTTAATTCAAAAAAACATTCATAAACAATTAAAAATTACATAATTCATAAAAAATAAAAAAATACATTGTTTGAAAAATACACAATTCATAAATAATTTAAAAATACATTACTCGAAAAAATTAAAACTGCATAATTCATAAAAATAAAAAAACTAATTTTCATGGTGCATATCCCTAATATGCTCTAATAAATTATTTTTGGAGTTGATCATGCACGGGACTAGTATGGATTGCGACCTCACATTGAAGAATGGCCACACGACCCATCAATGCTTAATTGGGGTCATGGACGGTGCTACAAAAAAGGTCTCAACTATCTCATAGGTGTCTACATCATATGATCCTCCATGCTCGTCCTCAATGATCATGTTTTGCAGAATAATATGTACTTCCTATCATACCACGAAATTTCCTCTCGTCCCTATTATCTAATAGCCACCTAAGATCATCAACAGTGGGATTTACTATAATTCTCGCCAAAACATGAAATAACACACCTACAAAATTATTTGATGAACTTTAAGGTTGAGCTTTTCCCTATTTTGATATACTCATCAATGGAGTCAGCAACGCTACTGTAGGCGAGCATGTGTATTGTAGCGGTGCATTTTGGTGGGGGTGAAACCATTGTAGTTGAGTGCATTAGTTTTAAGAGTGAAGTAGGGGGAATGCTAACCCAACCTCTACATGGCTTGAAGAAAGAGACTCATCCACTTATGGTATCTTCAATGAAAGTAGAGCGAAGGATAGACATGTGGGTCATTGTAGTGTTGCATCAACCGATCATGGGTGACTTCACAATCTCGGTCGATGTAGCTTTGATACTACCTTCTTCGCCTCCTCATTGAAGAATTGGAGGCAAGCTTCATCACCATACCCGCCATAGATTTATAGAACAAATCAGGCACCTCGTCTTTGGTCATCTCAATGCCCGGTCTGGATAAGGCATCACTACAGTGGTCTCGTGGAGTGAAATTAGAGTGAGATGAGTGAATTATTTATTGGTTGATCAAGTTCAAGATTGAGAAAGACAAATGAACTCAAACGCTCCTCTTCTATTTATGGATTAGATTCTATGTTTTTCATTTTAAAAATCGAAATTTTTGAAATTGAAAATGACACGAACCAAACTGAAAGTGCCACATGGCAACATACAGCAAGTATTGATTAATTCTCTAGTGATCAGGACAGCCCGACATGTGCGAGCCCAACATAGTCGGTATTGACCTATCGTTCAGTCGCAAGTGGAACCAACTGTGTGGGCTTAGTGACCTACGGTGGGGCTGCGACAATCGGTAATGACCATGTACAAGGCTAGATCATTATCGAATACCTAGGAATGGGGTACCCTAAATAAGGCCTATAAACCTTCTAGCCGACCAAAGTCTCCCTGTCGAGCAGGTCCGTGAGGCGGGGCAACCGACCATAACCCTGCCGAGCAAGTCCGCGACCACCAGGCCCTGTCGAGCAAGTCTACGAGGTGAAGTGACGACCAGGTCACTACCGAGCAAAACCTGGGAGGCGGGATGAGCGACTAGGTCCCTGCCGAGCAAGTTCATGAGTTGGGGCAACCGACCAGGTCACTACCGAGCAAGTCCGCAAGGCCGAGCAACCACCTAGGTCCCTGCCAATCAAGTCCACAAGGCGAAGCGATCGACCAGGTCCCTGCCGAAGCAAACCCGCAAGGCAGGGCGACCACCTAGGTTCCTGTTGAGCAAGTCCACGAGGCGGGGCGTCTGACAGTTCCTCGCCAAGAAAGTCTGCAAGGCGAAGACCCGAGTCCAATGCCGCGAGTCCACGCCGACTGAGAAAAAGACATGTCACCCCAGGCTACGACCAGACATGCGAACGATAGGCCAAGGGCGCGCCGAGTGGCCTCTATTGATATGACCGCACCTCCTCAAGTACGGCACCGGGGCGCACCTACACTACTTAGAGGCGCCAGACGACCCTATTCATGGAGAACCTCAGCATCGGAGCTTCTACAGTGACTCGAATACTAGATAGTGCACAGCAGATACACCATCCCGGGTGTGTGCCTACGCACGCCGATGTGTGATGTAGGCTTGTAGTGATGGGCAAGACCTCACGACGCATGGCTGCTCCATATGACTAACGTGTGGGCCCCTCGTGCACTACTTTAAGATGTCATCGGGAGACTAGCTATAGAGACCCATATGATGAGCGGATGGGATAGTACGACATGATGGTAGTACGGCTATGCACGACCCTATAGACGGTGTCAGAGGAACCACGCTACCCAAGGGCCACCGGTCGAGCTCCCTCTAGTAGAATACAAGTCCCCACTGTAAAGTGCGGTCCTTGAACTGTGATATCCTGGCCCGGTGGATTGTGTGTTATCCTGGGCCAAGATTTAATAGGATTATATAATACTCATACTAATAAGATGCATCTTCTTTTTTGGAAGCCCCCCTCCAAAGAACCTCCAAGTTAAGTGTGTTTGGCTGGAGCAATTTTGGGATGGGTGACCGACCGGGAAGTCTTCTTGGGTGCGCATGAGTGAGGGCAAAGTGCGCTCAAAAGACTCGTGTTGGTCTATGGGGATGATATATGATCATAGAGGGTTGTCAGGAGTAAGTATCTCTAGTCTACGAGTGGACGGGGTGTTACAAATGGTATCTGAGCTGACCCTCACGGTTTCACGGGCGTGTGTGGGCTAGGGGTTCGGGTATATGACGCATGTGGGCCTAGAGCGGTCACATAGCATGGCATATGACGACAGTAGACATACAGACGTGGCCAACGGGAGGTTTCTGGCTCAGGGTTGACCGATGAGGATTGCGACCTGATAGCTCATGATGTACTGAGTTGGGTCCGCATTGTCGTTGTACTTGGGTAAGTGCAAGCTCTGTAATTTTGCGGCCAAGGGGTGGCCTGGAGCTGTAGTGTGAGAGGGCTTCGCCTGTCAAGGTAATTTAGACCTTAGAAGGCAGCTGGTGCAAAGGCTAGTACGTGGGGGCGATGAAGGTTTTGATTGAGTGCGATGGCTGATTGCTGGTGGCAGAGGTCTTTGCCCTGCATTTCAGCGATTTGCTGCTCCAGCTCCCTAGCTTTTTGCTCTTCTTCTAGGATCATTTGCCTTACTTTGGCCTGCATGTTGGTTTGCTGCCTCTTGGCCGCGAGTATCTTTTTTTTTGTTTCTGTAGATGATTATTTTTTATGCGAAGTGCTCGTAATTTGAGCCGGTCTTCACCTGGAATGCCTAGAACCTCGCCGTCCTCGATGATGTCATCACCTCCGGGGGTGAATCCTGGTGGGGGTCCCGAGGAAGGCCCTCAGAACTGCATGTGCGAATGGTGCCTTCGGGGGGTGGGTGGGTTCTAGGTTTGGGGACACTTGTTGTTGATTGCTCCATTGTAGTTTTCGTGTGCATCTTGGGGGGCATCGTCGATGAGGGCTGCCTTGCCTTTTTTTCTCGGTGAGGGCCACCTTCGCAGCATCGTCCAGAGAGGTGGTGGCCTTGGAAGTCGCTTTCTTGGGAGTCATCGAGGGTTTGATTTGTCGTAGCACTGAAGATGGACGCCAAATGTTAGGACGGACTCCCACGTGGTGAGGTGGGCCTAATCACTCGAGAAAAAGGGAACTCAGGTGCTCAACAAAATAGTAAGTAGGGAACGGTAGCTTCTTGTTAAGTGTGTCTCATCCATGTACAGTGTAGTGGTATTTATAGGTAACTGAGCGGGGTAGGTGTGCTCCCTTAAGTACTATTATGCCCCCAGTTGCCTGCTACAGCTCCAGAATATTCCCCCCTACAGGGTTAGTACAATGATGATAAGTACAGTCTGATTAGACGTACTATGGAACCTACCCAAGGAGGGCTTACAAATGGGCCCAAATGTCGACGAAACACGACATGTGCCCTGCCGTTGGGTGGCGTGGCCTTCGCCCGTGCGTGGCACCCTTCGCCCTGCGAAGCCGAGCCTTTGATCTCGCTAGGACTGTCGTCGTTCAGAACTGTCCGAGCCGATGGGGGTGCCTTCGCGAGGCTACAACGAGCCCCCTTTTAAACAATGCGGCCCTTTGCTCCGACGTCTCCGGTAGCTCCGGTCGAAGACCTCGATTCTGATACCGGTCGAGGTACCCTTCGCTTCCTATACCCGCGACAAAACCTGTTCGAATGATGTTAAAGAAGTCTGACCGAGGGGATGGTCGGCCTTCGCTCCAACAGTTATTTTAGGCTAGAAAGTATCTAGAAGCACATCTAAAAACTTTGTATTTTAAAACCATGCTTTCATCAATACTATGGTATTTTTGTTTCTACAAAAAAACTTTGGTCTTTGGGAGAGCGCGGGGAGCGACGGGCATAGTCTTGCCCTCTCTCCTCCCTCTTAAATCGCAAACAAAATATTGTGTCTAAATAGTTATTGGATTATACTGATGTTAAATACTGCTTTTTTTTGTTTGTCGTATTTTAGTTCAAAATAAACTAACGTGCGATAAATATTCGGGAAGGGGTAGTATATTATAGTTATGTTTTGGCACCAGATAAACTGTTATATCATAAACTGTAATTTTGAAAAGCTTAGTTTTATCGACCTCTCTTATATCGGCGTTATTGCAGGGGACGGACTCCAAGTGCTTGAAGTGGAGAAGTCACAGATCTAGTCAAAGGAGAATCAGCGCAGTAGCCCAATATACTACACGCCACGCCACGCCACGCTCCACCGCCCACCGGCACGGGCACCGCCGCATGGTCGGCGAAGCGGGCGCTTTTGATGCTTGCTCCTCGGCACGGCGACGAAGCCAGAAAGCCAAACGATTCTCGTCAGCCGGAGGGAGAGGGAGGGCGATGGACGCCATCCCCGTGTGGCCGTGCGCGTGCGCGTGCACGCAAAAGGCGGACGACGCAGCGAAAGGCGAGCCAAAAGCGCCTCGATCTGCCTGCCGGCTGCCCGTGTGGCCTTGCGCTGCTGCCTGTTGCTGCCAAAAAGGCTCGCTGGCAGATGCCTAGAAGCCACAGAATCGTGTTTCGATGTTTGGATCTAGGGAGGACGGAGGGCATCCGATGTGCCCACATGCAGGGATGAAAGTGGTAATCCGAACTGTTAGAAAAAATTTAATATTTTAAAATAGATATATATAAAATTTGATGTTGATCTTTTCTTATGGTATCAAGCACATTAGTACAAATATGAATAAAATATTATATAAGTTGTTTTATGTATTATTTGCTCTCTACAACACAAAAAGTTGAAAAATTTACCGAATTTGTTTCCGAATCCATACCGAAGTTGATATCTATTATTTGAGAAAATATAGGATGAATTTGAGGTTTATCTTTTATGAATCTTAACAAGCTAGATGTTAAAAACAAAAATACAAATTTGTATTGTATATTCTATATCCTATTTATTCGCAATCAAAGAAAAAACTGATTACCGAATAAATACCGTTTCCGACCGTTTTCATCCCTACCCACATGTCCGGATTCGACTGTTGTTCTACCTCAACCTATGCATGCAGCCATGCACCCACCCAACGAAAAAGTAAAAAGCCCACGTACAGTATTGTTCCCAAGGCTTATTCTGAAACTGTATTTTGTTTTTATAAATTACAGCTATAATATTCCAAACAGTTGACTAAAAACTACAGCGAACGGGCTCGGACGTCCTATATGGATTTAATCCATGCTAGATTCTACTATTTATACAGTGTTTTATCTTTATAAATTACAGCTGCAACAGTATGAACAGTTGACTTTAATCTCAAAACGATTCGGTCCCACCGGCAATTGTGGATCCCACAAGAAAAGTAACATCGGAATTGTTAAGAAGTTGATACAAAGTGTCAGCGTCTAGGGTATTACCCTGAGCCGATCCTCTCAAAGAGAGTCAGAGACCTTATACATTATATAAGGAAAACTATCTAACTCACCCTCAAAATTCCGTATGATATGGGATAGGCGACTAAGGTTAGTACTATGTTTGGTTCGTTGCCACGTCTAAGGATAGGCACGCCTGTAAATATGTGGCAACTGTTTGGATTGCTACTACGCTTAAGCTTAGGCATGTTTTGGCGTTGTGGCATCTAAATCGAGTGGCACAAGGGTGGCATAATTTTGTGTGGCAAGCCGAGAGAATCTTGCCATTTTTGTGATTGTATAAGGTTAATCTAGAACCAAACATCTACCTACAGAACTACGACGCGCCTGACCTCAGGCTATGGCAGTTGGGGTAGTGAACCAAACACGCACTAATCCACCCAGGACACTCCCAACATACCACCGGACATCTAGTAGTTGAGAGCACCTAGAGGGCGTGAATAGGTTATCCTACAAAATAGCTTAAAACAACACAAACTTGGTCTCATAGTTGAGTTAGAGTAAATAAAACCAAGTTTGAGTGGAGAGAAAGAGAGAGAAGTTCCCTTCACTTGATTGCTCTTCCAAGATATGAAAGATTCAAAGAGAAATATTCCAAGTGAGTTGAGAGAACTAATGAAGATAGAAAAATCGTAGTAATGTAAAGGAGACAAGAGACACGATTATTTTTATCTCATGGTTCGATCAAGCGTAATATACTTGCCTACTCCACTTTGTAGTGTCCCAGTGGACAAGGGCTGCACTCAACCCATCTCAAGTGATCCAAAGATCAAACTTGAGTGCCACGACTATTACTTATATCAAGTATTCATGTTTATGAGGAATCTCCACAAATTGGAGTCTCTCAAAGCCTTACAAAAGATCAAAGTCACAACTTAGAGTAAGGGAGGCAGATAGAACACACACAAGACCACAATGTAGCAACACACGCTAGAAACACAAAGAAATGAGCACTAGAATACAAGATCACATAAACAACACAGTCTCACGCTCATATCTCACTAAAATTACTAACAGGCATGGTCGCAACGTGTCAGAGTGTTGTATAGCTCTTGGAGTGCTTGGGTACTAGTTGGAGGCGCCTAGGGTCCCTTTTATAGCCCTAAGGGACCTCGGAGCCGTTGGCTTCTTCATATGGAAGCACATAAAATTCCCTATTTGCGGGCACACCAGACTGGTCCGATGTACACCAGACCGGGTCCATGCACACCTTCTCTGGGATGTTGATTGGCCACCTTCCTTAGCTAACGGGCACCAGACCGGTCTGGTGCGCCAACGGACCGTTCAGTGACATCAGCTAGCCATTGGTTACCGGAGAGCTGTTGGAGAGGCGATCAGGTGCACTGGACTATCACTATTCACGGTATGGTGATTTTTAAAGAAAAACTCCTGACATCGCACTATTCATGTGGGTGGCATGGACCCGGTCCGGTGCACACTGGACCGGTCCAGCACTCCCCAAACCAGACCAAGTTAAACTCTTTTGACCCTAACTTCTCTAAACTTTTCTGCTTTTCTTGGTAGCTTCCCTACGACTTAGAAAAACATAGTTAGCACTTAATCCAATTTACTAAGTGTAGGAAACATACATTTTCTCCTCGGTTTCACCAGGGTTTGCAATATGCCCAAAACTATGTCCAAAAGTCACTTTTCTTGCATAAAGGAATTAGTAGCCAAGGTGAAAGAAACATAGTATAAGGTATGTGCAACTTATTCAAATACTTAAACATCATGTTTTTGTAGTTTTACCCATAGTTGCACTTTTGGCCTCCATTTCCATTTATTTGGACTTGTTGCCTTCAATTTGCCTTAACCCTAAACCCTGAGGTTTAATGTGGTGTAACCTAAATTTTATTAGGGTTTAGGGTTTAGGGTTTAGGGTTTGGTGGCACACCGGATTGTCTAGTGGTCCAATGTGGTGTGTTGAGCACTTAATCACCAAAACAGGCAGAAATGACCATATGGCACATTTCCCTTTTAGTAGGTAGGGTCCACTAGGCCCCCACCCTCACGTACCTTACTGCCTTACCATTAAGAGACTTGGAGCCCCTTCCACCATAGAGCCCAATCGTTAGGTATCTAGAGCCTCTCGCATTCTCAAACATCTAACCTAGGGGCCCTAAAAGGAAAATGTTCCCTTGGGCCATTTCTATTAGTTTTGCTAATTAGATGTTCAACACATTACTATGGACTAACAACTCTACATATGAGCATGAGCACAAGTGTTTGTAAGGAAAGTTGAGAAATATAAGAAAAGTGCATTTTGGAGCATATTGCAAATCCTATTGCATTGAAGAAACAAAGGTATGACTCTAGCACTTAGTCAAATGTTTTAGATACTAATCATGTTTGTCTAAGTGCTAGAGACCATATGAAGACGAGCCAAAAAGGAGCAAAGAAGTTTGGCTAAGTTTGGCTAAGCCCGAGCCACACTGGGAATCACCGGACAATGTTCGGTGCCCAGGCTGGCCGACGGCGGAAAAGGCTGCTCTCGGGAAAAATCGTCGGACTCACTGGCTAAAAATCATCGAACAGTCCGGTGTGCCAAGCGGCCAATGGCTCTACCACGCTCCAATGATTGGCGTGTAATCGACGATCAGCCATGTCAGCTCGGCAACGGTCGATAGGGACCACCAGACAATCCGGTGTGCCACTAGACAGTCCGGTGTGCCAAACGACCGATGGTGGGCAACAGACGACTCAACTGATTAAGGAAGGAAATCGACGATTATGCAGTGTTCGGTGTGCACCGGACAGTCTAGTGCACCCACAGATAGAAGGCAACCAGATCCTTCGAAATGAAGATCAAACAACTCTTTAGTCCCTTGAGGCTATAAAATGACCCCCTAGGCGCATGGAGCTGTTACCCAAGCACCTTTTGAGCACACTACAACTCTGAATCTCTGTGACCACGCTATTGAATTGTTAGAGAGAGATTTGAGCGTGTTCTTGAGCTATGACTTTGTTGTTTTTCTTTCGCTCTCTCTCTTTCTTGTGTGTGTGTTGTCGCTGTGTTGTGCTCTTGTTTGTGTCTCTACTCCCATCCTTACTCCGGGTTTTGATTGTATTCACTTGTGTAAGGCGTGAAGACTCCAATTTATGGAGATTCCTCACAACATGATATTGATATAAGGAAGACTGTTGTGGCACTCAAGTTTGATCTTTGGATCACTTGAGAGGGGTTGAGTGCAACCCTTGACCAAAGGAGGTCACCACAACGTGGAGTAGGCATTGGTCGAACCACGGTAAAAATCGTTGTATCTCTTGTCCATTCACTTATGTGATTAATGTATTCTTGAGTTCTCTACTCACTTGCAATATTGCTCCTAAGTTTCATATTCATCTAAAAGGAGCAATCAAATGAAGAGGTCTCTTTGCTTCTCTCTTATCATCCTAACTTGGTTTTAGTTTTCACTAACCCATATTATAAACAAAGCTTGTGTTGTTTAGAGCTAATTGTGCAGGATCACCTATTCACCTCCTCTAGGTGCTCTCAGGCCCCACAAAGGATCATGATACCTCAGGGCGCCCTGTGCAAAAGACCTAGCCCAAGCGCCCTAGGCCAGTAGGCCCCTCATGCTCGGGGGGGGGGGGGGGGGGGGGCAATTGTCAGGTCATGGGGCCCCTCATATTTTGGGGCATATAATCTTCACCCCACTGAAGGATCATGATATCTTGAAGCACCCTAAAGTGAATGTCGAATTCAAAGATTCGCCATAGAGCCTCACATGTTGATAGGTATCTAGCATCTATGTATTCGCGGATCTCATTTGGTGGTGGTATTTGAGGACCTGGAGATGCATTATTTGTGTTCGCAGTCAACTCAAAATATATCCTAGCTCGATCGCTTCCCTTCGTAACATATTTAAACAAGTACTTGATCATGTGTGTTTTGTTGCACCACTCGACATTAATATGTGCATTGTATTTTTTGAGCAATTTCATATTGTATGGCACCACGCTCCTACTGTCCAATTTGACTCCACTTTTTACTACAAACCGACCATTATTTCGTCTTCTATAAAGGGTATAGCCAAAAGCATCGACGACAGTCTCATCTTGGTACGTCTTAGGGAATTTCATAGAGCATCTATCATTTTTCATGCATGGACACCGCCTGTTGTAATCATCGCACGGACCATGTATCATGAATTCATCAACTAGAGCATAGCCCAAGGGATCAATGGCAACGCCAGGTATCTCAGCATATATAAAAGCGTCGATGGCACATGCGTCGGTCTCCGAACGACCACCAAGTAACCATAGAAGGCAGTGTATGTGCGGTAGGCCCCTTTTTTGGAATTCTACGGTGTAAATCACTGCATAGGTCAGACTATAGATGAGAGCATGCAAAAAATATTAAGGAACCAGTCAATGTGACAAGCTAATGATGCGGACATCAACACCAACACGAGCACATCTACACCAGCAGCACCTTCTCTAGCCCAGGCGCCACCCCTTCCACCTGGGCCAGTGACTCGGGCCCGTGCAAGAGAATTGAACTACATCATGTTGTTAAAGAACGAAGGCCCGGAAGAATAGACGACCAGCCCAATTGCGGCCCATAATGGACGACCTAGGGTTGGCCGCCCCTAGGGGCTGCACCCCCTCTCTATTTATTCAGGAGCTGCGCCTCCTTTATTTTCCGAGTTTTGTTTTACGTTAGCCTTAGCTACTCTCGAACACGCGCAAATCTGCGCTGTCTTCGTGTATTCAGAACTCCACCCTCGAGTAATAGATTAGATTGCTCGCATCTTGTTCTTGTTCGTTCTTCGATTGCGCACAGGAAACGATCTTCGTGATCAGGCCGATCTCGCATCAGCAAGGTCGGTAACCACAGGGAGTTGGTTCAGCGATTGCATTGGCGCCTCGGGCTTGCTCGTTGTAGTCGGATCGCAAGGGTCATCTTCCGCTAAATCGGAATTATCTCTACTCACCGAAAGATCGGGCACCTCAGCTACATCAGCTAAGATGAAGCTCACCAGCACAGATAGGACCGAAAATCTTAGTTTCTCTAATGTCTGCTATGAATTCATCGACCTTCATATGGAAGACCCTTACAACGATATCAGAACGATCGCATGGTTGCTGACCAGGCTCGAAGCGCAGCGCATCGACTATCTCCTTCCATTTAGGGTTGCATGTGAACGTGACAAAGAGATCTGGTGGGCCGTATACTCTGCATATGGCCATCGCGTCCTGGTAGTTCATTACATGGTACCTGCGCCCGCCTGTAAAAGACGCCGGCACAATAACTCTTCCACCAACCGAATCTGCACTGGTGAGACCCTTGCCAATGGCGTCGGTTATCCCCTGAACGGATTCACAACGCAATTCCTTTTGGTGGTCCGCTATGAACTGCAACCGAGACGCCTCGATCGTAGAATATGCATCAACCGCTAGCTGGTTGCTCAGCCTGCCGTAGCAAGTGAATGGGTTCGGTTCGTTGAGCCTGTAATGGGAACGATGTCTAACAAATTCAAGCATTGTAACATACTTGCGGCCTGAGACATCACCTCCTCCCATGTCAGAATATTTTATTCCAAGGTGGTATCCACGATCACCGTAAGGGAAAAGAAGCGGGTACTGTAAGGCCATGTAGGATGGGTGCAAGCACGAAACATGTTTGAGGCCACCCTCTCTAGCGTGCACGAGGACATCATACTTGAACTGTGAAGGTGAGCAATCGCACACTATTATAGCAGCAACCTCACCATTGGCCGGTAGGTTATATTGTGCATCATGTCGTGTGTTGCAGACTAACAATCGTAACGTCACCTTTTGGTTGCCTGCTTCATCTAAACGTTCTTTAGCAAAGCGAAATGCTGCGACCAGACTGCTATGCTCATCTAGCATGTTAAGCAATAAACGGGCCACCTCTGGGTCCGGACGATCATGGACGTCAGCCTCATTCTCAAACATGTCCAACCTATTTTGTACATCGTGTTCAGTGTCATATGTAAAGCTGTGCAAACTGTGGTCGCAATCCATGGTTGGGTAGCAGCGAGCCAATGCGATGGTGTACGACACCATTGATTTTGAAAACATAAGGTGTTGTACCGTTATTTATCGATCTATCAACGACGGCACCCAGTGAGGTAAACGCGAAAAGGGAATTGTATGAGCGAATTTGCCTAAGGAACCTTTTGGCACGATTATCACCATCGAATCGCAGTAGGTCACTTAAGGGAGACGGCAGACGTTTGTAAGGCTCCAAAACAATCTTACCTCCTCTGCAACACAGGTTGTACACAAGCCTGCGCTGCGTAATTGTAGAAGCGCTTTTGACCCGTTCTTGAAACCAGAAAACAGCGCCACAATGTCGGCACTCGTCTGATGGGCCACCATAGTATGAGCGATCTTTGTAGGTCTCTACATGCAAAGATGGGTCCAGGATGCATGGATTACTTGAGGAATACGTAGACAAAATAATCTAGGCAAGCGGAACATAAGCACCTTTAAGCAACTCGACATACGATCGTTGAAGAGGCGGTGAGGCTGCATCCGTGCTAACTATAAGCAGCAAGTTGGCCATAAATTCATAGAATTTTTGAACGACCATCAGATATGAAAGTTAAAGCTATTTTTTGAAAAGGTAGGCGGTAGGGAACAGCCATTGCTGGCACCTTTTTCAGTAGACGCAAGCGTACAACGCATCTTCTGTCTGCGATGTTGTCTGTTAGCGGCGGCAAGCGGCGCAGGAAAGTCGAGTAAGGAATTGTCGCCTGCAATCGACGTGCGCACATGCCTCAGTATGCGCATAGAGATGTAGCAGATAAAGGCAGCAGCAAAAGCCCTAGAGCCACTAACCTGGCCGCTTTCGACGTACCGGTTGTGAGTGGAATGGAACTGCATAACGCGACGCATGTGTCGGCGCCGAAGTGGATGGCCGATCAAGTGTGTTCATGTGTTTGATAGCAGCTGTTCAAAGACATAACGAATGTTTGGTTGGCTATGCGAAAGGGAAAGAGAGAGATTGGCTTTAATTAAGGCCATATTCAACCCAAAGAACGCATAATATCAATATAGACTTTGTGAAACTGCAAAACGTTGGGTAACGAGGTCTCGACGTCAACACCATATATGGCTAACCGGTCACTGCCACATCTCCGCGAAAAACTAACAGGGTCGTATGGAAGGGAGGATACCACTGCCACATCTCCGCGAAAAAGGAGGCAGCAAGCGCAACAATAGGACCAATGAGAAAGCAGCAAGTACGCAACACCGGCCTGTTTGGTTCAGCTTTTTTCTGACCAGCTTTTCTGAAAATCTAGCTGTGAGGAGAATCTGGCTGTGGGGAGAATCTGAGTATCATTACGATTACGTGTGGAGGAAGATAAAGTTGTTCATAGGGCTCAGGATCTAGAAAGTGATGGATTCCTACTATTACAACGACTCAACCGATTATGTGTTTATGTTAATTTTGGATGGTTTTTGCCCTAACGAATTTTATAGAAGCTGGCTGAAAAGCTGAGCGTTTGGCAGTCCGCAGCAGCTTTTGGTGGCCAGAAGCTGCCAGAAGCCGAAACAAACGGGGCCATATATGGCTAACTGGTCACTGCGCACTGCGCTATGCGAACCACATAGAAACAACACAACAGTACTGCTAGCTAGATGTGCAAAACTCATCAGTAAGGAAGGCTAACACTTTACAATGATCTTCCTCAATGGGTTTTGGGTATTTATTGTGTTCTGCCTTTGTATGTAAAGCTCCAATTTGGGTGTGCTATATTAACAAATTTTATAAGAAACAACCAACAAGTTCTATGGAGTTTTGTTCATTTAAAGCGAGGACTGGTGGAACGATTACCTCAACCAACTCAAGTTGATTTAGCTTAACTGAACCGACACCTTAAAAAAATCACAGTTCTGTTTTCAGTTCTGTGTTCAGGTGTTTTGGACCACAGGCACCTGTACAAGACAACTCAAGTTCAACAGGACAACCAACTGAACCAAGAGATTTCTGCAGGGATGCTCTTAGTACCTCAAGAATAGGCTATGACACGGAAGACGATAATTTGGCAGATATTTCTCCTCAGCAAGTAAACAAACTGGATATTCTTTCTCTAGGTTTGCCTAGGCTAACCACAGGTAGAAATTGTGCATGCTTTATTTGTTATGCTCTTATTCTTCTTTAAATATAGATACCCAGAATCATAGATATAGGAATATATGATAGCATATAGATTACTTGATATGTTTTCTAGTTTCTACCCTGTTTTCTAGAGCTAATTCTATCCTTTCTTTTTTAACTCAAGAACTGTCTGATGATGATATAAGGGAAACAACTTATGAGGTCCTTCCTGCTTCTCTATTTGGCAGGTAATTTTCAACAGACCGTGTCTGCCTGGCTGTTTGCATTAACTACATGTGTATCTTCATATTTGAAGTATACATTTAAAGTTCTAACTCAGCTTCCTTAACAACACATTTCCAACAGTGGAAAAGTAGACTTCTCTGAAGGGAAAACGGAAAAGAAACGTAATTTCTTGAAGGGACGAAGAACTAAGACTGAAGGATCAAAGCCATCACCTCAAGTGGAAGATGGCTATGCCCACATTCTTGATCTGATCCGAGTACAAATGGAGGCAAGGTTTTGTTCACAAACTGGTCGTTTTTTCATGTTAGTTTAACAAACAAATTTAGGTATTCACTGCCTAGCTTATCATTATTTTCCAATGTTCACATGGATGCCAGATATTAACGCTTTTTGGTTCCTTCATTTTATTTTATTGCTGAGTACAGGAGTCTTTTACGATCTTAGGAAGCAAAGTTTTTAGCTAATATATCAGAGGAACCTTTGTACTCTCTCTTTCATCAGTCCCTTTAAAACCTTTTTCTATGTTGTCCTCGAGACTTCAGAAATTATAGATTATTTTGCCTCATTGTCATTTTGAGTCACTTGTGTATATCTTCACTACAAGGCTAGGAAATATTCTAGATAGGACCCATTAGGCAAAATTCTTCCAGATTTCAGAATCTATTGACATCATGACTAAACAAGCTTTAAGACATATTAGTTTGAAGACGGTGAAAGAAACACTTGATGTGCCCCGTATATCACTACAGCTCCTAAGTTCTGTTGGCAAACTTGATTTTCCAACCGAAAGATTGCGTGGGCAATGTCAGAAAAGATAGGCAAGCACCTATAATCATTTCTATTTGCAGTATGCCAGTATGGGTCTTTAATCATTTCTATCTTCTTGTGTCTTGCTATTGTCTCTGTTTCTGCTATCCAGGCGAATGTTCTTGAAGAACTACTTCTCTTCTCAGCATCTCTTGAGTATGATACAAGCAACACATTATGGATAGTTCTCTCTAAGCTAAAAAGTACAGAGGCAAGTGCTCTCATCCATATTTTATACCATTTCATATTAATAGCAATAAGACTATCGTCTTTCTAAAAAATAAACAAGTGTTTCATCTTTCTCTTCGCAACTGACTGATTGACAGTATTAATTTCATTGTATATATGCATTGTTAAATATTCCAGGACTGGGTTGTGACTGTTCCTGAGGGCCGTGTCGAGGTCTTGACTATCACCGAAAGATACAACACAAAACTTTGTTCACTGATGAAGTCTGACATTAAAGATGAGACCTACCATTGGACCCATAATTATCATTTTAATTTTAGGTTATATGAGAAGTTACTTTGCAGTGTGTTTGATATTCTCGAAGATGGGCAACTTGTAGAGTTTTGTTTTTCTTTATTCACTACATATCATTGTATCTTCTCTGGTATGCTTTAAAAGGATCACACCCTGCTACCACATAGCTGATTTGTTCATGGACATCAGTGTTCTATCACGAGTTCTTGAATGTACTATCTAATTTGACTACCAGGAGGCTGATGAGATACTGGAAATAACAAAGCAAGGTACACTAAACCCTCGAAGTCAGAATCGCTGAAGAAGGGAAGACTGGAAATAACAAAGCAAGGTGTACTGCAATGAACCAAAAAACCAAAGCAACATAACAAAGCGAGGACCGGTGGTATGATTACCTCAAATCGCTGAAGAAGGGACGACTGGACGATTTCGTGACCGGTGGTTGTTCGCCAGGTATCCAATGCGGCAGATCTACACGAGCGACATGAACGATGAGCCAATGCACATGAATCCGGTGCCGAAACGGAAATCAATCGAAACAAAAGAAATAGGGATCCCAAGAAGAGGAACGGACGGCGGCGACGGAGTCGACGAGAAGAAAGGAGTGCTTGCCAGTTAGGGGGAAAAGGAAGACAACACAGCAGAGGGGCTTCATATAAGAGATTGGGAGAAAGCAGCGGCATGGGCACTGCGGTGGAAGGACAGGGCACAGTGAGCCGACGCTGTTACGGAGACGGAGGACGCTCAGAGGCACGGCAAGGCGCGGATTTATCGGATTTTGGAATCCGGTGAACAGCATCACATGGCGGTATGGGCACGCGCACCGGACCGCAACGGAGAGAACTGGGGAGAGAGGAGACGGGCACTGACCGGACAAGCAGCGACGCGCCGGCCGCCACAGACGCGCTCGGCCCGGCTCGAGCCGTAGCAAGGACGCCCAGGCGGAGGCCCCCAGGTCCACGCACGGGAACGCCTCGGCGGCCGCCCCGGACATCTTCGAGATCCGCGGGCGCGAGAGAAGGGCGTTGCGGATCTTGGGAAGCGCGTGTCGGAGACGAGAGAAGCGTGGCGTGAATCGGGGAAGCGCACAGCGGACGGAGCCGGGTGCCTCCTCGTCTCACGGCGTGACACTGCTGCGAGGGTCCCACACACAGCGACCGGCGCCAGCGCGAAGCGCGGAGGGAGCGTGAAACCCCAGCGGGTTTTAACAATAAGTAATAACCCAAGCTAGAACGTTGCGGCCCTCAAGAAATAGTGTTGCAATGGACTTAATTAAAAATCTTAAGCGTGGTTGTAGTAAAATTGAGAGCAACATGTGAATAATCAAGGTAAACTTGAACTAGGTAAAGTGATTTTCTCTATTTTGAACTATTAAGTTTTTTTTCTAATAATTCAGATATCTACATCCAAACGTATTTGCTGGAGCACACAAAGCTAAACGAAAAACGACCAAATTGTTCCTTTTGTGGGATCAGGGCCAAGGGCCTGGTACTGTGGTGGGTCACGTCTTTTCGCCTCGGGTGAACATGATTATGATCCTATATGAAATATAAACCACACGTAAGTACGTGATTACTAGTCATGCTAAGGCTTTGTTCGTTTTTGTCGGATTGGTGGGTCGGACGATTCCTAGCCGGATTGCTTCTCTAATTTATATAAACTTTGATTAGCTAGAACGATTCCGGGTGCAATTCGACGTAAACGAACAAGGCCTAATTGTACTAAAAGAAAATGATTCCTTTTTTATCAGATAGTTAGAGACATATGGAAACAGAACAACGAGAGAGAAAAAAAAGGCTGATTCCACTGGAGAATCGGAACACGACAAAATGGGCACTGGTACTAGTAGTTGCTGCATTGTGTAGAGCGCCGAGGAACTGCACGAATCCCGTGGCGCACACACACTGGAAATGTGTTTGGTGTTTTCCTTGGTGCCTTTTGTCTTGCACCCTCAATCTTTCGCCTAATTATTGCATCCTGGTGTTAGTGGTCTTTTTTCTACCACCGGCGACTGGATTGTCTGCCGTTTGTCGTCATCATCATTATTATCACGGAGAGAAAATGGTCGGAAATGTTTAGTAAATACTATTTTTTTTTTCAAAAACAAAATCTAAAACGATAACTCTGCAAACAACAGACTCAATATCGGTGTTACAGAAACATTGGATACGAAAATTCGGTATGGAAAATATACCGACAAAAACAAAAATATAAAATACAATCTGTAAACATATCGGTAAACATATCGATATAAAAATATTTTAATATAACGAATCCACAATGCAACAAAGTTGACAAAGATCACAGAGACCACAACTTCACAATTAATAATATAGCAAGTTCATAGTATAACAAGTTCACAAAGATAAAAAGTTTATAATATAACAAGTTCACAATATAACAAGTCATATGCATGATTAAAATAAAATCTCATATATGCGGTTCACAATCCACATAATCTAAAATAATCATACACAATTAACATAATCTAAAAATTCATATGCAGTTTGACTGTCTGAAATAAATCAACACTTCAGTTGGTCCATAGAACCACACAAATCTCATATGCAACTAACCTATCTCAAATAAAACATCACATAATCTTGCAGTCTAGCACTCCAACTGGTCCAACAATCACACAAAACTCTCTCCCTCCCAACGGACAATTGAACAACACTGAACCATGGATTGGATACTGAAACAACATAGCTTCTATTACTCGCACAGGATTCAGAAACTCGTCGTTGCTGCTGTTACTCAGACAGGATTCAAAAACTCGGACATGATTCAGAAAAGTGATGGACCATGCACACAGCGGGCAGTAGCCATTCCCAAGCACACATGTAGTGGGAGTCAACGATGGACGATGAAAGAGGGGCTAGGAGTTGGGACGAACCTATAGTCAATGGAGCCGTGGAGGGATGAAGTGCGACAACTGCCAACGAGGTGTCGAGGTCTAGGGACGACGTCGTCTTGCGGCTTGGGGCGTCCGTGGTTAGACGACAACACGACCTAGGAAGTGGGAACACTAGACCATGCCTCCACGTCCGCGAGGTCGCGAATGGAGGATTGCCAGATTGAACGAAGCTGGAGGATAGAGTTAGTTTCGATTCGGATGGCGATTGGGACTTGGAGTCTCGAGTGGTTGAGTGTGCCGAGTGGGAGGTGGTCATGGTTGAGTGGGAGCTGGTGGGCCGCTGGTCCATAACCTGTGGACTACACGAGTTGGGCTAGACTATAGCCTGTAGCCAGTTGTTTCTAGCAAATTCCATGGTCTAATTTTGGTAAATTCCCACCAAAATCGGTAATCGAAGGAAACAGATGGTACAAGACCCTACCGATTTCGATAGAAAATTCCAATAATCGATTTTGTTTCCGAGAAATATCATTACCGACAAATCCGAGCTAGAAATAAAAATGGCTTCTAGAATACCAAAAAACAGAAACTATTTTCATGCCTAATTGTCAGTGTTCTTGGGGTACGCCCGCGGGGGAACTTCCGTCATTGTGTCCAAAAAAGGTCACAAGGGCAAACACGAACGGGACGAGGTGCGTGCATAATGCCATGGGAAGCCATTTATGATCCTAAAAGCAAATACAAACTAAGGAGATAAAATAGTTGTTAACCAACTTCAAAACATCGGGGGCTATGTTTGTCCCAAATCAAATCCCTAACATGAGCCCTTGCATTTTGCTTTGAGCCCTTGCATTTTGCTTCACATCTACCTTGTTGATCACTTGTTCTCCTTTATGGCCATCATCATACTTCTCATGGTATCCCACCATGCTTAACCTTCTGGTATAGACTTGAACCTATATTATTCACAACACTAATAATAAATGTTAGTCATAAGTTTTCTCAATTACCAAAACCATATATGGAGCTTTTAATCTCACCTTTTTTGGTAACCGATGACAACCACACAAAGATAGTCTTTTCCTTCTTGGTTTCCATGTTGGTGCCTCGTATGAATAAGGAGATCGGAGTTAAGTTGGTCCTAAGACCGTATTGATCTTGGACGTAATGAAGACTACCATTTCTAAGTTGTTCCTTTAACTGCCATTACAGGTGAATTGGCCAATGTGACTTCGTCATCTCCTTTAGAGATAAATGTTGCTTCGAAGCTCATTAGAAATTATCATGGACCTAATTAACCATCATAATTAGAACCATGTTAAACTTGTAGCCCAACGTCCACTGCGCATGATGAAGATTTATTGACAATCGTGAGCTTGGATCAATATGGGTGAATGATCTTTGAGAACTTACTTGCGAAGCCTTTGTTGTCGAGCCTGGGTCATCAGTATGTACATCGTCTTGGTTAATATTGTGGATCTATTCATTAAGATGAATAAGGTGGTTTCGACGACTTCTATCTTTCACTTTATTGACCATTCTGTTACTTTATTTCGTTAGTCTTTGAGTTCTTTATACTTGGCTTGTATTTGATTTTGCACTTTCTTTGAGTCTTTGTTCTTCGGCTCCGTCTTGGTTTGAAGCAGTTTGGTTGAAGCCTTGCTCTTCATTGGCTTGTGGCAAAGTCATTCTCACTTCCGCTAGATGTTGTTCTCTTCGCGGGTCTAGCCATTGTGCTCTTATGACCGTGAACTTTCTTGAGCACACACGAGCAATGTGCGAGAGACGATGGGTGAGATTACTTACTCAAACACCAAAATCTATAGAATGAACTCGATCGAAATTCTATTTCACGTCCCTGAACAAATTCTATTTGCTTACAACTATTCTTTTACATAAGGGGAATTTAGCCATTTTATCCTAGATACATATTCTAGGCTTCTTTCGGGCACCCAATCTTCGTTATAGGTTTCGCGTCCTGCGAAGTAAACCGATATGTTCTTGTTCACATTTGACCTCGCTTCTTATGAAGTGAACCGATATGCCTTCATTCACTACTGACTTTGCCTTGCGTTGTGTGAAATTAACTAATCTGTCTTCACTTACTTTAGCTTCACTCCATGTCTTGTGAAGTGAACTGATCTGTCTTCGCTTAGGCTATCCACAGAGGTTCCTCTTAAATTTCTTCTTCTATATTATTTTGTGCGTCACATCGTCAACATTTCATTCCCTACCTTTTCATCTCTTGCAGCGGTTCCTGCTAAATACTCCTCTTATACCCCACTACAATCATAAAAAAATATTTACTATACCCTATCTTACTTCTGTGTAGGGGGCGCGGAAGGGGATGCGCTCGTGTAGGCGCCAGTTGGAGGGGAGGGGAAGCGACGGAGACCGCTGCAGCCTGTCTTACTTCACTTCTGGTTGTGCTTTTATGTCATGGGGAGTGAACCGATCTATCTGTTTTCACTTCTAACTTTGTATTAAGGGCATGTACAATGGGTGTCTTAAGTTGTGTCTTATAGTGTGTCTAGTGGGGTGAATGTAAAAAAACTCAAGACATGTATCTTGACGAAGACACAGTGTCTTAGCTCTATGTTCGAGACATGAGACTAGCTGATTGGTCACTTTAATTTATTGAATGCTCTGATTGGTACAATGAATATCGTAAGACACATGTTTTAGATATGACCACTATATTATGTTGTGTTTTAGTTGTGTCTTATATTTGGAGTACCGTGTAACAGTGTCTAGGTTGTACATGCTCTAACAAAGATGATGGTAGAAGCAGATACCCAGTAACGAGAGAAAATAGCTAAATATGCAACACAATATAGACTCAAATAAGTGTGGACAACAAAATTGACACATGTCGTATGATATAGATCTGACGTGGTAAATGGTGACTATGATAAGAGAGGCTTGTGTGCACTGCCCGAACAGCCGAACTCTAATTAGAAAAACCTACCTACGTGTTCTAAAATTAGTCATGGCGTGCCTCGGTTGCAGTGAAATGGTACCTGATGTTAGCACACTGTTGAAAACGCACAGCAGGATTTGGCAATAGATTAGCGAAATGCTCGTTGGAGATGTGGACCGGAGACGGAGAGAGAAGAAGAAAGAAAGACAAGGGGAAGGGGGGCGGTGGACATGGTGACTGACAGAGGCCTGTGCTGTGTGGATCGAGTTTATTATAAACTGGGGGGCCACGGCGATCTAGATCTATCCGCTGCCCTGCCATGCCATCCCTCCTCGACCAAGAAAAACAAAGCGAAATGCGCTTGGAAATGCTCCGACCCAGCAGACCTTGCTTCCTTCCAGGAACCACTCCGGAGGAAACCGGAATTCGCGCGCGGGGTCCCTCGTCCCCTCCACGGGGCCCGGCCATCCATGCCGTCCCGAGAAAGCACAAGGAACAGTGAAGAAAGCATCAGGGTCAGGGTTATAGATAGATAGCGATGCGCGCAGCGCGAGGTGCGCACTCAGAGCTGCTCCGCTCCCTACCCCCTACTCCCCTTGTAGAGTAGAGTAGCGTAGCGTAGCTTGCCCGACGCCGCGACCTCCGGGGGCTTGGCTTTGGGAAATGGACCAGCCGCTCACTGCCCCCAGTCAGTGGCCGCGCGCCGCACCAAGTGAGCTAGCTACTCTCTAGGCGGAGTGAAGCGAAGCTAGCTTAGCTGCCTCGAGCTTGAGCTGAGCTTGCTCACTCTTCTCCCCTCTTCTTCTAGTACCGGCACACACACCGCAGCTGCGAAAAAGGAAGCTCTCTCTCTCTGGTGGTGCCGGTGCGCCGTGCTTGCTTGCTTGCTTGCGGCTGCATCCATGGACGCCTACGAAGCCACCAAGGTGGTGTTCTCGCGGATCCAGGCGCTGGACCCGGACCACGCCGCCAAGATCATGGGCTTCCTGCTCATCCAGGACCACGGCGAGAAGGAGATGATACGCCTCGCCTTCGGCCCCGAGGCGCTGCTGCACACCGTCATGGCCAAGGCGCGCAAGGACCTGGGCCTGCTCCCGTCGCCAGGCCCGGGGACGCCCACATCCGTCACCGCCGCCGCAACGCACTCGCCGTTCCTCCTCTCGCGCCAGAACTCCGGGCGCTGCGGCGCCGGCACCGCGCCGTCGCCGCTCTCGGTGTCGTCGCCCTCGTCGTGGGCGCCGCCGCCCCACTTCTCCAGGACCAACAGCGTCGTCAGCAATGGCGCGCCGGCGGAGGCCTTGGCCGCCGACCTCATGAGCCCGGCCGCCGCCGGGAACGCGCCGCCGTCGCCCTTCTTTGCCGCCGGGGAACCGCTCCTCGACGAGCTCCAGCTGCAGGAGCAGCTCGCGTTCCTCAGCGACGCCGCCGCCGGCGGCCACCAGCTGCCCCTGTTCGACGCCAGCGAGTGCCGGAGCCCCGGCTCAGGAGACGCCGCCGGGTTCTTCCCGTACGGCGCCCTCGGGTGGGCCAACGGCGGCCCGGGGCACCGCCGGAGCTCGTCGGTCAGCGAGCTCTGCCTCGGCGGGGCCGACGGGCTCGGCTGGAAGCCCTGCCTGTACTACGCCCGCGGGTACTGCAAGAACGGCAGCGCTTGCCGGTTCGTGCACGGCGGCCTCACCGACGACGCCACCGCTAAGATGGACACCGCCACCTTGGAGCAGCAGTGCCAGGACATCCTGCTCCGCTCCAAGTCCCAGCGCCTTGCCGCCTTCCCCTACTCCCCGACCGGCTCGGTCCCGGGCTCCCCGTCCGCGGCCACCAAGTGCCTGAGCTTGCTCTTGCACCAGCAGCAGCAGCAGAACGAGAACCAGAGGTGCCGCGTTTCTGCCATCATCCGAGGAGCTAGCTCCTTGACGACACAGTAGACACTCTCCTCTTCCCCCCGTGCTCACGTCACGATCTCCACGATTCCTGCAGGGTGGCAGCTGCAGCGGCCGCCGCGGCGCTGATGCTGGGCGGCGACGACGCGCACAAGTTCATTGGGCGGCCGCGGCTGGACCGCGCCGACTTGGCGAGCTTGGTGAACCCGGGCTCGCGCCAGATTTACCTCACCTTCCCGGCAGACAGCACCTTCCGCGAGGAGGACGTGTCCAACTACTTCAGGTAACTGTTCCTCTAGTCTGCCGTGCTCCACTTCCACTACCAGCCGCCGCTCCGGCCTCTGACGCGTGCGCCGGGCTCCGGCGAGGCACTGCAGCATCTACGGCCCCGTCCACGACGTGCGCATCCCGTACCAGCAGAAGCGCATGTTCGGGTTCGTCACCTTCGTGTACCCGGAGACGGTGAAGCTGATCCTGGCCAAGGGCAACCCGCACTTCATCTGCGACGCGCGCGTGCTCGTGAAGCCCTACAAGGAGAAGGGCAAGGTCCCCGACAAGTACAGGCACGCCTCCCCCTTCCTTTTTTCAATTCGCTCTACCTACGATCGACATCATGTCATGACCGATCGCTCCGCTGCTGCTGCTCTGCAGGAAGCAGCAGCTGCAAGGCGAGAGGGCGGTGGATTTCTTCTCCAACGGGTTAGACGGCAGAGAAAACCACTTGGATCTGCACCAGCTGGGTAAGGCATTATCATCTGTTGCAAAATGACGATGGAGTGTTTGAGGACTGATGCTCGCCGCCGTCAGGTGCGAGGATGCTCCAGCACTCGCACAGCGCGAACGAGATGCTGCTGAGGAGGAAGCTGGAGGAGCAGCAGCAGGCCGCTGCTGCCGAGCTGCAGCAGGCCATGGAGCTCCAGAGCCGCCGCCTGATGAGGCTGCAGCTGCTGGACCTGAAGCCGCGCGCGTCGCCGAGCCCCATCGGCAGCATGCCCCTGGGCCCCACCCAAAGGGCCGTCGACTCGCCGCCCGATTCCGGCAGGGAGGAGTCGTCCGCCGGCGACGCGAGCCCGAACGCGGACAGCGACCAAAGGTGGAATTAGCGGCTAAGCATGCGTCGTTATCGCCATCATTTGTTGCGTCCGTGTCGCGTTTTGCTGTCGTCCAGCAGCGCAGCGAAGCAACATCTCACCAACTGATTCTCCATGGGGGGACTCCATGCAGCGCCGAGCACAACCTGCCGGACAGCCCGTTCGCGTCGCCGACGAGGTCCGCGGCCTTGGCTCGCGACCCTTTCGCGGCCATCGACCGGGAGATGGCTGCCTCGCCCGGTCGTCGAAACGGCGCCGGTTCCTTCGCTGGCATCAGCAGCAGCAGCGGCGTCCTCGCCGGCCATCTGAGGCCGTCGGCTCTGGACATCCCTTCGCCGTTCTTCCCCATGTCGATGACCAGGTATGTTATGTAATGCAAACAACAGGGTGCCCGCAGATCGCGCGGCCGTGTGTGCTCTCCATGATTTATTTGCTCAGAGGCTGTCAATCCGGTGGCAGGCTGTCCTCCGATCACGGCGCCGGCGCGATCGGGATGTAAAGTTATATAGTCCTCGCTGCTACTTGCCTAATCATAGTAAGCACTTGGTCGTCGTCTCCCTTTTGTGAGAGAAAGCCATGCATGGTTATGGTGTTCTTACTTTGGTTTCGGTATCTATTTCTCTCTCCGCAGGAATACTTAACTAGAAGCAAAGGAAAGAAGATATAGTAGTGGGAGTAGTATAGGAGAAACAAAACATCGCAGCGTAGTTCCTTTTTTTTTACTTTGTTTGTTTGTTTGTTTTTTTACCATGAAACCAAAGGTCAGCAGATGGCAGCAGCAAGCAACAGATTATAGCGCTTGCTCTCCTATTACATTACATTACATGATGCATTTAGCACTAATTAGTAGTAGTTACTATTACCAGCCCATCTAGGTAGCTGCTCCTCCATGACCATGATATGCACAGCAGTACTAGGGGGGAGGAGGGGTGTGTGATGCACAAGAAGATGCTGCTGCTACCCACATGGGACTACACTGGATGCAGACAGACGTGACAGACCAGCTGGTCCAGCGTGAAGATCTCACAGGATTAGAAGAAACAAACGAGTCCCGGTCCCACCAGTGTAGGTGTCATTGAAGGAGGACCGGCCCACAGCCTGCTGCTGCTGCTGTGCAAATCATTGTTGGCTGCGTCCCTTCAGCCCTCTAGCACTAGCAGTAGCAGCGCCGGATGCAGCTCACTACAAACAAACAAAAAAGTTGTGTTTTTTCCTGTTCTTTGAATTTTACTTTTGCCTCTGTCGAATGAAATCTCTACTCTAGTTGATACAAAGAAATGAAAGTGGAAGATATGGAAATAATTTGCTCTGGTGCTTTTCTCCGTGGCTGGCACTGGCGTCTGGCATCTGGCAACGCAACGCGTGGAAAAGGCGATGCTTTTGGCGATGATGCTGCTGCTGCTGGCTAGTGCGATGCAGCAGCCACCACCAGCAGTACTTCAGTCGACGGAGTAGCAGCAATATCAAGAGACAATTAGACTAATCTCTTATGTACCCATATATCATACACACAAAAAATATCTTGTATATGTTATTCAGTGACATACAAGAGATGAGTATAAATTTCACAAACAGCAATCCGCCGAGCCCCAGCGACGACATCCACTGTCCACATCTCAAACACCAATGTTAAGATTGGCTATGCTTCTTGCTCCGGGATTATGGAGCATGATTGACGCACACAGGTATATTTAAAACATGCTAGCCCTTGCAGATGAACCAGCGCGGTACGTACTTACGCTCCGACATGTTTCAGAAACTTTTGCTTTGCGAATGGTACTGCTCATATGATAGACATCATCAGCGTACGCTCAATGCTGCTCATGCGTCGAAAGATAGAAGTAGCACTCAACCCTGCACCAGCACCAACACCTTTGCGCAATCATACAACTCTAAATTTCTGCCTAAAAAACTCTAAATTTCTACCTACAAAACTCTAAATTACCGTCATCTATCGACGAGGTAACCTGTAACTGTCAGTGCAATGTGTAGATGCAGATGAGATCACGGGCGAGACGGACGGCGGTGGGGGCCGGCGCCCATGTGTCCGTGCGGCCACCAGGGGCAGGCAGGCACGAGGAGAGATGGAATTGGAATCCAATCCGACCACGGCGCCGCCTGCGTTTGCCGGACGGCTGGGGCTGGACAATCGCCTGTGCTTGCCGGGCGTGCTTGGGTCGGTTCCTCCGTCCTTCGTCTTCGTTGTTGCCACAGAGCAGAGCAGTGGCCTTGCGCGGCACATGCCGACATGCATGGACCAACGACAGCCGCCGTATAAACTTTTTATTAGCTTTGCGACTTTTTTCTTCTTCTTTTCTTTTGGAGCAGCATGCAAACATGCAATGCATGCAGGGCACGGGCGTAGCATATGTTAATAAAACTAAGGTTATGTGATCAAATATCGGTTTTATCCCTAAAGGGTCTCGTATCTCTATATAAAAAACGTGTACACCTCTTATAATAGACAGAGTAGAAAGAGGTCAGAGGCCTAAGGCTATTCACAATGGAGGTTTCATGGGGTGTTTCATATATTAATTAGCCTGCCACATCAGCTATTTTGATGACATGTCACATCATTTAAGAAGGAAGAGTTTCATGGGGATGAAACCATGTTAACTCGTTTCCAATGACTTGAAAACTGTGTGAAACCTCCAGTGAGAGTGTTTTGTTTCATCTTCATATAATTGAGTTAATCCTATTGGTTATTTATATGCAGCATCTAAGAAGTATGTTGATATATGAAATAGTGAGATGAAACTCTCTATTGAGAGAGGGTATTTCATTCATCCATAAATCTGATGTGGCATTTTTGGAAACATAGACATGAAATCCTTATTGTGAGTAGCCTAATTAACCACACATCTCGTGTCTCGTGTGTTCTTCTGTCGTTCTTCTGTCGTACTTCTAAAAAGGGAGACGGGTCTCCAACATCTTCTCGCGCCTAAACTGCTGACGAGAGGAAAGAAAGCGAATCTGGCGATCCGTGGTAACGTAGTTCTTAACAGAATCATCTTATCGTTTGCAAGGCATACACGTATTAGATGTCATTAGATCTAAGTCAATGGGCGGCGGGCGGACAAGGGCATGTGTCAATGGCGGTAAGCGCCGTTTTCGTTCTTGCACTGCCCGATTGCATGCATTGGCTGCCGATTATTGCAACAAGATGTATTCGATCCATCCGTCGCAATAACTGTGGCCGGCGGGGATGCTTTCCTTCCTGTTATTGGTCACGTACGTACAGCTAGCTACGGATGGGGACGGTAGCCCCGGTGGACGGTGGATCCGTCTCAATTCACATGTGCATTAGAATAGAACTTAAATTAATTTACACCTCAATCTATCTTAATACATATGAATTAAGGTAATACGAGAGTATATAAATAAGACCTAATAGTTGGTTTTGCGAGAATACAAGCCAAAGGCTACGTTTATCGTTTCCTTTGACATCTTTCATTATTCTCCCCTAATTCTCATTCCTATATAAAATATTAGGAGACAAACTAGTTTCATTGTACGATGGTTTTTATAGACGACCGTTTTAATTTACACGTACAGTAAAATAAAAATATTCATATCCTAAAAACAACTAACACGAACAGGCCTCTAGTTTAAAAAGGCTCAGGCCCGTTTCAGCCCACTCTGAACCCTAACGGATGCTCGCTCGGCCTTTGATTTTCAAAACCCACATGCTCGACACAGTCCGGGCCCAACCTCCCTCAAAGAGCAGATCAATTCTCGGCCCACATACCAAACCTATTCATGAAACGACACATGCAAGTCGTCCATATTTTTTATTATATAAAAACGATGTCCTTATTTGTGCGAAAACTAACGGAATAAAGAAAAAAAAACTCCCTCGTTCTTGTAATTTAAGTCATTTTAGTGGTTTGGGGGTGATTCTGCCAATGCCCTAATTTTAGAGTGTGACTGCGTGGTCCTGTTTTTTTTTTAAAACAAAATTGTTGTATACCGCTACTTTGTTAGTTGTACTGGCTACTGTTTCATATACTCGAGTCGTGAACAGATACATGTATTGTTGGTGGACAATAATACATAATTAAACATATCTGGAGTCACGGAGATTTGAAAAGAATCAAAATTGCCACAGCAGAAAAGGAGCTTTTTTTTTCTTTGCAGGAAAAACAATGTTTCTTTGAGACCGCTACTCGTTTGACCAGAATTCAGGACTGAGCAATCGAAGAACACAAGTAGGAGCAAAGATCACATGATGGCACATGCACTGGAAGGGTACTCCTCGTAGCTGAACTTGGTCTCGCGCACGATCTTGCACCCGTTGCACCCTCTGCACAGCGACGGCCCGGGGCAGCACATCGGCTGCTGCGGCGGCGGCGACCAGCAGCCGATGCCGCCGCCGAGGCACCACGCGCAGCCTCCGCACAGCGGAGGGCCGCCGCACGGCGCCCATTTCTGAGGGGCACCGCCGCAGGGCGGTTGCGGGTGGGTGTGAACCGGCGGTGCAGGCGCGGGAGCTGGAGCTGGAGCCATCCCTCCGCACGGCAGCCACGGCTGCGGCAGCTGCTGCGGGTGGTGGAAACCGCCCCGGTGCGCCGGGTCGCTGCACGGCCACGGGTAGCAGATCCCGCATATGTTGGTGAACTGCAGGTTCACCGTCGTCGACGGTGGCGCCGCCGCCGCTGGCTTGGCGGCCTTCTCCTCGCCGCCCTTGTTCTTCTCCTCTGCGGGCTTCTTCTTCTCCTCTTCCTCCGGCTTCTTCTTCTTCTCCTCTTCCTCCGGCTTCTTCTTCTCCTCCGCGGCCGGTTTCTTCACCTCGGGAGGCTTGACGATGGTGATGTCCCTGATGACATCACAGGCCTTGCATCTCAGCGTCTTGGAAAGCTTCTTGGGGTCGAAGGCGCCGACGACGGTGACCTTGTTCTTGGTGTTCTCGTAGTCGATCTTGTTGATCTTCTCCTTGGCTGGCAGAGATGTAGATGTTCCATGCATGCAAATTAAGTCGAATTTCTGAATGAAGCCATATGTTCTAAATTCAAATGAAGTATGACTTGATGGAGATCTACATACACTGGAGCTTGCAGAGAACTTTCTGGATCTTCTTGTAACATTTCTCGCACTGGAGGTCCACTTCAAGGATCAAGGTGGAATCCTAGTTCGTAGCAGCAGCAAGCAATCAAACAAAGGCGAAGCAAATAATAAAAAAAAAGCTGTGTTCCATGAGGCAGCACAACTAACCTTTGTTGTCATATGGTGATGGAGCGCTGGAGGTAGACTGAGACGCGGGAGACGAAGGAAAGAAAGGAATATATAGGCAGACGGCCGGCGCGTCTCAATCATGCACCACCACCACTACTCGGCAACTGATCATCCATCCATGAGCTAGCGCTAGAGAAGAGAACAAACTGTTGATTCTTCGACTGGGTTGGCGAGGAGGAGGAATCTCATATTGGAGAGCTTCCTGAAACCTAATCTCTTATTAATTGTTTTGGCATGTGATCGATGAAGGTTCCTAACAACCACCATGTGACCATTATATTGGGGCATGCATGATATGATGAGAGCAATGAGTCCTCTCCAAGTCCAGAGCATACCGTCTGTCCAGTCAACTAGCTAGGGCTAGGACGTCGTACGCGCAAATAGTTTGGCTGCACAACACGCTCTGTCAGCAATCGTTTGGCTCCATAGACCATAGGCCTCTTGATGGCATCAGCTCAGCTCCAAGTCATAGCGCCAACCACCATTGCCATGCAAGCTTAGTTTCTTCTCGATGGTTTGGTGTATCTTACGTATGCTTTTCCAGTAGTGCATCTTACTAGTTTGCAAAGGAGTGAGTTTGTTTTTGCGCGTGTTGTGCTTGTGCCTATTCAGTTAAGTTTTGCCTATTCTGAAAGCTCAAAAGCCAAATGGATATTTTCCTTCCGTTTGTGAATAATATAACCATTCTTGCAGTGTGTTCTTGTTGACATTATTTGGGTTTTCTATTGCCAAAAATAGTACTTGTATGCAGAATTACAGTTTAGTAAATATTATGCAGTCGTTCAGTGTGCTTGATGACTTTTTTTTTTGGAATTTCTATAACCAAAAAGTGAATGAATAGGACATGACAAGATGACAATGCATGAATAATCAATGTACCTGCATCACCACCTCGTCGGTCGTACTCGCTTCCAAAAACAAACAGCCATATATATCAAAGGGCGCGTCGGCCGGCCGTTGTGCTATGCGTCAATCTTAGCCGTCACGTAGTATTAGCTCCTCCCCATCTGTCTAGATCTTCGCATCACATCTATCATGTTCTATTCTTGTATCCGATATAAAAGCATGGATGCGAATATATAATTTTTTCTGTTGTTGACTACCCTCTATTTTAACTAGCTAACGCTTTAGGGGGTGTTTGGTTTCTAGGGACTAATTTTTAGTCTCTCAATTTTATTCCATTTTAGTCCCTAATTTACTAAATATAGAAACTAAAACTCTATTTTAGTTTCCTTATTTAACAATTTATGAACTAAAATGGAATAAAGTGGAGGGACTAATGTTTAGTCTCTATAAACCAAACACCCACTTAGCTACTCTTCTTTTCTCTAAATTTATAGCTAACGTATTTACCATTTCGAGCCAGAAAGAATATATGCTAGCGTTGAAACGAATTATGCAGATTCCGTAAGAGGAATGCCTTCCTACCAAGAGTATGGAGGCGTTTGTTTGAGATTATAATTTATCTAAATTATATAATCCAACAAATTTTAAACTAATGAGGGTGTTTAATTTATTTAAGATTATAATCTGTTTAGATTATATAATCTAACTTATTTTTAACTAAGATCTTATTTGTCTAGATTATATAATCTAGCTTAGATAAGTTGAGAGGCAAACAAACAATAAAATGGATTATGTAATCTAGATACCTAGATTATGATAATCCATAAGCAGACCAATATGTGTTCATATAATCCATAAGCTAGATTATAGCCTAAATGTTAGTTCAAAATAAGTTAAATTATATAATCTGGACAGATTATAATCTTAAACAAACAATCATAGGTGTTAGTTTAAAATTTGTTAGATTATATAATCTGATCAGATTATAATCCTAAACAAACACCCATATATAAGGGTTTGACCTACTTATATATTATCATAATCTAAATATCTAGATTATATAATCCACCTAACGATATGTGTTATTTGTTTACGTCTTAATTTATTTAAACTAGATTATATAATTTTGATGGTAGAGGGTAAACAAACAGGCCGAAGTCGACTGATTTGAAATATTTGTTAGAAAGGGCGAGACTCCAGAGGGTGGTGGATGGATCACGTAGTCCCCATCATTTACTCAAATTTATACTACCGTATATATATTAGTGTTTACTACTTTCATGTTTGGAATCTCCACTCAAAAAAATCCTAGCTCCACCACCAGAATTCATTCTCGTTCACAATTTGCCGACACAAACTTCAGTGAGGCTAGCTGATGTCTATTCCAGTTGTTCTGATTTCAGATCCAACTCTGCGTCACAGATTCACGCAATCGTTCTCGTTTCGGGTCCAACTCTACGTCACGGATTTACGTTGCACTCGTCCATAAATCGATCTCCTCGGACAAGAAACCTCTTCCAGTACTTCTTGTACTCCGGTATACCTAATTCAAGCCAAGGTTTCATGTTGCCATTGTAGTGCAATGATGCAGATCTCCGCGCAACCTCTTCATCGATTCCGTAATCATATCCAAGTCCAGCCAGCGTCAATTTTTCATCTAGGGGGTATATTAGATGTTGGAAGGATAGCAAGCTTAGAGGAAATGCTGCTGCTCGCAGGGACAGCTCATCCTTGACTTCGAACTGTAACAAAACAAAAATGAGATACCTAACCAGCTAACAATATGAAGAAACATCTAAAAATACACTAAAAAGATACCACTGTTGTATTGGAGAAAAATCAACAAAATTAAAAGATGAAAGTTTCTTTCAAGCCTTAAACATGCAAAGATGAAACGCATGCCACCTAAAGCCTTGTTCAGTTTGGCAGGGATTGGGGAGGGGATTATAGAAACAAGGCCAAATGCAAGCATCCCCTTATAACATTCTGTAGCATGAATATACTAACTGGGAACAATACTAACCTTTTTCATGAGCCGCAGATAGTTCTCTGTGACATTATGCTCCCTCCATTTATCCAGATTAATCAAATTCACCCCCGACATCCACGCACACGACTTTGGATCATATGCTGTTTTACCCAAGACATTTTTCATCTCACCCAGTTTCAGACCACAAAGTTCGACAGCGCCATTTACCTTGTCTCCCATATCAATATTCCACAAGAAAGACAGATCACGTTGAACAACTACATCGTCATCCAACACGACCACCTTGTTTAGATACTTGAATATTTCTGGAATAACGAAATGTGAGTGGCTGAACAGTGACAGGTATTTCATTCTTGTGTTTTCAGTAGGCCGCTTAATGCTCCTAATGAGAACACGGAACTCCTCTGGCAAAAACAGCTGCCGGATAGTATACTTTGGAAGTTTCTCCAAAATAATTGCTTCGTAGTTTATGACACGGATAGCTGCATTTTTATACGAATTCCTGGCAAACCAGTGTTTCATGGCATAGAAGTTCTGAGCGTCAGTTAGGATATGAAAAGCAAAGTAGCCTGGCTCCTGCAAAAAGACCAGTGAGTATGCTAGGGATGCCCAGCCCAGAAATTGTGTATAGATTAACACGGTAAAAATCAGCCAAATACCTTACAACTGCTCACAGTTGAGTTGATTGCTACAGAAGCCGCAAGAACGTTCCTTGATAGTATAACGAAGTGCCTGTATTCTGGACTACTGAACCTGCCAGGAGAATCATCAGAATCCAATGAAGATGATTTGAAATATTCTAGTGTCAACCTCATAGAAAGGCAATGATGACTTTTCGGCAATGTCTGGGCACCGAGATTGTAGAGGAATGCACTCTGCTGCATATGAAAATGAGCTTCATCCTCAGTCATATAAAGAATCTGGCGAAGCTTCCTGTCAACACTTCTACAATCTACTGTGCAAGATTTGGCTCTCACTATTGTTTGCTCCATCTGCTTCATCCTTCTGTTGATACTGAAATCACAAAACAACTTGTCATTCAAATTATCTCCGTACTAAGACTGTCTCCAGCAAAGATCTGTAAACGGTCCTCTTCCTTAGATTTAGCGGATATTGACGTTCTTTTTCCCTCCAGCAACGACCGGTAAACGGTCCGCTAAATAATAGAGGACGTCCTTCCACCGCTAAACGTAGAGGTTCTCTCTCCGTCCGCTATCCATCCGCGAGCTACGACGGCAGGCATTCCACATGCGACGAGAAGGTGCGACGGTGGCTCTACATTCAAGACGTGAGGGGACCCTTCCACATTTAAGGCGTGAGGGGATTTTTTTTCAAATAAGAATTAGTTAACAAATGCATGTTACGTCTGATGATTAACTTCACTTTGTACTAATTTGACTCTAAATTTGAAATTATTAATCACGCATTATTTCGGAAAATAGTAATTGTAAATTAATTAAATATACTATTTTGCGCATCCATTTTATTGCGTGTAATGGAAACAAAACAAAAAAAAAGCTAAATGAATGGAAAAACTAAATCTGTTAACATTGTAGCTTTAGAGGACCGAATTTAGGAGACGTTGCTGGAGACTGAGAAGATATAGAGGACAAAATCTTTTAGAGCGTGCTGTAAAGGACAGAGAATATTCCTTTAGAGGATGGAATTTAGGGGACGCTGCTGGAGACAGCCTAAGCCCTACTGGTGATTGGAAATAATGTCCCTAGATTGAATTAAATCTCCTTGTCTCATCAAGGCATAAATATATTCGCTAAGGGGTATCCAGGAAAAAATTTGAATTTGTCCATAGTAACATAGTCATCACAGCACACGGAACCATGATCTTAAGAAGTAAAGTTCTATTCTTACGAGGATGGTAGATCAGCATCAACTGTTGATACACTAAGAATCTTCTCATGGTCTTGTATGTTTTGCTTCATTTCCTGAGTCAGAGCTTCCTGTCCTTGAAGTTTTGCAATGCTTGGATAGTATGAGCGTGCTACGAAGAGTTGATCTTTTAGCCTTTTCACTGTATAATCTTTCATTACTTCTTTGTGCTCAATGGACCAGAGACAATAACTCCCAAATTCAAGTTGACAAGACTTTGACTTTTCCACTTCATCAGCCTTTTCACCTTCTTGGCTAGTATCCTGAAACGACAGGTTGCATTTTGGCGAATATCAGCACAACTCAGGCTGATGCAAAAAAAAAGGGTGGAACTAGAAAGAACACTGGTAGATGCTTTGAAGAAAAATGTACAGGGATGCACTATATTCTACTCAAAAATGTCATGACACAAGCTTAGCTTTTACATTATTGGATTAGTTATGATGATGGGAAAATATTCAAAATTTGTATCATTTAACCTATGATCTTAGGCGTTTAAGCTGAACAGAATTAATATATGACCAGTTTAGTCTTTGTATTTCTTTTGTGTTACATGAAAAGTTTGGTAGTGAAAGGTGTCTTTTTTTCTCATGTAGGAGAGCTGTGTATCTTTATATTAAAGAGAGAGAAAGAAGGGACCCTTACAACACAACAGCAACGAAAGATGCCTTAAAATAAGAAAAATGTGAGATGACATGAAATAGCAGCTCTGAAACAACAAAGTACAACTTTGAAAGCTAAAGATCCATACTCTTGCGACTTTAGTTGAATCTGAAACAGCATCTGATGGTTCAACTTTTGGTGCTGGGGAAACTGTGTATGTTACAAATTATTGAGTCAGATGTACGGAAAAGCAAAATAACTACAATCATCAGACAGCGCCCAAACAAAAAAATGAATAGGACCAGCCACCACTAAATAGCTTTGACCAAGTACCACTAGTGATAAAGACAACTTTATGATAGTTAACATAAACCAAGCGGCTTGTCTGTCTGCACTCAAGCGATAATTGGGTAGAAATAGGTGGTGGTAGGTTCTAAAGTAAATCTTGTGAATGATAGGGAGCCAAGACGAAGGAAATGAAAAAAAATGAGAACTAAAAAATAAAATTTAATTCAACGTCAAAAGGTGAAGGATTGAAGAGCCATGAACATCAGGAAAAAATATTGCAAAGCTAAAACTAGGGATCGTTTGCCGTAAAAGTGACATTGTTTATGACCGTTTCTAACCATTACCGTATTTTTTTTATTTTTTATTTCTACTTTCAATAAACTTTTGGTTTCTATTTCCTTTCAGCAATCAGCGCCATATTGATGTCACCGCCAAATAGTTAAAAATTGAAAATATGGTGAGTCCCTGACTGACAGGGAATCATTTTCGTTTAGAAAACACTGTTACCGATCTTTTCGATCATTCGTCCCTAGCTGATACGATGTCCGCATATAATTTTCACTGTGGTACAATTGAGGCCTGATACAACCCCAACGACCTTACCATAGCTTAAAATATAAACAATGTTTTAGCATTAGGTTGTCTCTAGCAGCATACACATCCTATCCCTCATTTTATCTTCTATTTCAAACTTCACACTGTAAACAGTGCAGTCTATAGTGCAAAACCGTATTTTGTACGACTATATGCGGGTGCTGTACCGCTACAACATACCTTTTGGTTTAGCACCATCACTTGTGGAGTGGCTACCAATTTGCTTATACTGATGAACGACACCTGCACTGCCTTTGGAGATGGTCTTCTCCGGTGTTTGTTGACGAATGACTTTGGAGATGTTCTTATCCGGTGTTTGTTGATGAATGACTCCTGCACTACTACCGGGGACCTTCTTCTCCAGCGCATCCTGAGAGAGATGCGACTGTCACGGACTGCAGAAGCAATTTTCAGCGATATATTCACTTGTACTTGATGCACCCGAAATGAAAAAAAAAGTGAACCAATCCTTGTAACATATACATACGAAACAATTGTCCCTACATCACTAACAGGTGAGGAGGCAACCCACAGAGCATTGCCTCTAATTGCAGAACGCGTAGGCGTTAGACAAGTTTCAAACGTGTGGATCGGTGCTAAATAGGAGATAACTAACAGACAACATTTCGGTGCCACCCCCCCCCCCCCCCCCCCCCCCCAAAAAAAAAAGAAAAAGAAGAAGAAGACTCCAATCCAAACAAAAACAATATTACAAAGAACACAATCGCTTTCGAGAGTAACAGCCAACAGACCTGTCGCGTGTCAGCGCCACTACCACTCGGACGTCTCTTCTCCGCCACGTGATCCAACAAAGGCAGAACGACCTCCTGAATCCAACACGGTGAAGAAAACACGGGGGTGCAAAAAAAAAAGTAGCGGAAATCAGTGAGCCGTCGTCCCCGCTCGCACATGGTGCCGTCCAAATCAATCAGCGTCAAACAACGGCTGAGGGAAAAATAGAGGGTTCGAAACAGGCGACGGGGGTACCTGTCGGTGCCGCTCCTCCGTCGTCACGTATCCTGCATCGCCCACACCAATCAGAAAGTATAAGACAACAGAAGCCAGTCCCGAAAAGGCGAGAAGCGGGCGGCTGGTTAATCAGCACGGGCGCGCGGTAACCGGACAGGCGGGCAACCGCTGGAGAGAACTAGAGCCCCAGATCCAGACGGCGGAGACGCGGTGATCCGAGCGCGGCGGGCCCCGCGCTCCCAACCCAATGCGCAATGAGAGGAAGCGAACGGGGAAGGGTAGGCGTAGCGTAGGGTAGACGTACCGGAGGGGGCGCGGTCGAAGAGGAAGGCCAAGGGCACGAGCAGGGAGCAGAGGACGAGCGCCAGCACCGCCACGCGAGGGCCTCTCCGCCTCTTGAGCGCCGGCAGTAGCAGCGGCTGCGCCTTCATCGCGTCCTCCTACTCCTCGGGTTCCCGGCGGCCGCGGCCCCTCCGCTGATCATCTCACTCGCTCACACACTCACTGCGGGGCGGCTACTACGGGAGTGACTGACGGCGCTTGCCGTTGCCGTTGCCGTTGCCGCGTTGGAGGCGGTTGCTTTGATCGGCGACGGGGCACTGGCGCAGTGCGGTGCCGCCGAGTGAACAGTGAAGTGAGCCGTGAGAGAGACAGCCAATGGGTTCGCTTGGTGGTGCGGTGCGGCCGTGCGGGCGTGCCCGAGCCGAGTACGTGTCCCTTTTTGTTAAGACAACTGGTTCACCTGCTCTCCAATGGCCGAGTACGGTTTCTCGTGTTTCCCACTTGCAAGGCATCACGTGATTTCGCTAGACCGTAATAATCATAAAATATCATCGGAGCAAAGAAAATGTATGGTAAGAGTGGTGGTTGATATCTGTGGCGGAAGTTTTTACCATGGAATGTTTCCTCCGAAATTCTTACGAATTGTTAAGGCATTCTATAGGAATTCTGTGTGGTTCTAAAACCTTTGATAATTTGCTCCAAATGGACACGTAGGAAAATTGCAATAGGAGTCAAACCTGATCTTAAGCTGTTGAACGAGTAGGGTGAACGCATCAAAACCCAACGAAAATACGCGGGGTCAATTAGTCCAAGATACTCATATGCGAGATGACAGAAAGGATCCCAGCTCCAAACACACACGTTCGTACATCTGCTAGTTCTGCCCAATCCCCAAAATGAGCACATGCACACCAGCCAACAACCTTGCTACCATAGTCCAAAGTCAGTAAGTCACCCACCATCGTATAGATATATATATATACACACACAGCTGAGGCATATCCCCTTCCCAGACTACGCGGGCAAGTTTGTCACAGGACCATGTAGTTCCCGTTTTTCTTGTAAATTGTGAATTCAGATTCAAGGCCCTCCAATATCTCCAGGACCGATTCTCTCTTGGATCCCTTGAAGTGCTTGGCAACATCCTCCAGCGATACCTGAAATAATATGCCATTCGTCAGAACAGGAACGGCATGGATTTCGGAAGCAGGTCCTGACGTTTTAAGTCAGAGTGTGGGACACTGAAATGTTCGGCCCCACGCACACGAGTCCACATATCTCTAGACCAAGTCACTCAGCATCAGAGGTTTTCGATCAAGCTTGGGGGGAAAATGAAATGGTTTAGTACGTTTACCCCATTGCAGCTCGCAACCAGATCTAGCACAGAATCTACAGTAGCAGTCGCCGTGCCAGTTAACTCAGCTCCATGCTCGTATGTCCTTTGCAGTTTTGTTGCTGGCTCCTCAGCACAAACAGTTTGACCTCTCTTTGCTGAAGGGTTTGCATCACTGGCCTCTGCCGCTGCTGGGACACCATTTCCGCCTGCTTCACTTGCATGGCAGGAAGATATTGGTGACTCTGCTATTCTACTAGAGACACCGTCAGCGGTACCGTTACCAAAGACTTGCTCTGACAATCCACACCCCTCAATAGTCAGGAATGTCTTGATCATGTCATAAGTTACCTGTAATTTTCCCTAAGTAAATTAGGCATTCATGACTGCTTTGGATGAACATAAAATGAAATGTGGGTTGCTGCTTGATGAGAGTGGCTGTTATGTTTTTCAGAAGCAATACTAAGTTTTTTTTTTGCAGGGAAAAGCGACACTGTTTAATCAGAAATAGAAATGGGGTGGTTAGGCAGAGGGAGAGTACATTCTCTGGGAGCTCCTCTTTGATTGGCTTCATTTTCTCACGTGATCCAACCTTTGAGATTGCAAGACGAATTGCGGTGGCTATATCAGGTGTCAGCCCTACTTCCCTGCAAAACCTACTCCAGTCCATCTCACATCCTTCTCGAGCAGCATCAAGAATGTACGCAATAACTGTTTGCTCTTTTATTGGCACTGCTCTGCGGAAATACTAGAATACACAATCATATCAAGCTGTGAACTTGAGTATCATGTCAGCAGAAAACGAAAACTGTGGTAACTTACAGCAATTTTCAGGAATGAGTACTCCTGCTTATGCCACAATTCCCATGCAGTCAGCTTTGCATCACCCAAGATCCCAGGAAGATTGTTTTGTACAGGTTTTGGTATACCAGCAATATTTTCTGCAGCTGGATTTGTTGGTGGTGGTGGTGGAAATGGTGAATTATCCAACGGGAGGTTTAACTCCTTCGACAATTCCGCAATATTTTGGATGAAAATGTTACTGAAACGTGAAATAAAATGCTGCAAACAAAAGGTCAGATGTATCAATATATAAGTACAATACAGAAAACAACGGCCACACAGTATTGTTTTTTTTAAAAAAAATGGATGAACTGCCGAGATGCATACTACTCGGATTAACAAAAGATAGTTTGATAAGTAACCATTTCAAAGTAGTACCTGGTTGACACCATCGATATTAGCAAGTCTAGCTCCAGTAGAAGGTCTCATCTTTGCAAAGTTTCTTATTGTCTGATCGCCACATACAGCATACCTGTAATAAGCAGGATTAACGAAATTCAGTTCACTAACTTCTCCAAATTCTAGCATAAACTAGCTTAAGAACATATATCCATAAACTTGTTATGGTAGTTTAGATTTTTACTCACGGAGCAGTGCCAATATCTTGAGCAATCTTCATCCTAACATTCAGGAGCCTTTGATAGAGTTTTGATTCATCCTGCAAAATTTTAAATCAGGAAAAAGAATAAAATACTGAAAATTCCCAGGTGGGTGACTGCGTGGGGATCAATAAATAGCATTTTGATGAGCCTACCTCAGAAAATTTTTCAGATTCTAATGTTGGCACAAGATTCAAACCACCTTCTTTATGATGTGAACTACCGTGCTCCTCTAGTTCAATCATCTCTGCAGTCAGCTGAAATACCAGTGGTGCTCCATCTATTTTATCAGCAGTAGAGAGAAACTTGACCCCTTTTGGACTGACACTGAATATATAGACGCGGGTTAGGGGCGGTTGTCCTTAAGCATTTCTGCAAAGTTTACTTCAAGACTAAGCTTAGCAAAGGGCTACAAAAAGGGAATAAATACAATGAGTACAAAATTCATAAGGAACCGCAACACAGCACCTGACAAATCTAAATGTATCACGAACAGTCTCCTTCAAATAATCTGCGTGTAGATAAAAGAAAATAAATAAATTATAGCACAATTTAAGGTGGCAAAAGCATTTTGTTGTCCTAAAACCTAATGCGGATAGCTTGGCATAGCCACATATCAAGGACAAAATAAACAAAAAAAACTTAACAAGGAGAAGAAACATTCCTGTGATTTTGTTCTTAATGAAGTTTGTGCCAGCCTTCAAACTTGGATTAGTGACAACTTCAACGGTCTAACCAGTGTATTTCATTTAAGAATATACCCGGTTTACATTCAAACAAAATTTTAAGGAAGGTGTGAAGTCAATACCTGAGATGTTCATGAATGCGCTTACTGTTTAGGTTGATAGAAAGATGTTAAGCCTTGAAAACAGAGTATACTTTCTAGGCTTTACAGGTTACAAGGCCTGAAAACAATAGGGCGTGTTTGGAAGCAAAGTATTTCAAAACCATGGTTTTGGAATACTACGGTTTTAAGATGTCGATGTGAAGCTTGCACTCAACAGGTGAAGATGTACATGAGAACACACTTCCTTAAGAGTATAATTCAGTGTACTTATTATGGTCATATCTGTTGTGAATATCTTCTACGATGCAAAAAATTAAGTGCATACATAATACACCTTTGCTTGCATTCAAATGAAATCTTTCTGTAATACTTTCTTCTTTTGCCAGGGAAAAGACAGCAATAGAATTGTCTGTGCGGAGGAGAATCGATATTTTAAAAGAGGTGTTGCTTCACACAACTTACAAGAATAATAGAATGAATAGAGAGGTCAACATTAGTACCATGTGCTATAAGAAGACCACCAAGTGCTTTCCACCAGTTTGACGAATAATCTTTACCACGCCCATGCATTTGTAGTTTATCATAATTGTTGTCAACAATCTTCTTGGCCTACAAAATGAGAAATATTTGAAATTCGCCATCTACTTAGAAAAGACAATTTAGTAACCAAGACTAAATTCTACAAAAATTTACTGTCCAATCCATAGTCACAAAACAGGGCCAAAGGCATCAACACTCAACCCACAACCCTAATAAAAAATATTGTGGAGACTTCAATTGCTTACAGTAGACTTCAGTACGCATAACAGTGCATTCCGTCCCATACAGACATTCCATTCCAGTGATAAAATTATCAGCACATACATGACACCGAATGAACTACAGGCAGCTAATGTATGTCACCATTGTAGAAAACTGAAACAAGGATAAGACTTACTCGTGAGCCACGGAGAACATCAATAGGTAAATTGAGGCCCCAGCGTCCTCCACAAGATTTGATGCAGGACAGCAACAAAAAGACTTCTTTTGACAAATCCCTCTCATTTTTCACTGCTGTGCAATTATCACAATTACCTGCAGGATCAAGATATGTGCCAACCATAATCATGTCACTACAAGACAATTCCAGCAGTTGAAATGAGGTTGCACGATACCTCATAAACTAGTAAATTAAGCTATATTATAAGAATAAACAAGCAATACATGGTACTACCTCAGTTCTCGAATATTTGTCGCCCGCTAGTTCATTTTTGAACTAAAACGTGACAAATAAAAAAGAATGGAGGGAGTATAAAATAGAAAGAACGTACCACAGTCAATGTTCCATTCTTCACCAAAATATTGCAATAAGAACCTCCTACGGCATGTAGCAAGCAAGCAATATTTTTGTGCTGCCATGAAGGAATCCATGATTGCTTTCCTCTGGGTTTCCTGTTTGATGAATTAAACCATTAAGAAAAAAAAGTAGACACATAGCAGAAGCACTACGCTGCATGGATGGTGTGAGAAAACATCCAGCATGCAAAAAAATGACCTACATTTTTTGCCTCAGAACAATAGAAATCAGCTTTTGTAATATCACTTCTTTGGTAATATAGCCAGCAGATTGAAGGCAGTCCATCTCTTCCACAACGCCCACTTTCCTGGTAGTAAGACTCTAGGCTCTTTGGACATCCATAGTGTATTACACATCTAACATCAGGCTTATCAATACCCATCCCAAAAGCTATAGTTGCCACCATTACAAGAACTTCATCCCTAATGAAGGATCTGCGGGAGCAAAACAACCAATGGTCAATTATAAAGCTGCCACCATAATTTGTACAAACTGGATGCATAAATCAAACAACTGATCATTGTTATGCCCTGTGACCTACGTATTTGTAAAGGTTTTACTTTTCTAATTAACTGATTGCATGGCCAATGTGAATCTAACAGAACAAAGACAATCTAGTAAATATTTTATAGAGAATGCTGAGACTAAACCAAATCATGGCACTTACGAACCACGTGATATTCATTTCACATAATGGCAAGGTGAAGCATATCTAACAGTAACAGGTCAATAAAAATACTTCAACAAAATCATTTCCAGAGGAGATACTGACAAATGGTTTAGAATATCATTTGAGCAGTGGTCAAAACTCAAAACAATACAGTCAAGGATTTACATTGCACAAGGAAAATGGATGTACAAGAAAAACAACATAGCGAACAGACGCCCAAAATAGAGCACACAGTGAATAGATGAAAAACCTATGGGATTCCTCTCTAGCTCTGCTGCCCATTTGACCATGATAGATTCCAGTCTTGATTCCAGAAGTAACTAAAGCCTCATGAACCTGGGGAAAAGATTTTTTATGTACACAAGTTGAGACAGTGGAAATCTAGTATGTATTAAAAGCAGGTTACACAAAGTCAATAAGGAGCCCAAATTCATCAGATTATTCAAGAATTACCATAGATAAAACGTCTAAAATCCCACTTCCAAATTTTATAGACAGTGAACATTTTTTCTTGAACACGCAGAAGAGCTGTGTATCATTATATTAAGAAGATATGAGGGTCCAAAATAGACCGAAACATGGATAGATGGTGAACATAGCCAAATGGAATATTAAAGTGTCCCATTGACCAGAAAAACAATGAAAGAACTTGTTACTCAAATAATCAAAAGCAAGTAATAATAAATTCACATTACACGAAATGCACCAATACTTTTAAGAAGCACAGAAAAAAAACTGTTGTTTGCATTCTCAAGCATTAGCAATTGCAAGTCTGAAATTATATAACTATGGTTCACAAACCTGTTCTGTGTCCCGGATGGTCGTACAATATATTATTGTTGACTCACCCACATCACTCCTCTTTGAAACATCTTTCACAAGTTCACTTATAAAGGACATAGATCGGTTGCATGTTTTCACACCATAGAAAAGGTTATGACGATCAAATGAACCAACCACCACGTGAGGACTGCAAAGAACCAAGGAAGTAGAAATATCTTGGCGTACCCTACAAAATTATTATGAAAGAAGAGAATGAGAGCGTAATATTGGACCAGTTTTGAAAACCAGTCCCCCCCCCCACACACACACGCACACCCACATCCAAAACACACACCGCCGCCACCATCACCCAAATAAAGAGAGCTCACTCGCCCTGACAATTTACACAACACATAGTTATGATATTTGTATGTTTGTCTGGCTGGTTTGGCTGCTTTTAGAGACTAGATGTGCTACTATGACACTAGGGATACAACAGTATGTCATCATCTCTTTGATGATATCCAGATACAATCAAACACCTAATCAGTGTTTTAAAGAAGTCGCCTAGGCGTCCAGGCGGTGGTCCAACGCCTAAGCGTCCAAGCGGCAGTCCAACGCCTTGTCTCGCCACTATGGGGAGAATCTAATGCCCATTGCTATTATATTTAGAGGACTTAAATGTTCTAAAACTATTCATCTCACCCTGACCCTTTAAGCAAAGGACAAAAAATAGTAGCATTAGACACCCTCAAAAGGAAGGTAAAGAAACAACAAAGAAGAAAACAAAGTGATAGCGTAAAATGCATACCTTTCTGTGGCTGTAGCAGTTAAAGCAACAAAGGGAACACCCACAAGAAGGTTGCGCAATGAATGCAGCTGCTTGTACTCTGTCCTGTAAGAGAGTTCAAATTACGGAAATTGAGTTATAAGAGGGAGAAATGCTGATTTATCTTTTTCCAATCAACTCAATATCAAAGGATGGGGGATGAAAATATAGAAAAAAGCATGCACATAAAGGCGCGATAGCATCACCAAAAAAATCTGGATAAATATAACTATCACAAATATCCGTTCGACGAGTGAATACAGGATTTTTCAAATTTCATAAGTATATTATTTATGCAACTGAAATGATTAAGGACCCTGTACTTTTACAAGATATGTTCAGTGTTCCATTTATCAAATCAAAAGAAAAAACCTGAAATCATGGCCCCATTCTGATATGCAATGAGCTTCGTCAACAGCTAACAAGCAGATTCCAGAAGCCTGCAAGTTACTCCAAAATCTGGACAAAACGGAAAAGAAAAGTAAGCCATACTAGTAAAAACTGCACACATTATTTGTTTTGTTTATTTCAGAAGAACAGTAAGGGAGGGCCCTACTAAAAATATCCATATTGCCAAGATCTACATCACGAACATATAATAAGATTTGATAAGGCCACAGCACTATTGTATAAATATTGATCTACCCATGACAGAATTCTCAAGTTTTATTGCAGTCAAGCGTGATGGATTGCAACTCGTATCAAAGGATTGAAGGCTTTAGGGTACTAGGGTTGTACAGGTGGAAGAAGAATGGACGTGGAGCAAGACCATATGTTTCAACCAGAGCAGGACCATGACAGCAACGTTGCCCATAGACAATGCACAGGATGTATGGGTTTTCGGGAGTTTAATCATGCTTCCTTTATTCAGGATCAGGAATTACACAGCCATCTCCTAGAATCCTAGACCACAAAACATACTAACAAACTTCAATCTTGCAAGCCACAAGCCAGCTCAATCTCTAAACCAGATCTTAAGCTAACGTAATGAAGAAGTCGGAGAGGATACTGAAGCCAGTTCAAGCATGCTGCACTGCATCACAGTCAGGGTAAAACTTCTCGCTCGGGAAGTGACGGTTTTCAGCAAATTTTCTCGTTTTCGGTCTGGTCCGAAATTAAAAAACTGATCCGATTTTTTATGTATTTTGATTTGGAATTTGAATATGTAAAAGTCAAACTTTGGTCAACAAAACGGTTTTCGAAAAAAACAAAACAGAATTGTAATCCCTGATCACAGTACATCTGTCCCCACACAACACCAAACCAGAATGTGAGCCAAGAAGCCTTTCCTTGAGCAAACACATCTGTCGCTAGCAGCCTAGCATTACTTATAATCAATTTCATTGGAGGCATTTTATCAAGGATACACGCATTCCTTTTGGAGGCCGACATTTCAACAGCCCAAGATTCAAGATTGTGAGCTCCCTAGATTTAAATCCTGTTGGATCCTCGTTGCAAGTCTATTTATAGTTACATCTCGGTTAACTAAGAAAATAATGTTGACACACACAATAACTTGAAGCAATATACACATGCCTTCACTATTAATCTAAGTATCTACAGCCACTTCCACTAATCCTGCATACTCAGAAGGACAAGCTACTCAAGTTTGCAACAGCACACTATGGTGTCACAAGAACATGCCCAGCACGCCATGTGCTTTTATAACATCTAAAGTAATACAAAATATTACTCCCTCCATCTCATAAAATAAGGTACACATGTTTTTAGAAAAGTCAACGTTTTAAAACTTTGACCAACAATTCAGTAAAAACATATATTTTTAGTGTATGTGTTATATACTTGAATTTGTATTCAAAAATAATTTAATATGATGCTTAATTTGTATTTGTTATGTCATATTTTAAAAGAAATTAATGGTCAAAATGTCACTCTAAGACTTTGTCAAAAAAAACAATATACGCCTTATTTTATGGATGGAGGGAGTATATGGTTTCACCTTGAAGGAAGTGAAATGGCTTTCTCCGGTGTCATGTAAAGCACATCAAACGTGCCTTTTTCTGCCTCATTACTGACGGAGCTATTCGTTTGGGTGCTGCCAAGGTACTCAGATTTCACACCTTTTTGTTTTAAACTCATAACCTGTTTTAAGAAAATGAAATCCTCACCAAGTATTTTGGCAAAAGAAATTTAAAAATGTGAGTAAAGCACTAAGAATATATTGAACATTTCAATCCTACCTGGTCTTGCATCAGGGACAGAAGAGGGCTTACAACGACAGCTGTTTTCTTCGTAACCAGTGGGGGAATCTGATAGCTGCCATAAAACGGACAGTAATTTTGTATATAAAAGGAAATAATGGAATCTTTCAGTTTATGTTACTACCTATTGTATGGATATACCAGGAAAGAACTATGGCCTTTTGAGGCTAGTATAAAATATTTACTTAATATAAATAAGTTCGGCAAAACACATTTCTTTTTCTCTAAAGAAATGTGAGAGAACAGCAAACAATTTATGAGGACAAAAATTCTATATCTATACTTGCCAAAAAAACAAATTAGCAAATAGGAAGCATTTTTGCTTGAAGGCCTGCTGCACACCCACAGCTCTACTGTCAACAACCTACTACAGATTTCTGTAGAAATTGATAAACAAAGCAGTTCTAAAAGGTTTTGCAGATGACAACAATTATGAATTATGAAAGAGAGAAAAAAAGTGGTCTTGTCCTTTTGAAAAGATAATTTTGCCGGTTTCTGCACAATCCTCTCTAATCATCATTTCCTAAGCGCAGTTAAACTCCATCTGACCTGAGTTCTCCAGGCAGAAAATGATACGATATGCATACTACAACAAAAAACGTGGCCGCTATAGCTTAGAAATCTCCACATTTGATTGGTCATCATATGGCGTCTTCGAATAATGAGGGGGTATTTGCACTAAGAAACAAAACAGAACGCATGATTTACAATCAATGATACAGATTACTCATGATTGCATAAAATATATGATTGCTCAGGATATTTCCCCACTTTTCTTTCAGCAAAATGTATTTATGAAACCATTGCAACCAATTTCGAGCAATATCCTAACCTCCACGGAAAATAGATCCAGTAAGCGCCCAGAGGTACAACTTATCACCCAAAAGATGCAGCAGCGGAACTTAGGGTCTGTTTGGTTGGGCTGTGGCTGTGGAAAAAGTTGTTGTGGGCTGTGAGCTGTGGAAAAAGCTGTTGTAGGCTGTGTGCTGTTAAAAAGCTAAAAATCGTTTGGTGGAAACCACTAAAAGTCGTTAAAAGTTCTTCGATATATGTTTTCACAGTTCCATTCAAAAGCCACTAAAAGCAGGTCCAGGGGTGCTTTCAGTTTTGCACTACGAGAAAGTCGGCTTTTAGAAAAAGCTGCTTCCTGGATCCAGCCCTTTGGTTGGCTTTTGGCTTTTATGGGGCAAAAGCCAAAACCAAAAGCCAAACCAAACACACCCTTAGATAGTACCATTTCGTGAAAGCAGCAAGCGCCTCACGACCATTTCGTGATAAAACAGACACACGCAAAAAAAAAACAAGCCAGGGAAACCAACTTTACCAGATGGACTTGCCGCTTCCGGTGGCCATGACGACGAGGCAATCCCGCCCATCCAGGACCTTCTGTATGATCTCCCTCTGGTACGGCCGGAACGTTGAGTACCCGAAATAGCCCTGTACATACAGAAACGCGCGGGGTTAGACCACCGTGGCCGCCGCGGGATAGGATTCTAACGCCGCGCGGCGTCGCGGCCACACGGCGACTAGGGTTTTGGAGGCGGGGAGTTGGGGCGATGAGATGGTTGCCTTCAGCGCCGCCTCCATTCTGGCGGGGAGCTCCGCCGGAATGGGTGGACGGTAGAGGAGACGGAGTAGGGATGGAAGTGGAAGGATTGAATGGTGGCGGTCGTGGCTGACGGGCCGGCGAAGGTGGAGGGTTCGGGGAAGGAAAACGGCGGCATATTATCGATGTTCCCGCCAAATCATTCGTCCTGCCGTCCCGCTAGTGGTGCCTAGTAGGCCGTTAGTATTTGGGCCCTCACAGTAGGGTCCTTCTGACCCATACAAGCGGCCCGTTAGTATTGAGCCTTCACTTTATAAGGTCCATCAGTCTATCACGCATCTTTCTATTTTTCCAGACCTACTTATTTAAGGTCTAATCTATTTATAATTATTAAATATTATACCTAGTTATGTGAGGCCTGATTTATCTATAATTATTAAATACTATGTTCACCTAATTTATATATAAATATCGAATATTATATTCCTTTAAAAAGCTTTACCGTCAAAGTTGCGATGCATATTTTATAACTCTGTACTTCTAGGTTCAGAAGTTTACAATTATATATTACGCTCTAAGTTCTAAAGCATATTTTTGTATTTCAAACCCAGAACTTATAATCAGATATTAAAAAAACTTTATAGTCTAAAGTTCTAATATACATTTCATAACTTTATAGTTCTAGGTCCAGAACATTATAACCACGTACTAAAAACTTTCTACTTTATATATCATAGTGAATTTAGGGACTGTTGAAGCACTCTGTTTTTAATAAACTGGTTTATAAAAAACAAGGTTGCTTCTAAACATGCCGGTTTTTATGCTCCTGATAAATTACACATTGCCCTTAATTAGTTTGTTCGAAAAAGTTAGAAACTGGTTCCAAATGTGCACACACAATTATTTTCTATAAACCAGTTTCTAGAAATTAGAGATAGAAACCAGTTTGCTTGGGTACCAAGTTCTGGTGCTAGTGTATGAATCAATTATATATATTGCTCATGGCTACAAAACCCGGCTCATCCTCCAGAACCAGAAGGGGCACGGCGTGGAAATTCTGAAGAGAGCACTTTCACCAACAAATGGCAGACCCACCGGAAGGAAGCACCAGGAGACCATTAACCACAAGTGTTTGGATCGAGCTTAGCTGTTGGGATTAGTTTCTTCGGTGTTTATAGCATGTGCCAGTGGCCTTGTGGTAGGAATTTATATTCTTCGGTAGCTGTTTCTATGAGCAGGTTTAGGCCCCGTTCGGTTACTAGGGATTGAAGCTCAGGATTGATTTCTAGCCGGATTACTTCTCTAATTTATATAGATTTCGATGAGTTGGAACGAATCCGGGTCTGTTCCGGTAGAAGCGAACAGGCCCTTAGGTGTATGAGGTTGTGCCACACTCTCTTGAGCCTTCGGTGCTCAGGTGTGCTGGTTCGTTGCACAGAGACTCGGGAAAATCATGGATCCAAGGTTTATGGAAAGATCATCACATCATCTATGCTGATATAACTTTGAGATGCTTGGCAAAACAGACATTGTTCAAAACCTGGTCCCATGTTTAACTAAATTAAAAATGTGGTAGCTCTGGTATCATTCTAGATTTGGGTTGCAAATGTGTGGACGATAAGAGTGAGATGCGAACCCAGAAGAGCAAAGTGCGGTTAACAAGTTGACGGACAAAAACGCGGGAATTATTTTCTCTCCTTTTACCGCAGATAGGAAACACGATGCATTGCAACAAAATATACAGAAAGTTCACTCTAGTAGGTTGCATGAACTTCCCACATGTTATACATGTTAGGGCTGAAGTACACCCTAGTAGGTTGCATGTTCTTCCGTATTGGATTCACGAAAACCCCGATGAGCTCGCCATACATGAGATAAACATCAGTTACCCGGGTAGCACAAGTGTAATTCTGGATCAAAAGGGTCATCCGGATTACTTCAGCTAGACCTCAGATCACCAACTACAAACCCTTAACGGCGGCTGCTATGTCAGGTGGGGGCAAAATGTCCAAACGGAAGGATTACAGAAAGGTCTCGACTACAACAGAGATTGCTTGTGGTCCTCCTCGTTCAAGAAGAGACAGAGCAAGGTCGTGTTCGTGCCAGCTCCGAAGTCCAGCTGCTATCTTCTTTAGCGTGTCCAGCTTTATGTCCCGCAACCATGACGGAACAAATTTCACCACCAGGAACATAAATTGCGACACATACGCTTTCCACGTACCCGGGTCACAGCCCAGAAGAATGTGTCCGTCCAACACACCAGCTATGAAATCCATGTGGGTTCTCACCACCCGTGGCCGCCTCGAGAGGAAGGACAATTTCATGACAGGAGAAGTCCTATCCGCTCCCCAAAGCAGGCTACCACAGTAGAAGAGCATGTTGGCCATGGCGTAACCTTGGAGTGTGCTAGAAACTGGCCCAGGGCCTTTCAAACTCTGATCTCTGGCTGATAGCAGCAGTGTTGGCAGTGTTTCCTCATACAACACCTGGACCACAAGTGGTCCACCTGCTATGCATAGGAGACCTCCACCAAGCAACGCGACCTGCTGCACCATGGATGCTGCACAAGATAGTGGTGTCCGCCCTGATTTCAACTGCGGAGGACCATTGAAACACCATCCGTTTGCAAGTTTGTGAGCCCACTCAATCACTTGCTTAAGGATCACTTCACTAACAAAGTAAGTGTCATGGAAAGTTCGACATGTTCTCAAGTAGATGAAACCAGGTGCCATTGGGAGCCTAAGACCTTGATTCGTGATTGAGTCCCCTAGTAAAGCCCCAACTCCACGGTTTGCAATTATATCAGAACCACTGGATGAAGACTGCAGAAAGGACGAGAAGCAACTTTGGATGAGCTGCGCAACTGCATCTTTGTCTCTGCCGAATGGAGAACGCATACAAGAGAGGACGATGAAGTCATGCCATCTTCGCACTTTCTGTGTCCACAATGCCCCAATAATGGGCATGCTTGGCCAGGAACTCCCCCCTGCACAGTTCTCTAGCGCCTGTCCAATGACCCCTTGAATGTACTCCAAACTCCTATCTAGCTTAAATGTAATCGTCAAGCTGACAAGTGCAGCCATAGGTAAAGGAAGCATTGGTGGCACACCACCTGAAAGAATATAATGTACACTTTACATGGCAATATAAGTGGAATAAAGGTATTTGGCACATTGATGACGAAGCCTGAAAATAAATATGACTAAGGTAACTAAGTTGTTGTACAAGAAAGGATGCAGGACATACGTGGATAGCAGCTGTTAATCTGAACACCAGCAGAGGCAAGAATTTCCTTTACTTCAGCTTCAATGGAATGAAGAGAAGCACCGGGACTAGGCCATTCAATTCCATTCATTGGGACAGGTTTCCAGATTCCTCGTGTAATTTCTGCTGAGAAGTAGCTCACAATTGCAGCAAGAGAAGCAGGCAAAAAGTCCACAAGATCCCTTAAGCCTGCAGTATGGCAGCACATTAGCAAATAAAAATGATGCTAAGAGGTACGCACATACAACATGGGGAATCAACTCACTTGTAGTCAAGTCTCGGCTGGAAAGCTGCCCATGAGCACATGCTGTCAGAACAGCTTCAAGAACAAAAGGAACAGCTTCTAAAAATTCCCAACCAGAAACAGCAGGCCTTTGGCAAGGATCATCTGATGCACTTACAGAGGAACCACTGACACTACTACTAGAAGTGGATGAAAGAGTACTTGACGATACCACACCTTTATTCATTTTTCGGCAAATCATATTCAAAATTTTGTTCGCAACTTGATGAACAGGGTTTTTGTTGCAAAGACCAGAAAGTGGAGAAGCAATGCAAGCTTGATTCTGGAAATACCAAGCCCTTAGCTTGGGAAAAGAATCAATATAAATCAGCTGAGCAGGAACCTCATTTACTGAGCCCATATCATTGCAAGAATCCCTATTAGAGGCAGATGAATTTGAGAACTCAATGTGATTATTGTGCATCAACAACAGATAGTCCAGAGTCAGTTCCAGCTTTACTGAGCCTCCACGACCAGCAAGACAATACTCTTGAGGAGGTCTATAAAACTTCCACAAACGAAGAAGACAAAGGAATGCACAAGAGAAGACTGTATAAACAGATATTTCACCAAGAATGGTAGACTTGTGATTAGGTGGCGGTGGTATTGACCCAAAAGCCTCACATATTGGCATTAACGCCACAGCAACATCTGGAACCTGTATCACATAAAGATTCTCTTAAATTCAGGAACAGCGATCAGTGCAGCAATGTTAAATAATTTTGTGCCCAATTAATAAAATGTTTTACATTTGTGACATAGAATATTAGAACACGCATAACACTACTACTACTTGCAGGATACCTAAATAAATGCTCTAAAGAAAAGAGAATTGGATACTGCACCTATTGGTCAATGAGGTTGGGCAGCCATCATATGTTAGTGAAGCAAGTGAAAGTTGTTACAGTCAGATACAGTTCCAACAACTTATACTAATAAACATGACAAGTTAACAAGGGGTTGCAAAACTATAGTAGAGGTCCTTCAAACTGTTGTTGTACTTGTACAGGAAACAACAGCATGCCTTATATATATATCTCTAAAAGACAAACTGAAAAAGAACACAGCACACAGCACAGTGAGAAACACAAAATTGCATGTGGATAACAATTGAAAGAAACAATGATCTATTGATGTTCTAAGTCTCTAACGATGTGATGAAAATTTTCACCTTGATTATAATGAAACAGATAAAACACATTTTTTGATGGACAAAGCAAAGCACACATCCAGTGGTGAGGATCTGTTCTGAATAGAAATATGCAAAAGCATTCATCTAGTTTAATATTCCAAAAACAGATTCACAAATAAACAGTGCAAGTTATATTGCAGTTATTATTACCATTCCATACAATGAAAGAATGTGGATGGCATCACCATAAGACACACCGAGTAAGATTTCGTTTAATGTAGACATATGAGCAAGGTAGTTGCTCATGCTCCCAGGAGTTGAAGTTGCAGAATCTGAGGGTAAAGAAGCTGATAATAGCTTGACCACCATACCGACCACATGTTCCTGACACAATGTGCATGAGCATATAGCCACACATGTTAAAAAGGCATACAACATTGAAATTTGTTTGTAAGGTTTTCTACAGTTTTTAGGTGACTAGCTGTGTCCCCAAAATGCTGGTATATGACAACATGTCAATTCCCTACGTCCATACATTTCTGACAATTTTTGGGACTATCCTCACGTGCATTAGACTAACAAATGATAGTGAACTTTCAGCTATGCTAATAGCTTAAGATTTGAATTTTCCTAAGCTCCATTAAAAACATTTCAAAGCAAATAATGGAAGTGGCCTTTTGGTGGGAATGAAAAAATATAAGCAAATGCACAACCCCAGTCAGATTGATTCGCCTTTTTGCAGAAGAAACAAAAAATCCAGACAGCTATATGTTGACAATATAGAATCTCTTCAGCCTTCATACAATAAGGTGTACAACTGTAAATTAAGATACCTGAATGTTCCAGCCACGAACAAGTGATGCACCACAAAGAATCTTTGCAGCAGCTGTTTTTTCTTCTTCTGAACCATTTAATGCTATACTGTATAATTTGTCCAATTCCGCAACACTGGAGAAAAATAAAGATTACAAACCGTTGCAGGATAATCATGATGCACGCAGTAGAAGAGAAAAATATATTGTATAGTTTGTCCAACTCCGAAACACTAAATTCTGAAGAAATAAACAGATTTCAATCAAGGCTAGAATATGGTGGTGTTAGCTAGAGATGACAATGGGGATCCGATCCTCGATTCCCCACTCGCAATTCCCCTATTAGAGAGGGCATGGATGCAAATGTTGCCCAACAGGAACCAAATGGGAGGAAATTGATTCCCTCGGGTCTAACAGGGGCAGGGACAATCTTCTTGTTAGAGTACCCATTTAGGGTTTTGGGGTTAGCCCCTTGAAATTACGATTATACCCCTGTGTAATGGGCCAAGCCCAACAACCTGCCTATAAATACAACTCCCAACCCTAGTTAGGGTGAGGGTTTCGCATTCCAATTTGGTACCAGAGCCTCTCTTTCCTTTCCCACTCCAGCCGCCATCTCCTGTGCACCTGTCCGCCGGCCACCCTTCCCCTCCCTCCCAGGCGGGCCTCCCACCTCTGCTGCTCTAGCCCGACCGCCGCCGCCCTCCCCCACCGGTGCCCTCTCGACCTGCGACCCCTACCCGTTGTCCAAGGTCGCGTCGCCGCCCAACGGATCCGCCACTGGCTGCCCCTGTGCGAGCTCTCCTCCGCGCACCTCCCGTCGCATGGATCTACGCTGCCAGCCTCCTCTACCTGTCCGGCCGCCCCCACCCCTGCCCTGCTCCTGCCCTGCCTAGGCGCCCCCCCCTGTTGTTGCGTCGTCGCCCATGCCGTCATGACCTCATCGGACCTGCGTCGCCCAGGCCGCCTTCTCTGCGCGGAGGCTGCTCCGATCCGCTCGGCGCCCCTGCAACGCCGGCGGCCTCCGCCAATCTGCTTGGGCTCCCCGCCGACGTGTGACCCTTCCCCGAGCAGCCCCACCCCCGTCGCAGCAGCCGTCACGACCTCCCTTTCTCGACGCACCCCGTCCCCTCGCCTGGACACCATGTCGTACCTCCTCGCCGGTTCCATGGCTTCACCCCCGTCACACATGAGCTTTGCCTCGCCCACTGCTCCTGGCTTCGCCCATCTCCATCAGGCTTGCTATGCATGCCCTCCTCCACAACGGCCAGCTTGTTCGGGGCAACTTCGTGGCCTTCAATCGTGCCATGAGCCTTGTCCTTCGTGACTGCGTCGAGCTTCACCCACATGCGGGCCGCCACGTTCCTGGACCGCTTGTCTTCCCCAGAGCTATGATCGCCTCCCTGGCGATTGAGCCCTCGTTGTCCCCCTCCTCTCCTAGTGGCCATGTCGGAGCGCCTGCCCTAACTCTTTCCGCACACCCCGTGGCTTCGCCACCCTCTCACTCACCCACCGATTGGGTGGTCGACTCCAGAGCCTCCATCCACACTACTCCTACCACCAGCTCGCTATCCCACTCCCATCCACCACACCCCTCACATCCTCCCTCTATCGTTGTGGGCAACGGTTCCACCCTCCCGGTCACCTCAGTAGGTGCATCGGTTCTTCCGAGACCATTCTACCTTAGCGACGTCCTTGTTGCTCCCGGTCTGACTCATCCCCTTCTCTCGGTTCGTCACTTCACTAGTGACAACCACTGTCCTATGGAGTCCGATCCCTAGGGGCTCACCATACGCCACCTTCCCATGCGTGTCGTGCTCGCTCGTTGTGACAGCTCCGGCCCCCTCTACTCTATTGACTTGCCCTCCCCTTCCCCACCAGTGTAGCCTCCCCCATGCTCTTGCTACTACCACCACCTCCACCGTTTTGCATCGTCGTCTCGGGCATCCTGGACCTAACATGATGTCCCAGCTTTCCAGCTGCTCAGATATCTCCTATACCCATGGCTCCTCTGATCGCCTCTGTCATGCTTGTCAGCTCAACCGTCACCCTCATCTTCCTTTCTCCACTTCCACGTCTAGGGCTGCTCATGCCTTTGATCTCGTCCATTGTGATCTCTGAACTTCTCCCGTCCTCAGCCTCTCTGGCTACAAATACTACCTGGGCATTCAGGACGACTTCTCTCATTTTCTTTGGACTTCCCCACTTCGGCTGAAGTCCGACACATTCACCACCATCACCCACTTCTTCGCCTGGGTCCCACCCAGTTCCGCTGACCGGTTCGTGCCCTGCAGTGTGACAATGGTCGCAAGTTCAACAACCACGCCTCTCGCTCCTTCCTCCTCACCCACGGCGTCTAATTGCGTCTATCGAGCCCCCACACCTCTCCCAGAACAGTCGAGCCGAACGCGTCATTCACACCACCACCAACATGATATGTTGCCTCCTCTTTCAGGTGTCTCTCCCTACCAGCAACTCGGCAGGCGGTGAGCCACACATCTCCTCAGCTGCCTCCCCTTGAAGGCGGTGAGCCACACCACTCCCCACTTCACCAATTATGGCATAGCCCCCTCCTACGACCACCTTCACGTGTTCGGTTGTGCCTGCTATCCCAACACTTCCGCCACCGCTCCCCATAAGTTATCTCCTCGCTCCACTCGCTGTCTCTTCCTCGGCTACTCCCCTGACCACAAGGGGTATCGTTGTCTTGACCTCGTCTCCTACTGCATACTCATCTCTCGTCACATTGTTTTCGACGAAGATGTGTTTCCACTTGTTGGCTCCTCCCTATCCACTGATCTCCCTCCTTAAGTCTGATCTGGTTCCCCCTCCACCCCAAGCGCCCCATCTTGCACCGTTGCCCGCGCCACGCGCGCCCTTGTCGACCCCGCATGCGCCACGCGCGGCCCGCTTAGCCGACCTCGCCCTCATCTACCACCGCCGCGGGCACGCCACTCCCTCGGCTCCCGCTGACCCAGGCCCGTCGACGAGCGTGGCTCGCTTAAACGATCCCACCGTCGTCTACCACCGCCGCGAGCAGACCACGCCCTTAGCTCCCGACACCCCAGCGACCCACACTGAGCCTCCTGTGTACCACCCGATCACCATCCACCACGACCCCGGGCACGTCCACCCGATGGTGACTCGCTGCGCAGCCACCGTTCTCCGCCCCGTCGACCGGCTGATCCTAGCGGCTGATACGACTGTCACTCCTCTGGACGCCTCTCTGGTCCACTCCTCTGTTCGCGCCGCCCTCGCCGACACCCACTGCGTTGTGCTATGGAGGAGTATGCGGCCCTTCTGGCCAACCACACCTGGGACCTAGTGCCGTGTCCCCCAGGCACCAACGTGGTCATCGACAAGTGGCTTTTTCGCCACAAGCTGACCTCGAATGGCCCCTCGACCGCTACAAGGCCCGTTGGGTCCTTCGGGTCTTCACCCAGCGCCCCGAAGTGGACTACGACAAGAACTTCATCCCCGTCGTCAAGTTCGCCACCGTTCGAGCCGTCCTCGCCCTCGCACTCTCCCGGGACTGGGCGGTCCATCAGCTCAACGTCAAGAATTCCTTCCTCCATGACACTCTGGCGGAGATTGTCTACTGCAGCCAGACCACCAGCTTCGTCAACACCGCCCACCAGATCTGGTATGTCGGCTGAATCGCTCCCTGTACGGCCTCAAGCAGGCGCCACGGGCTTGGTACAGTCGCTTCGCCTCCTACTTGGCCTCCATCGACTTCGTCGAGGCCAAGTCGGACACGTCTCTCTTCATCTACCGGCGCGGCGACGACACCGTCTACCTCCTGCTCTACGTCGATGACATTGTGCTCACGGCATCCACCGCCGACCTTCTACAGCGCACGATCGTCGCCCTTCAACATGAATTCACGATGAAGGACCTGGGCCCCTTCACCGCTTCCTCGGCATCACCGCAGAGCACCGGCCTTAGGGTCTCTTCCTCCACCAGCGCCATTACGCCATCAACATCCAGGAGCGGGTTGGCATGTCCGACTGCAAGCCCTGCTCCACACCTATCGACACTCAGACTCGGGCTAAACTTTCTAAGGACGATGGGCCCTCGGTCGCCGACGTCCTACCAGAGCCTAATCAGCGTCCTCTAGTACCTGACCTTCTCCAGGCCCGACGTCGCCTATGTCGTCCAGCATGTGTGCCTGCACAAGCACACCCCAAGGGAGCCCCATCTCACCGCTCTCAAGCGGATTCTGCGCTACCTCTGCGGCCCCCTCGACTACGGCCTTCTACTCCGACCCTCCCCGACGTCGGAGCTCGTGTTCTACACCGATGCTGACTAGGCTGGTTGTCCCGACACACGCCGGTCCACTTCGGTTACGCCGTGTTCCTGGGCGTCAGCCTCGTCTCCTGGGCCACCAAGCGCCAGCCTGTTGTCTCTCACTCCAGCGCTGAGGTCGAGTACCGCGTTGTGGCCAACGGCATGGCCGACGCCTCCTGGTTGCGCCATCTTCTCCAGGAGCTCCACAGCCCCCTCCAGCGTGCCGCCCTCGTCTACTGCGACAACGTCAGCGCGGTCTACCTCTCCACCAATCTCGTGCAGCATCAATGCACGAAACACATGGAGATCGACCTGCACTTCGTCCGCGAGCGTGTCGTCGCCGGTGACGTTCGGGTTCTCAACGTCCCCACCACGCTGCAGTTCGCCGACATCTTCACCAAGGGGCTGTCGTCGAGTGTTTTCGCCGAGTTTCGCTCCAGTCTCAACATCTGTACAGGATAGAGTTGAGACTGCGGGGGGTGTTAGAGTACCCAATTAGGGTTTTGGGGTTAGCCCCTTGTAATTACGATTATACCCCTGTGTAATGGGCCAGGCCCAACAATTTGTCTATAAATACAACTCCCAGCCCTAGTTAGGGTTAGGGTTTCCCATTCCAGCTCTTCTGTCCCTTCTCCCCGATTCCCCATGGGGCCTTGAGTATCTTGGTCCAATACTGTCATATGTGCCAGTTACTTAGGCCCAGCTGGCCAACACAGCAGCTAGACAAACACATATAAAATCTGTAACCCTAACCAGGCAGCCTTATCCAATCCAATCCACTCCGTGTCCACAACCACAGTCACTCCACCTCCATTGCCCGGCCACAGCCGCACAGACTACTGCAGCCACAGTGGCACCACTTCCTGTAGGCCATAGCAGCAATCCAGTTGCACTTGACCACAGATCCACTATCTTCATATCCACTCGTGCATCTGCAGCTGCTAGGCATTGAGGAAAACATGCATGGGTGTTAGTGTGTTACACTGCCGGCAGGGGCCAGGGCACCTGCCAAATATGCATGAGTGGAGATGGGGACAGAGTGGATCTGTGGATGAGTGGTGTCCCAGGAGTGGAATGTCATCTCTCTAACTCTAGCAGTGGAGAGCAAAAAAAGGTACAAACAAAAGAACAAGACATCAAACAAGGTTGGCTTAAATAAAGAATCAGGGTAGCTAGTAGTCCCAGAAGTCTAATTTAGATGGCATGTTATATGAATGCCTCTATTTTAGTTCTCATTTCAAAACTCGGACGGTGGGGGTAAGACTGACCCACAGTATTTCACTAAGAAGATCTCAGTACACTGAACAAGAAACCCGCCAAACCCTGGCCTCACCCGTAGAGCAGACCGTTACCTAGGCCAGCGACCACTGTCACAACCCCCAGATTGGGCTGCACCATTATCACATGCCAGGGTGCTCCCACATAGGGAGGCACGGCGAAGGGATTTTTTAACCCCAGCCCGAAATTCGCTCCCACGAGAAATTGAACCCAAAGACTAGAGGATTGCTACTGAGGCCACCTAATCAATTGAGCTAGAGAACCATTCACAGCTCTCATTTCAAAATTCTTCGCGAGAGCAATTATGTAATATAGAACACTAAAGCAGTAAACTATTAGTTTAAAATAAGTCTTAAGAACAAACTGGTCATGACAGGCCATTAGAATTTACTCCCTCCATCCAAAAGTTTAAATTGTCTAAGTCTCTTGCACAGAGACCAAGGAAGGACTAATATGAAACTGACGACGTGATGCCTGTTCAGTTTCCCAAGATGAAAACAAACAGACATGACACGTGCATGAAGAGGCTTACGTGAAAATAAACAGGACTGACGGAGGGAATAATATGAAGCTGATGGCACTTAACCAAGAAGCAGCTCTGCATTTATTCAGCCTAGAGTACGAGGTGTCCTGAGCACCTTTAACCGAGCAAAACAGGAGGGAGAGAGAGCTAAGACGGTCTAGAATTCTGGAAAATTAAATTTTGCTAAGACGATTTAGACTTTTGTAAAATTAAATTTTGCTAAGACAATTTAGACTTTTGGACAGAGCAGGAGTTGCAACCAATTTACACACCTTGAAGCAGGAGATGCGACCAGAGCATCAATAAGGGGTCCTGAAAGTCGAGACCCTTTCATAAAGTTTAACCAAGGGGATTCTTGGGGCAAAGCTGTATCTTTTAAAGTCCCAGATGGTACAACATAACCAGGCCATAAATAAGCAGATGTATCGATCAACTTTCTCGAGATACAGGCTTCAATAATAAGATGGAGCATGTTCCCAGCTGAAAAATGGTCAAGTAAAAGTAAGAAAAAATAATAGAACAATGAAGAGTTAAAATGCATTTATTATGAGCAACAGTATACTGAAGCAATAAGGACAAAAAAATGTTTCGAGAATAGCTAACAAACAATATGATAACAAGGATTGGTTATCATGGGGACTCAACTAGTGGAAGCCATGGAATGCCTTCAGAAATAAACAGATACTGAAATCCCGCACCCCGTCAAGAGGGAGTTAAAAATGCTAAAACCAAGGACTTATGTGCTTTCTTTATAATATGACAAGTATTAACTAATTGGTAGAATATGAAGAGTACATGTACCAGCTTTCATTGAAGAGTCAGTCTGGTCCATCATGCTAGAGTTGCCAACCCCAGCCTCATAGTTGGCCTTAAATATTGCCGCTTTTGAGGCTGCAGCATTAGCTGCATTCACCACTGATGAAGGTGGCACAAGAAGTCCTGAATACTGGATCAGATCCTGGAGAGACGATATAAGCCCTTGTCTTTGTGGAAGAATTTTGTTTCCTTCAGCTCCAAGCATATCGCTTTCTTCTTGAAGAATCGCAGCAACTGATAATGGTATAAGAGCTAACAACATGCATAACCTTGCATCTAGATGAGGAATTGGTCCTTCAAGAGGTTCTCTAGCCTAGTTGTAGCATTTTGCAAGTGAGAAAGCCACATGGATGTAAATACTATAAATCATAATTATCATAGGAAGGTCTATTTACCCGTTGTACAAGACGAAGGGCAGAAATCCAAAGAGCTTTAAATGTTTCCTGCCAGCTTGCTTCGTTAAGCACTTGCATTGTCTTGGTCATTTCTGAATAAAGGAACACACTATTTATTAATAAGATCATGTCACTCTTACAAGAACTGAATAATTTGATTGCGAACACACAGATCGCTTCTACGTAGTTGAACCAACATGTAAAGTTACCTTAGTCATCTAAAATGATGAGTTAGGGGGTAGTGGGGTACCTTTTATAATTCGGATAGCTGATATAACACTTAGATGCCTCCCATCAATTGCATTCTCCACATATATATCAAATATTATCCAGCAGGCAGGCCTCCCAGCTCCAGTAAGTTGGCCCAGAAGGGATCCACCAGATCCCATATTACCAAGAACACCAAGAATGTGTTTGTTATTCGGTTGATAGTCTGTTTTGCAAACTCTCCAGAAATTTATTAACAATTCATTAATTTTGTGTCCAGAAGGCAGTAGAGTCTCCAAGGACACCTTCTGTGCTTCAATAGAACTCAACCTCTGGCGTAGAGAACTGAACCTTTCAGGCCTAACCTAGAAAAAAATCCTTGTTAGCACAATTGTAATGCTGATAATTAGCAACAGAGAAATTACAAAACGAGCAAGGAAGTACGTCTTGAAAGTTTTACTGCAAGGTCGTGGCAATAAGGATGGAAGATTTAGGTAACAAAACCTACTAGTAAATTATTGATAGCTACCAGTTAAGTTGATTGCTATTCACATAACTTTTTGGAAATAGAAAAGGAGTAAATCTTAATCTATCAGGGAAAAAGTTATCAAAATATCTTTCCTTTGAACAATATATTACAGTACAAAATTTTCTGCTTAAGCCTATTACTGTGTATATATATGGCAGAAAAGCGGTAAAGAATATTTTTTTCATTGAATGGTACCCAACATGTTTCCAAAGTGCGATGCTGAGTGCATGACAACAAGGGAACGACTTTCACCCTTAGTTGTAACTGGTAGAAGTTAAATTTATTATCTATCCATAGGGTAATACATAGACAAACTCATGAAAAGGGTATGAGAAAACATACATGTTCAGGAATATCAAGCGCAGAAATGATTGAATCTTTCTATCAGCAGTCATCATATGCAACACGTCCAAAGCGATGAGAGTGTTCTTCCGACGTAACTGTTCGCGATGCTCATTTTGGTTCTCAGTAGATCCCATTTTAACGTCTAAGTCCATAGGCTGTGGCCCATCGATGGCATTGACACTCTCTTGCCCCTCTACCATCGCAGATGGAAAGCCACAATCCTCAAATATACTATCAATCAGTTTACTGACAACAGCCAACACAAACATAATGACAACATGTCCAAACTCTGTTCCAGAAAATCCATAAACCTTTGATAGTTGCAAAGCTTCAGCAATGGACTTCCCTATCCTGGGAAGTACAGTAGTCACTTATGAACAACTTCTAAAGTGTACTGCAGTTTACCGGTGATTAATATGCTATGGCTACACTAAAAAGGTGAAATCAGGAAACTTGGAGAGGAAAAACGGCAACAAAAAAAAGTTCAGGAACGACCCATATCATAGAGTGTCGCCATTAAATCCCAATCTTAAACATGTAAATTAGAGAGAGAGTACGGAATATTGGAATTGAGTGGTGCAATTCAAGGTTCAAACGTTCAGCTTGCAGGGAATGCTTCTACCTTCGAACTATGACACGAAATCTATACAATGTTGTGCACAATACATATTTCGAACGACGGATTATATCTAAACAGTAGGAAAATGTTCACACAGGACACCAGATGTTATGACTAAATCACACCTAGTGGTAGCACAAGACCTTACTTGTCACGATTAGGCCCAGCCTCCATCGACAGTAAGGACGACGTGACATGACACTTGAGGAGTTCCAGGTACAGGCGGTACGCCTCAGGCTGCGCTCGCCGCTGCGGCAGCACCCTGTGTGACAAAACCACCGCGAGATGAGAAATTCACACCCCCACAGAGAAGTGAGCGGAGAGCACACAGACGGGCACCAATTTCAGCACGCCCCCACCCCCTCCGGCGGTGGGGTGGGGGCGGGGGACGAGCGCTGGCGCACGCACCTAGGGGTGAGGAGTGCGAGAACGTGGAGCGGGCAGAGGAGGCGGGACACGACGGCCTGGCCCAGGAGCTTCCAGAGCGAGGGCGAGTTGTGCGCGAAGCATAGGTTGGAGACGAGGATCCTGGCAAGGTCGGCGCTGGAGAGGGTCCCCGCGCCCTCCACGGCGACGATGCGGGATAGCTCCACCACCTGCAGAAGCGGCGGGTCCCCGCGCGCCTCCGACGCCTTCACCGCCGCCATCACCCGCCGCTCCAGGTCGGCGGGCACCAGACCCGCTGCATCCACCGCGGTCGCCACGGTGGCGTCCTCGCCGAGGGTTTGGGTTTGGATTTTGCGTGCGGGCGCCTCTAGTTTTCTTTCTTTCTCTTTGTTTGTCCCGTTTGTCTGGCCTGCAACGGCTGGGTTCGTGTGAAAAATGAGAGGGGGGAGGGGACAGTGCGAGAGAGATCTGGACCGTTGGATCCCTCCCGTCGCCTTCGGTCGCGATCGTGGGAGACCGGTTGACTTTGGGCTGATGGGCGGCACTCACTTAGAGGTGGGCCCCGCATCACACGATGAACTCTACAAGGTCATGGGCCTGTTTGTTTCGGCTTCTGGCAGCTTCTGGCCACCAAAAGCTGCTGCGGACTGCCAAACGCTCAACTTTTTAGCCAGCTTCTATAAAATTCGTTGGGACAAAAATCATCCAAAATCAACATAAACACATAATCGGTTGAGTCGTTGTAATAGTAGGAATCCGTCACTTTCTAGATCCTGAGCCCTATGAACAACTTTATCTTACTCCACACGTAATCGTAATGATACTCAGATTCTCCCCACAGCCAGATTCTCCACACAGCCAGATTTTCAGAAAAGCTGATCAGAAAAAAGCTGAACCAAACAGGCCCCATGTTGGTTTCAACCCAATCCATATAGATTGAGGTCTTGTTTGAGTATTTTAGTATTCATCCTAATCCACATATGTTGACGTGGATTAGAGTAAATACTAGAGTACTCAAATAAGGTCTAAAGGGGATTGAGTGGGTTTAATCTCTAATAAGTTAAAATCTCTTTCAGTTCATATCAATCCTCACCAATCCATATAGATTGAAAATAACCAAACAAACTCTAATATGAAATAAGGGTATTTATGATTGTACCTCTCTCTGACCTTACAATTGTGATTCTATTCCTTGCTTTTCAACTTTGTGATTTTACCTCTCTGTTTTGGAAACAAAACTCTGTCATATCTTTGTGTCGTTACGTTAGTTGTTAGTTGACAGTGTTAAATTTGATTTGAAAAGACAAAAAAATGTCATGTAATTTATTGTGATTTTACCATGCTGGGTTGTGCCATGCAGAATAGAAAGAGGGTAGTACATATCTTTCACATAGTTGAATAATGAAGGATAAAATCATAATTACAAGACCAATGAAAGATATAGTCATCCCTATAAAAATATGGCCAATCACGAATATGTCACTAAACTTTATAAAATTAGATAGCTCATTTATTTATATATCATGGAGTGGCATATAAATGAAATAGCTATATATTTTTATAAAAGTTTAGTGACATATTTATAGTTAATCGTATGAAATATGACTCTGTAGGCTGTCGTCTCGATCCTAATGTTGTGTCCAACGGGTCTCGTATATGGTCGTGCAAAATGTTGTTTTGCATTACAAATTATATTATTGATATGGTGGACTTTGAAATAGGATATGGGTTGTGTAAGGTTATTGAAGTTGGCCTAAAAATAGTATTGACGGGAAAAGATCCTCGAACCCCTCGGGCCCACTAGCAGAAGAAGGACAAGGCAAAGGTTCGCCCCGGAAGGACCCGCTCCCGATTAGTCCTGAGACACCGAGCCCGAGGTCGGGCGAGGCAGAGCCAAAAGGATGGTCGAGCGGGTCGAGATGAAGCCACTCGAGTGGATTCCATGCCTGACCCAATACTGATCCGTCGTAAGTGACCGGCCCCATTACCTACACCTCACACCGAGCCACAAAGGAAAAGTCAGTCCACCTTCCACTCATGACCTATGGGCCCTAGGTCTGTGGCCCACTCATGACCTATCGAGCCTAGGCCTAAGTGCACTGGCCACCTACAGGACCCACAACACGATGAGTCGCGTCGAGAACCAGGCTACAACGGCCAGGGGTTGGCGTGGCACAGAGACAGTAACGATGGTGTCGGAGTTCTTCACCATCCACTCCACCCGCCAGAGAGAGCATGTCACACACGGTTCCAGGGGGTAGAACCGAGCGCATACCATATGTGTGTCAGGATCTATTTCCACACATATGTTGACGTCACAAGTGTAGTATATCAAAAGACAATGCAATAAAGGCGTAAAGAGAGTATAAAACTTTATTACATCATCTGAAACATTGTGTCTTAAACCAGTATCATATCAAAGTAAAGCAGAAATAAACAAATGGGCAATCTTCCACAGGAAGTTGACCGGCGCATCGTTAGACTTAGAATTCCTCGTCGATAAATTCTCCATCAAAGTCTCCAGCATCACCCTCTGATCAAAATATTAGCAAGGGTGAGCTCACTTATGGTCGGGGCTCAGCAAGTGGGGGAAAAATTAATGCAGGTATAACTGAGAGCACCTAGAGGGGGGAGGGTGAATAGGTGATCCTATAAAAACTCAACTTATAGCCACGAAAACTTGTTAGAGGTTAGCACAATAATTGCCAAGTGGCTAAAGAGAAGATCTTGCACAATACGACAATCACAGAGAATTCAACACAGAGGAGACACGGTGATTTATCCCGTGGTTCGGCCAAGTACAAAACTTGCCTACTCCACGTTGTGGCGTCCCAACGGACGAGGGTTGCAATCAACCCCTCTCAAGCGGTCCAAAGACCCACTTGAATACCACAGAATTTTGCCTTGCTTATCTTTATCCCACTTGCGAGGAATCTCCACAAATTGGAGTCTCTCGCCCTTACACTTAAGATTCACAAAGAAGCACGGAGTAAGGGAGGGAAGCAACACACACAAATCCACAGTGAAACGCGCACACACACAGCCAAGATTCGAGCTCAAAGACTATCTCACAGTTTCTCACAAGAACAGAGCTCGAATCACTTAGAATCACAAACGGATGCGCAAAGATTGAGTGTGGATGATCAAGAATGCTCAAGAGTTGCTGGGGTGGCTCCTCCATGCGCCTAGGGGTCCCTTTTATAGCCCCAAGGCAGCTAGGAGCCGTTGAGAGCAAATCTGGAAGGCTGATCTTGCCTTCTGTCGTCGGGCGCACCGGACAGTCCGGTGCACACCGGACACTGTCCGGTGCCCGATTTCCTTCCTTAAACAGCGCAGTTGACCGTTGCCCGCCAGAGAGCCGTTGGCGCACCGGACATGTCCGGTGCACACCGGACAGTCCGGTGCTCCTTCCCGACCGTTGGCTCGGCCACGTGTCCCGCGCAGATCGCGCGGCCGACCGTTGGCCCGGCCGACCGTTGGCTCACCGGACAGTCCGGTGCACACCGGACAGTCCGGTGAATTTTAGCCGTACGCCGTCGGCGAATTCCCGAGAGCAGCCTCTTCGGCTGGGGCAGTCTGGCGCACCGGACACTGTCTGGTGCACCACCGGACACTGTCCGGTGCCCCAGACCGAAACAGCCTCTTGGCTGTACACAGCCAAGTCTTCTCTTCTCTTCTTCTTTCTGTTTCTAACACTTAGACAAGTATATTAGTACACAAAACCAATGTACCAAGACTTAGAAACATACCTTTGCTCTAGATTTGCGCTTTGTTCATCCATGGGCATTGATTCACATTGAAGCACTTGTGTTGACATTCGATCACCAAAATACTTAGAAATGACCCAAGGGCACATTTCCCTTTCAATCTCCCCCTTTTTGGTGATTTATGCCAACACAACATAAAGCAACTAGAACAAGTGCAAAATCACTTCAAATAAAAACTCAAATTGGTTTTGATTCAATTTTGGCATATATGGATCATCCTTTGCCACCACTTGGTTTGTTTTTGCAAATCAAACTCAGATCTCTATCTCTAAGTCAAACACACATATTGAAGCATAAAGAGAGTCATTCCAAAGAATTTGACCACGGATTTCAAAAACTCCCCCTTTTTCCCATAATCAACATTTCTCCCCACAAGAAGCCAACTTTTGACAAAAGAGACAATACAAGAGTTTTGACAAAACAAAAATTCTATTCTACTATTTTCAAAATCTCTCAAGTGGTAGCTGATCCATTTATCACTTTGGCCTTTATTTTCTCCCCCTTTGGCATCAAGCACCAAAACGGTAACAATCTTGGCCCTTTAACCCCATTGCCTCACAAAAATCTTCAATTAAGATCAAATGGCAATAAGAGTTCATGAGATGAACTTGGAATTAGTTACCCTCTCATCGGAGTGCAGTGGAAGTCTTTCATGGTCCAAGTCCACCTTTTCCCTTTCAATTCTCCTTCGTGACTCCTTTGTTGAGGTCGGTGTGTCCGTCGGTTCCCATCGGAGTCTTTGCGGGCTTGGCGTCCTTCATCCCAAACCGCTTTAGCAGATCTTGCGTATACTTCGTTTGGGAGATGAAGGTGCCGTCCTTGAGTTGCTTCACTTGGAACCCAAGGAAGTAGTTCAACTCGCCCATCATCGACATCTCGAATTTCTGCGTCATCACCCTGCTAAACTCTTCACAAGACTTTTGGTTAGTAGAACCAAATATTATGTCATCGACATAAATTTGGCACACAAACAAATCACCATCACATGTCTTTGTAAAAAGAGTTGGATCGGCTTTCCCAACCTTGAAAGCATTAGCAATTAAAAAGTCTCTAAGGCATTCATACCATGCTCTTGGGGCTTGCTTAAGTCCATAGAGCGCCTTAGAGAGCTTACACACGTGGTCGGGGTACCGTTCATCCTCGAAGCCAGGGGGTTGCTCTACGTACACTTCCTCCTTGATTGGCCCGTTGAGGAAAGCGCTCTTCACATCCATTTGGTACAACCTGAAAGAATGGTGAGCGGCATATGCTAGCAAGATTCGAATTGACTCTAGCCTAGCCACAGGAGCAAAAGTCTCCTCAAAATCCAAACCTGCGACTTGGGCATAACCTTTTGCCACAAGTCGAGCCTTGTTTCTTGTCACCACCCCGTGCTCGTCCTGTTTGTTGCGGAACACCCACTTGGTTCCCACAACATTTTGCTTGGGACGAGGCACCAGTGTCCAAACTTCGTTGCGCTTGAAGTTGTTGAGTTCCTCCTGCATAGCCAACACCCAGTCCGGATCTAGCAAGGCCTCCTCTACCCTGAAAGGCTCAATAGAAGAGACAAAGGAGTAATGCTCACAAAAATTAACTAATCGAGATCGAGTAGTTACTCCCTTGCTAATGTCACCCAGAATTTGATCGACGGGATGATCCCTTTGAATCATAGCTCGAACTTGGGTTGGAGGTGCCGGTTGCGCTTCTTCCTCCATCACTTGATCATCTTGTGCTCCCCCTTGATCAAGCTCCTCCACTTGAGGTACCTGTTCGTCATCTTCGGTTGGGGGATGCACCATAGTTGAGGAAGAAGGTTGATCTCGTTCATCTTGTTCCTGTGGCCGCACTTCTCCAATCGCCATGGTTCGTATAGCGGCCGCCGGAACATCTTCTTCATCGGTTAGTAGCTCATATGACGTCTTCTAGAGGAGGCGATGAAGGTAGACCCTGTTGATGGCGTGGCAAGCCGTGTTCACGGCTTCCGTCCAAAAGCACTCGGGGGTCTTGAACTCTCCTAGCATCGTCCTCGCCATGTCGATGAGCGTCCTGTTCTTCCTCTCTACCACACCATTTTGCTGTGGTGTGTAGGGAGCGGAGAACTCGTGCTTGATCCCTCCCTCTTCAAGGAACTCCTCCACTTGAAGGTTCTTGAACTCGGACCCGTTGTCGCTCCTTATCTTCTTCACTCTGAGCTCAAACTCATTTTGAGCTCTCCTGAGGAAGCGTTTGAGGGTCCCTTGGGTTTCGGATTTTTCCTGCAAAAAGAACACCCAAGTGAAGCGGGAAAAGTCATCAACAATAACTAAACCATACTTACTTCCTCCTATGCTCAGATAGGCGACGGGTCCGAAGAGGTCCATATGCAGCATCTCCAAGGGTCTTGATGTCGTCATCACATTTTTGGTGTGATGAAAGCCTCACACCTGTTTCCCTGCTTGACAAGCTGCACAAGGTCTATCTTTTTCGAATTGAACATTAGTTAGACCTATCACGTGTTCTCCCTTTAGAAGCTTGTGGAGGTTCTTCATCCCCACATGTGCTAAGCGGCGATGCCACAGCCAGCCCATGCTAGTCTTAGCTATTAAGCATGCATCTAGACCGGCCTCTTCCTTTGCAAAGTCAACTAAATAAAGTTTGCCGTCTAATACACCCTTAAAAGCTAGTGAACCATCACTTCTTCTAAAGACAGACACATCTACATTTGTAAATAGACAGTTATACCCCATATTACATAATTGACTAACAGATAGCAAATTATATCCAAGAGACTCAACTAAAAACACATTAGATATGGAGTGCTCATTAGAAATTGCAATTTTACCTAAACCTTTTACCTTGCCTTGATTCCCATCACCGAATATAATTGAGTCTTGGGAATCTTTATTCTTGACGTAGGAGGTGAACATCTTCTTCTCCCCCGTCATATGGTTTGTGCATCCGCTGTCGATAATCCAGCTTGAACCCCCGGATGCATAAACCTGCAAAGCAAATTTAGGCTTGGGTCTTAGGTACCCAACTCATGTTGGGTCCTACAAGGTTAGCACATATATCCTTAGGGACCCAAATGCAAGTTTTATCTCCCTTGCATCTTGTCCCTAACTTTCTAGCAATTACCTTCTTATCCTTTCTACAAATAGCAAAGGGTGCATTGCAAGCATAATAAATGGTAGAAGGTTCATTTGCTACTTTCCTAGGAGCATGAATAACATTCTTTTTAGGAACAACATTTTTCCTAGTAACATTTCTATTATTCACATAAGAAGAACTAGGAGCAAACATGGCATGAGAATCATAAACATATGAATCAAAAGCATCATAACTCCTATTTGCATTTCTAGTATGTCTTCTATCATGATACAAAAAGGCATGGTTCCTTTTAGCACTAGTAGCCATAGGGGCCTTCCCTTTCTCCTTGGCGGGAATGGGAGCCTTATGGCTTGTTAAGTTCCTCGCTTCCCTCTTGAAGCCAAGCCCATCCTTAATTGAGGGATGTCTACCAACCGTGTAGGCATCCCTAGCAAATTTTAGTTTTTCAAAATCACTTTTGCTAGTCTTAAGTTGAGCATTAAGACTAGCTAATTCATCATTCAATTTTGAAATAGAAATTAAGTGTTCGCTACAAGCATTAATATCAATATCCTTACACCTAGTGCAAATTTCAACATATTTAACACAAGAGTTGGATTTATTTGCTTCTACTAGTTTAGCATTTAAATCATCGTTTATGCTCTTTAAGTTAGAAATAGAATCATGGCATGTTGACACTTCACAAGCAAGCATTTCATTCCTCTTAATTTCTAATGCAAGAGATTTTTGAGCCTCTACAAACTTATCATGTTCTTCATACAACAAATCCTCTTGCTTTTCTAAAAGTATATTCTTTTCATTCAAGGCATCAATTAATTCATTAATTTTGTCTATCTTAGATCTATCTAAGCCCTTGAACAAACATGAATAATCTACTTCATCCTCATCACTAGATTCGTCCTCACTTGAAGAAGCATAGGTAGAGTTGCGAGTACATACCTTCTTCTCCTTTGCCATAAGGCATGTGTGACGCTCGTTGGGGAAGAGAGATGACTTGTTGAAGGCGGTGGCGGCGAGTCCTTCATTGTCGGAGTCGGAGGAGGAGCAGTCCGAATCCCACTCCTTTCCGATATGTGCTTCGCCCTTGGCCTTCTTGTAGTGCTTCTTCTTCTCTCTTTTGTTCCCCTTTTCCTGGTCACTTTCATTATCCGGACAGTTAGCAATAAAATGACCAAGCTTACCGCATTTGAAGCATGATCGCTTTCCCTTGGTCTTAGTCTTGCTCGGCTGTCCATTGCGACTCTTTAGCACCGTCTTGAATCTTTTGATGATGAGGGCCATCTCTTCATCATTAGGACCGGCCGCCTCAATTTGCGCCACCTTGCTGGGTAGCGCTTCCTTGCTTCTTGTTGCCTTGAGAGCAATGGGTTGAGGCTCATGGATTGGACCATTCAACGCGTCGTCCACGTACCTTGCCTCCTTGATCATCATTCGCCCACTCACAAATTTTCCAAGAATTTCTTCGGGCGACATCTTGATGTACCTAGGATTTTCACGAATATTGTTCACCAAGTGAGGATCAAGAACGGTAAATGACCTTAGCATTAGGCGGACGACGTCATGATCCGTCCATCGCGTGCTTCCGTAGCTCCTTATTTTGTTGATAAGGATCTTGAGCCTGTTGTATGTTTGTGTCGGCTCCTCGCCCCTTATCATCGCAAATCGTCCGAGCTCGCCCTCCACCAACTCCATTTTGGTGAGTAAGGTGACATCATTCCCCTCATGAGAGATCTTGAGGGTGTCCCAAATCTGCTTGGCATTGTCCAAGCCGCTCACCTTGTGATACTCATCCCTGCACAGAGAGGCTAGCAACACAGTAGTAGCTTGTGCATTTTTATGGATCTGTTCATTAATAAATGAAGGACTATCCGAGCTATCAAATTTCATTCCACTTTCTACAATCTCCCAAATGCTTGGATGGAGAGAAAATAGGTGAGTACGCATTTTGTGACTCCAAAATCCGTAGTCCTCTCCATCAAAGTGAGGAGGCTTGCCAAGTGGAATGGGGAGCAAATGAGCATTTGAGCTATGTGGAATGCGCGAATAATCAAAAGAAAAGTTTGAGTTAACCGTCTTTTGTTTGTCGTGGTCGTCGTTGTCCTTTTGGGAAGAAGAGGACTCGTCGCTGTCGTAGTAGACGATCTCCTTGATGCGCCTTGTCTTCTTCTTCTTCCCATCTTTGTGCCTGTGGCCCGAGCCCGAGTCGTTGGACTTGTCATCCCTTGGCTCGTTGACGAAGGACTCCTTCTCCTTGTCGTTGATCACAATTCCCTTCCCCTTAGGATCCATCTCTTCGGGCGGTTAGTCCCTTTCTTGAAGAGAACGGCTCTGATACCAATTGAGAGCACCTAGAGGGGGGGGGTGAATAGGTGATCCTATAAAAACTCAACTTATAGCCACGAAAACTTGTTAGAGGTTAGCACAATAATTGCCAAGTGGCTAAAGAGAAGATCTTGCACAATACGACAATCACAGAGAATTCAACACAGAGGAGACACGGTGATTTATCCCGTGGTTCGGCCAAGTACAAAACTTGCCTACTCCACGTTGTGGCGTCCCAACGGACGAGGGTTGCAATCAACCCCTCTCAAGCGGTCCAAAGACCCACTTGAATACCACAGAATTTTGCCTTGCTTATCTTTATCCCACTTGCGAGGAATCTCCGCAAATTGGAGTCTCTCGCCCTTACACTTAAGATTCACAAAGAAGCACGGAGTAAGGGAGGGAAGCAACACACACAAATCCACAGTGAAACGCGCACACACACAGCCAAGATTCGAGCTCAAAGACTATCTCACAGTTTCTCACAAGAACAGAGCTCGAATCACTTAGAATCACAAACGGATGCGCAAAGATTGAGTGTGGATGATCAAGAATGCTCAAGAGTTGCTGGGGTGGCTCCTCCATGCGCCTAGGGGTCCCTTTTATAGCCCCAAGGCAGCTAGGAGCCGTTGAGAGCAAATCTGGAAGGCTGATCTTGCCTTCTGTCGTCGGGCGCACCGGACAGTCCGGTGCACACCAGACACTGTCCGGTGCCCGATTTCCTTCCTTAAACAGCGCAGTTGACCGTTGCCCGCCAGAGAGCCGTTGGCGCACCGGACATGTCCGGTGCACACCGGACAGTCCGGTGCTCCTTCCCGACCGTTGGCTCGGCCACGTGTCCCGCGCAGATCGCGCGGCCGACCGTTGGCCCGGCCGACCGTTGGCTCACCGGACAGTCCGGTGCACACCGGACAGTCCGGTGAATTTTAGCCGTACGCCGTCGGCGAATTCCCGAGAGCAGCCTCTTCGGCTGGGGCAGTCTGGCGCACCGGACACTGTCTGGTGCACCACCGGACACTGTCCGGTGCACCACCGGATAGTCCGGTGCCCCAGACCGAAACAGCCTCTTGGCTGTACACAGCCAAGTCTTCTCTTCTCTTCTTCTTTCTGTTTCTAACACTTAGACAAGTATATTAGTACACAAAACCAATGTACCAAGACTTAGAAACATACCTTTGCTCTAGATTTGCGCTTTGTTCATCCATGGGCATTGATTCACATTGAAGCACTTGTGTTGACATTCGATCACCAAAATACTTAGAAATGGCCCAAGGGCACATTTCCCTTTCAATCTCCCCCTTTTTGGTGATTTATGCCAACACAACATAAAGCAACTAGAACAAGTGCAAAATCACTTCAAATAAAAACTCAAATTGGTTTTGATTCAATTTTGGCATATATGGATCATCCTTTGCCACCACTTGGTTTGTTTTTGCAAATCAAACTCAGATCTCTATCTCTAAGTCAAACACACATATTGAAGCATAAAGAGAGTCATTCCAAAGAATTTGACCACGGATTTCAAAAACTCTCCCTTTTTCCCATAATCAACATTTCTCCCCACAAGAAGCCAACTTTTGACAAAAGAGACAATACAAGAGTTTTGACAAAACAAAAATTCTATTCTACTATTTTCAAAATCTCTCAAGTGGTAGCTGATCCATTTATCACTTTGGCCTTTATTTTCTCCCCCTTTGGCATCAAGCACCAAAACGGTAACAATCTTGGCCCTTTAACCCCATTGCCTCACAAAAATCTTCAATTAAGATCAAATGGCAATAAGAGTTCATGAGATGAACTTGGAATTAGTTACCTGAGAGCACCTAGAGGGGGGGTGAATAGGTGATCCTATAAAAACTCAACTTATAGCCACGAAAACTTGTTAGAGGTTAGCACAATAATTGCCAAGTGGCTAAAGAGAAGATCTTGCACAATACGACAATCACAGAGAATTCAACACAGAGGAGACACGGTGATTTATCCCGTGGTTCGGCCAAGTACAAAACTTGCCTACTCCACGTTGTGGCGTCCCAACGGACGAGGGTTGCAATCAACCCCTCTCAAGCGGTCCAAAGACCCACTTGAATACCACAGAATTTTGCCTTGCTTATCTTTATCCCACTTGCGAGGAATCTCCACAAATTGGAGTCTCTCGCCCTTACACTTAAGATTCACAAAGAAGCACGGAGTAAGGGAGGGAAGCAACACACACAAATCCACAGTGAAACGCGCACACACACAGCCAAGATTCGAGCTCAAAGACTATCTCACAGTTTCTCACAAGAACAGAGCTCGAATCACTTAGAATCACAAACGGATGCGCAAAGATTGAGTGTGGATGATCAAGAATGCTCAAGAGTTGCTTTGGTGGCTCCTCCATGCGCCTAGGGGTCCCTTTTATAGCCCCAAGGCAGCTAGGAGCCGTTGAGAGCAAATCTGGAAGGCTGATCTTGCCTTCTGTCGTCGGGCGCACCGGACAGTCCGGTGCACACCGGACACTGTCCGGTGCCCGATTTCCTTCCTTAAACAGCGCAGTTGACCGTTGCCCGCCAGAGAGCCGTTGGCGCACCGGACATGTCCGGTGCACACCGGACAGTCCGGTGCTCCTTCCCGACCGTTGGCTCGGCCACGTGTCCCGCGCAGATCGCGCGGCCGACCGTTGGCCCGGCCGACCGTTGGCTCACCGGACAGTCCGGTGCACACCGGACAGTCCGGTGAATTTTAGCCGTACGCCGTCGGCGAATTCCCGAGAGCAGCCTCTTCGGCTGGGGCAGTCTGGCGCACCGGACACTGTCCGGTGCACCACCGGACACTGTCCGGTGCACCACCGGACAGTCCGGTGCCCCAGACCGAAACAGCCTCTTGGCTGTACACAGCCAAGTCTTCTCTTCTCTTCTTCTTTCTGTTTCTAACACTTAGACAAGTATATTAGTACACAAAACCAATGTACCAAGACTTAGAAACATACCTTTGCTCTAGATTTGCGCTTTGTTCATCCATGGGCATTGATTCACATTGAAGCACTTGTGTTGACATTCGATCACCAAAATACTTAGAAATGGCCCAAGGGCACATTTCCCTTTCAATCTCCCCCTTTTTGGTGATTTATGCCAACACAACATAAAGCAACTAGAACAAGTGCAAAATCACTTCAAATAAAAACTCAAATTGGTTTTGATTCAATTTTGGCATATATGGATCATCCTTTGCCACCACTTGGTTTGTTTTTGCAAATCAAACTCAGATCTCTATCTCTAAGTCAAACACACATATTGAAGCATAAAGAGAGTCATTCCAAAGAATTTGACCACGGATTTCAAAAACTCTCCCTTTTTCCCATAATCAACATTTCTCCCCACAAGAAGCCAACTTTTGACAAAAGAGACAATACAAGAGTTTTGACAAAACAAAAATTCTATTCTACTATTTTCAAAATCTCTCAAGTGGTAGCTGATCCATTTATCACTTTGGCCTTTATTTTCTCCCCCTTTGGCATCAAGCACCAAAACGGTAACAATCTTGGCCCTTTAACCCCATTGCCTCACAAAAATCTTCAATTAAGATCAAATGGCAATAAGAGTTCATGAGATGAACTTGGAATTAGTTACCTGAGAGCACCTAGAGGGGGGGTGAATAGGTGATCCTATAAAAACTCAACTTATAGCCACGAAAACTTGTTAGAGGTTAGCACAATAATTGCCAAGTGGCTAAAGAGAAGATCTTGCACAATACGACAATCACAGAGAATTCAACACAGAGGAGACACGGTGATTTATCCCGTGGTTCGGCCAAGTACAAAACTTGCCTACTCCACGTTGTGGCGTCCCAACGGACGAGGGTTGCAATCAACCCCTCTCAAGCGGTCCAAAGACCCACTTGAATACCACAGAATTTTGCCTTGCTTATCTTTATCCCACTTGCGAGGAATCTCCACAAATTGGAGTCTCTCGCCCTTACACTTAAGATTCACAAAGAAGCACGGAGTAAGGGAGGGAAGCAACACACACAAATCCACAGTGAAACGCGCACACACACAGCCAAGATTCGAGCTCAAAGACTATCTCACAGTTTCTCACAAGAACAGAGCTCGAATCACTTAGAATCACAAACGGATGCGCAAAGATTGAGTGTGGATGATCAAGAATGCTCAAGAGTTGCTTGGGTGGCTCCTCCATGCGCCTAGGGGTCCCTTTTATAGCCCCAAGGCAGCTAGGAGCCGTTGAGAGCAAATCTGGAAGGCTGATCTTGCCTTCTGTCGTCGGGCGCACCGGACAGTCCGGTGCACACCGGACACTGTCCGGTGCCCGATTTCCTTCCTTAAACAGCGCAGTTGACCGTTGCCCGCCAGAGAGCCGTTGGCGCACCGGACAGTCCGGTGCTCCTTCCCGACCGTTGGCTCGGCCACGTGTCCCGCGCAGATCGCGCGGCCGACCGTTGGCCCGGCCGACCGTTGGCTCACCGGACAGTCCGGTGCACACCGGACAGTCCGGTGAATTTTAGTCGTACGCCGTCGGCGAATTCCCGAGAGCAGCCTCTTCGGCTGGGGCAGTCTGGCGCACCGGACAGTCCGGTGCCCCAGACCGAAACAACCTCTTGGCTGTACACAGCCAAGTCTTCTCTTCTCTTCTTCTTTCTGTTTCTAACACTTAGACAAGTATATTAGTACACAAAACCAATGTACCAAGACTTAGAAACATACCTTTGCTCTAGATTTGCGCTTTGTTCATCCATGGGCATTGATTCACATTGAAGCACTTGTGTTGACATTCAATCACCAAAATACTTAGAAATGGCCCAAGGGCACATTTCCCTTTCAATCTACCCCTTTTTGGTGATTTATGCCAACACAACATAAAGCAACTAGAACAAGTGCAAAATCACTTCAAATAAAAACTCAAATTGGTTTTGATTCAATTTTGGCATATATGGATCATCCTTTGCCACCACTTGGTTTGTTTTTGCAAATCAAACTCAGATCTCTATCTCTAAGTCAAACACACATATTGAAGCATAAAGAGAGTCATTCCAAAGAATTTGACCACGGATTTCAAAAACTCCCCCTTTTTCCCATAATCAACATTTCTCCCCACAAGAAGCCAACTTTTGACAAAAGAGACAATACAAGAGTTTTGACAAAACAAAAATTCTATTCTACTATTTTCAAAATCTCTCAAGTGGTAGCTGATCCATTTATCACTTTGGCCTTTATTTTCTCCCCCTTTGGCATCAAGCACCAAAACGGTAACAATCTTGGCCCTTTAACCCCATTGCCTCACAAAAATCTTCAATTAAGATCAAATGGCAATAAGAGTTCATGAGATGAACTTGGAATTAGTTACCCTCTCATCGGAGTGCAGTGGAAGTCTTTCATGGTCCAAGTCCACCTTTTCCCTTTCAATTCTCCTTCGTGACTAAGTCAAACAAACTCAAGCATATGGTTAGTCTCAAAGGGTCAAGTTGTAACACATCTCCCCCTAAAACTGTGCATCACTTTGCAACGGACTTGTGAGGTCCAGGGAGTGTTTGTATAACTTGAGCACCACAATAAACAACAAAATGCAGAATGAACATGATCAAAGGCATAAACACATGTATGCTACAATTCAATCCAAGTTCCGCGAATCTAAGACATTTAGCTCACTACGCAGCCTGCAAAAGGTCTTTTCATCTAGAGGCTTGGTAAAGATATCGGCTAGCTGGTTCTCGGTGCTAACATGAAACACTTCGATATCCCCCTTTTGCTGGTGGTCTCTCAAAAAGTGATGCCGGATGTCTATGTGCTTTGTGCGGCTGTGTTCAACAGGATTTTCCGCCATGCGGATAGCACTCTCATTATCACATAGGAGTGGGACTTTGCTCAGATTGTAGCCAAAGTCCCGGAGGGTTTGCCTCATCCAAAGTAGTTGCGCGCAACACTGACCTGCGGCAACGTACTCGGCCTCAGCGGTGGATAGGGCAACGGAGGTTTGTTTCTTAGAGTTCCATGACACCAGGGACCTTCCTAAGAATTGGCACGTCCCCGATGTACTCTTCCTATCGACCTTACATCCAGCATAGTCGGAGTCTGAGTATCCAACTAAGTCAAAGGTAGACCCCTTTGGATACCAGAGCCCGAAGCAAGGCGTAGCAACCAAATATCTAAGAATTCGCTTCACCGCCACTAAGTGACACTCCTTAGGATCGGATTGAAATCTAGCACACATGCATACGCTAAGCATAATATCCGGTCTACTAGCACATAAATAAAGTAAAGACCCTATCATTGACCGGTATGCTTTTTGATCAACGGACTTACCTCCTTTGTTGAGGTCGGTGTGTCCGTCGGTTCCCATCGGAGTCTTTGCGGGCTTGGCGTCCTTCATCCCAAACCGCTTTAGCAGATCTTGCGTATACTTCGTTTGGGAGATGAAGGTGCCGTCCTTGAGTTGCTTCACTTGGAACCCAAGGAAGTAGTTCAACTCGCCCATCATCGACATCTCGAATTTCTGCGTCATCACCCTGCTAAACTCTTCACAAGACTTTTGGTTAGTAGAACCAAATATTATGTCATCGACATAAATTTGGCACACAAACAAATCACCATCACATGTCTTTGTAAAAAGAGTTGGATCGGCTTTCCCAACCTTGAAAGCATTAGCAATTAAAAAGTCTCTAAGGCATTCATACCATGCTCTTGGGGCTTGCTTAAGTCCATAGAGCGCCTTAGAGAGCTTACACACGTGGTCGGGGTACCGTTCATCCTCGAAGCCAGGGGGTTGCTCTACGTACACTTCCTCCTTGATTGGCCCGTTGAGGAAAGCGCTCTTCACATCCATTTGGTACAACCTGAAAGAATGGTGAGCGGCATATGCTAGCAAGATTCGAATTGACTCTAGCCTAGCCACAGGAGCAAAAGTCTCCTCAAAATCCAAACCTGCGACTTGGGCATAACCTTTTGCCACAAGTCGAGCCTTGTTTCTTGTCACCACCCCGTGCTCGTCCTGTTTGTTGCGGAACACCCACTTGGTTCCCACAACATTTTGCTTGGGACGAGGCACCAGTGTCCAAACTTCGTTGCGCTTGAAGTTGTTGAGTTCCTCCTGCATAGCCAACACCCAGTCCGGATCTAGCAAGGCCTCCTCTACCCTGAAAGGCTCAATAGAAGAGACAAAGGAGTAATGCTCACAAAAATTAACTAATCGAGATCGAGTAGTTACTCCCTTGCTAATGTCACCCAGAATTTGATCGACGGGATGATCCCTTTGAATCATCGCTCGAACTTGGGTTGGAGGTGCCGGTTGCGCTTCTTCCTCCATCACTTGATCATCTTGTGCTCCCCCTTGATCAAGCTCCTCCACTTGAGGTACCTGTTCGTCATCTTCGGTTGGGGGATGCACCATAGTTGAGGAAGAAGGTTGATCTCGTTCATCTTGTTCCTGTGGCCGCACTTCTCCAATCGCCATGGTTCGTATAGCGGCCGCCGGAACATCTTCTTCATCTACATCATCACAATCAACAACTTGCTCTCTTGGAGAGCCATTAGTCTCATCAAATACAACGTCGCTAGAGACTTCAACCAAACCCGATGATTTGTTGAAGACTCTATACGCCTTTGTATTTGAGTCATAACCTAACAAAAACCCTTCTACAGCTTTGGGAGCAAACTTAGAATTTCTACCCTTCTTCACTAGAATGTAGCACTTGCTCCCAAATACACGAAAGTAAGATACATTGGGTTTGTTACCGGTTAGTAGCTCATATGACGTCTTCTTGAGGAGGCGATGAAGGTAGACCCTGTTGATGGCGTGGCAAGCCGTGTTCACGGCTTCCGTCCAAAAGCACTCGGGGGTCTTGAACTCTCCTAGCATCGTCCTCGCCATGTCGATGAGCGTCCTGTTCTTCCTCTCTACCACACCATTTTGCTGTGGTGTGTAGGGAGCGGAGAACTCGTGCTTGATCCCTCCCTCTTCAAGGAACTCCTCCACTTGAAGGTTCTTGAACTCGGACCCGTTGTCGCTCCTTATCTTCTTCACTCTGAGCTCAAACTCATTTTGAGCTCTCCTGAGGAAGCGTTTGAGGGTCCCTTGGGTTTCGGATTTTTCCTGCAAAAAGAACACCCAAGTGAAGCGGGAAAAGTCATCAACAATAACTAAACCATACTTACTTCCTCCTATGCTCAGATAGGCGACGGGTCCGAAGAGGTCCATATGCAGCATCTCCAAGGGTCTTGATGTCGTCATCACATTTTTGGTGTGATGAAAGCCTCCCACCTGTTTCCCTGCTTGACAAGCTGCACAAGGTCTATCTTTTTCGAATTGAACATTAGTTAGACCTATCACGTGTTCTCCCTTTAGAAGCTTGTGGAGGTTCTTCATCCCCACATGTGCTAAGCGGCGATGCCACAGCCAGCCCATGCTAGTCTTAGCTATTAAGCATGCATCTAGACCGGCCTCTTCCTTTGCAAAGTCAACTAAATAAAGTTTGCCGTCTAATACACCCTTAAAAGCTAGTGAACCATCACTTCTTCTAAAGACAGACACATCTACATTTGTAAATAGACAGTTATACCCCATATTACATAATTGACTAACAGATAGCAAATTATATCCAAGAGACTCAACTAAAAACACATTAGATATGGAGTGCTCATTAGAAATTGCAATTTTACCTAAACCTTTTACCTTGCCTTGATTCCCATCACCGAATATAATTGAGTCTTGGGAATCTTTATTCTTGACGTAGGAGGTGAACATCTTCTTCTCCCCCGTCATATGGTTTGTGCATCCGCTGTCGATAATCCAGCTTGAACCCCCGGATGCATAAACCTGCAAAGCAAATTTAGGCTTGGGTCTTAGGTACCCAACTCATGTTGGGTCCTACAAGGTTAGCACATATATCCTTAGGGACCCAAATGCAAGTTTTATCTCCCTTGCATCTTGTCCCTAACTTTCTAGCAATTACCTTCTTATCCTTTCTACAAATAGCAAAGGGTGCATTGCAAGCATAATAAATGGTAGAAGGTTCATTTGCTACTTTCCTAGGAGCATGAATAACATTCTTTTTAGGAACAACATTTTTCCTAGTAACATTTCTATTATTCACATAAGAAGAACTAGGAGCAAACATGGCATGAGAATCATAAACATATGAATCAAAAGCATCATAACTCCTATTTGCATTTCTAGTATGTCTTCTATCATGATACAAAAAGGCATGGTTCCTTTTAGCACTAGTAGCCATAGGGGCCTTCCCTTTCTCCTTGGCGGGAATGGGAGCCTTATGGCTTGTTAAGTTCTTGGCTTCCCTCTTGAAGCCAAGCCCATCCTTAATTGAGGGATGTCTACCAACCGTGTAGGCATCCCTAGCAAATTTTAGTTTTTCAAAATCACTTTTGCTAGTCTTAAGTTGAGCATTAAGACTAGCTAATTCATCATTCAATTTTGAAATAGAAATTAAGTGTTCGCTACAAGCATTAATATCAATATCCTTACACCTAGTGCAAATTTCAACATATTTAACACAAGAGTTGGATTTATTTGCTTCTACTAGTTTAGCATTTAAATCATCGTTTATGCTCTTTAAGTTAGAAATAGAATCATGGCATGTTGACACTTCACAAGCAAGCATTTCATTCCTCTTAATTTCTAATGCAAGAGATTTTTGAGCCTCTACAAACTTATCATGTTCTTCATACAACAAATCCTCTTGCTTTTCTAAAAGTATATTCTTTTCATTCAAGGCATCAATTAATTCATTAATTTTGTCTATCTTAGATCTATCTAAGCCCTTGAACAAACATGAATAATCTACTTCATCCTCATCACTAGATTCGTCCTCACTTGAAGAAGCATAGGTAGAGTTGCGAGTACATACCTTCTTCTCCTTTGCCATAAGGCATGTGTGACGCTCGTTGGGGAAGAGAGATGACTTGTTGAAGGCGGTGGCGGCGAGTCCTTCATTGTCGGAGTCGGAGGAGGAGCAGTCCGAATCCCACTCCTTTCCGATATGTGCTTCGCCCTTGGCCTTCTTGTAGTGCTTCTTCTTCTCTCTTTTGTTCCCCTTTTCCTGGTCACTTTCATTATCCGGACAGTTAGCAATAAAATGACCAAGCTTACCGCATTTGAAGCATGATCGCTTTCCCTTGGTCTTAGTCTTGCTCGGCTGTCCATTGCGACTCTTTAGCACCGTCTTGAATCTTTTGATGATGAGGGCCATCTCTTCATCATTAGGACCGTCCGCCTCAATTTGCGCCACCTTGCTGGGTAGCGCTTCCTTGCTTCTTGTTGCCTTGAGAGCAATGGGTTGAGGCTCATGGATTGGACCATTCAACGCGTCATCCACGTACCTTGCCTCCTTGATCATCATTCGCCCACTCACAAATTTTCCAAGAATTTCTTCGGGCGACATCTTGATGTACCTAGGATTTTCACGAATATTGTTCACCAAGTGAGGATCAAGAACGGTAAATGACCTTAGCATTAGGCGGACGACGTCGTGATCCGTCCATCGCGTGCTTCCGTAGCTCCTTATTTTGTTGATAAGGATCTTGAGCCTGTTGTATGTTTGTGTTGGCTCCTCGCCCCTTATCATCGCAAATCGTCCGAGCTCGCCCTCCACCAACTCCATTTTGGTGAGTAAGGTGACATCATTCCCCTCATGAGAGATCTTGAGGGTGTCCCAAATCTGCTTGGCATTGTCCAAGCCGCTCACCTTGTGATACTCATCCCTGCACAGAGAGGCTAGCAACACAGTAGTAGCTTGTGCATTTTTATGGATCTGTTCATTAATAAATGAAGGACTATCCGAGCTATCAAATTTCATTCCACTTTCTACAATCTCCCAAATGCTTGGATGGAGAGAAAATAGGTGAGTACACATTTTGTGACTCCAAAATACGTAGTCCTCTCCATCAAAGTGAGGAGGCTTGCCAAGTGGAATGGGGAGCAAATGAGCATTTGAGCTATGTGGAATGCGCGAATAATCAAAAGAAAAGTTTGAGTTAACCGTCTTTTGTTTGTCGTGGTCGTCGTTGTCCTTTTGGGAAGAAGAGGACTCGTCGCTGTCGTAGTAGACGATCTCCTTGATGCGCCTTGTCTTCTTCTTCTTCCCATCTTTGTGCCTGTGGCCCGAGCCCGAGTCGTTGGACTTGTCATCCCTTGGCTTGTTGACGAAGGACTCCTTCTCCTTGTCGTTGATCACAATTCCCTTCCCCTTAGGATCCATCTCTTCGGGCGGTTAGTCCCTTTCTTGAAGAGAACGCCTCTGATACCAATTGAGAGCACCTAGAGGGGGGGGGGTGAATAGGTGATCCTATAAAAACTCAACTTATAGCCACGAAAACTTGTTAGAGGTTAGCACAATAATTGCCAAGTGGCTAAAGAGAAGATCTTGCACAATACGACAATCACAGAGAATTCAACACAGAGGAGACACGGTGATTTATCCCGTGGTTCGGCCAAGTACAAAACTTGCCTACTCCACGTTGTGGCGTCCCAACGGACGAGGGTTGCAATCAACCCCTCTCAAGCGGTCCAAAGACCCACTTGAATACCATAGAATTTTGCCTTGCTTATCTTTATCCCACTTGCGAGGAATCTCCACAAATTGGAGTCTCTCGCCCTTACACTTAAGATTCACAAAGAAGCACGGAGTAAGGGAGGGAAGCAACACACACAAATCCACAGTGAAACGCGCACACACACAGCCAAGATTCGAGCTCAAAGACTATCTCACAGTTTCTCACAAGAACAGAGCTCGAATCACTTAGAATCACAAACGGATGCGCAAAGATTGAGTGTGGATGATCAAGAATGCTCAAGAGTTGCTTGGGTGGCTCCTCCATGCGCCTAGGGGTCCCTTTTATAGCCCCAAGGCAGCTAGGAGCCGTTGAGAGCAAATCTGGAAGGCTGATCTTGCCTTCTGTCATCGGGCGCACCGGACAGTCCGGTGCACACCGGACACTGTCCGGTGCCCGATTTCCTTCCTTAAACAGCGCAGTTGACCGTTGCCCGCCAGAGAGCCGTTGGCGCACCGGACATGTCCGGTGCACACCGGACAGTCCGGTGCTCCTTCCCGACCGTTGGCTCGGCCACGTGTCCCGCGCAGATCGCGCGGCCGACCGTTGGCCCGGCCGACCGTTGGCTCACCGGACAGTCCGGTGCACACCGGACAGTCCGGTGAATTTTAGCCGTACGCCGTCGGCGAATTCCCGAGAGCAGCCTCTTCGGCTGGGGCAGTCTGGCGCACCGGACACTGTCCGGTGCACCACCGGACACTGTCCGGTGCACCACCGGACAGTCCGGTGCCCCAGACCGAAACAGCCTCTTGGCTGTACACAGCCAAGTCTTCTCTTCTCTTCTTCTTTCTATTTCTAACACTTAGACAAGTATATTAGTACACAAAACCAATGTACCAAGACTTAGAAACATACCTTTGCTCTAGATTTGCGCTTTGTTCATCCATGGGCATTGATTCACATTGAAGCACTTGTGTTGACATTCAATCACCAAAATACTTAGAAATGGCCCAAGGGCACATTTCCCTTTCATTACCCTCTCATCGGAGTGCAGTGGAAGTCTTTCATGGTCCAAGTCCACCTTTTCCCTTTCAATTCTCCTTCGTGACTAAGTCAAACAAACTCAAGCATATGGTTAGTCTCAAAGGGTCAAGTTGTAACACATCTCCCCCTAAAACTGTGCATCACTTTGCAACGGACTTGTGAGGTCCAGGGAGTGTTTGTATAACTTGAGCACCACAATAAACAACAAAATGCAGAATGAACATGATCAAAGGCATAAACACATGTATGCTACAATTCAATCCAAGTTCCGCGAATCTAAGACATTTAGCTCACTACGCAGCCTGCAAAAGGTCTTCTCATCTAGAGGCTTGGTAAAGATATCGGCTAGCTGGTTCTCGGTGCTAACATGAAACACTTCGATATCCCCCTTTTGCTGGTGGTCTCTCAAAAAGTGATGCCGGATGTCTATGTGCTTTGTGCGGCTGTGTTCAACAGGATTTTCCGCCATGCGGATAGCACTCTCATTATCACATAGGAGTGGGACTTTACTCAGATTGTAGCCAAAGTCCCGGAGGGTTTGCCTCATCCAAAGTAGTTGCGCGCAACACTGACCTGCGGCAACGTACTCGGCCTCAGCGGTGGATAGGGCAACGGAGGTTTGTTTCTTAGAGTTCCATGACACCAGGGACCTTCCTAAGAATTGGCACGTCCCCGATGTACTCTTCCTATCGACCTTACATCCAGCATAGTCGGAGTCTGAGTATCCAACTAAGTCAAAGGTAGACCCCTTTGGATACCAGAGCCCGAAGCAAGGCGTAGCAACCAAATATCTAAGAATTCGCTTCACCGCCACTAAGTGACACTCCTTAGGATCGGATTGAAATCTAGCACACATGCATACGCTAAGCATAATATCCGGTCTACTAGCACATAAATAAAGTAAAGACCCTATCATTGACCGGTATGCTTTTTGATCAACGGACTTACCTCCTTTGTTGAGGTCGGTGTGTCCGTCGGTTCCCATCGGAGTCTTTGCGGGCTTGGCGTCCTTCATCCCAAACCGCTTTAGCAGATCTTGCGTATACTTCGTTTGGGAGATGAAGGTGCCGTCCTTGAGTTGCTTCACTTGGAACCCAAGGAAGTAGTTCAACTCGCCCATCATCGACATCTCGAATTTCTGCGTCATCACCCTGCTAAACTCTTCACAAGACTTTTGGTTAGTAGAACCAAATATTATGTCATCGACATAAATTTGGCACACAAACAAATCACCATCACATGTCTTTGTAAAAAGAGTTGGATCGGCTTTCCCAACCTTGAAAGCATTAGCAATTAAAAAGTCTCTAAGGCATTCATACCATGCTCTTGGGGCTTGCTTAAGTCCATAGAGCGCCTTAGAGAGCTTACACACGTGGTCGGGGTACCGTTCATCCTCGAAGCCAGGGGGTTGCTCTACGTACACTTCCTCCTTGATTGGCCCGTTGAGGAAAGCGCTCTTCACATCCATTTGGTACAACCTGAAAGAATGGTGAGCGGCATATGCTAGCAAGATTCGAATTGACTCTAGCCTAGCCACAGGAGCAAAAGTCTCCTCAAAATCCAAACCTGCGACTTGGGCATAACCTTTTGCCACAAGTCGAGCCTTGTTTCTTGTCACCACCCCGTGCTCGTCCTGTTTGTTGCGGAACACCCACTTGGTTCCCACAACATTTTGCTTGGGACGAGGCACCAGTGTCCAAACTTCGTTGCGCTTGAAGTTGTTGAGTTCCTCCTGCATAGCCAACACCCAGTCCGGATCTAGCAAGGCCTCCTCTACCCTGAAAGGCTCAATAGAAGAGACAAAGGAGTAATGCTCACAAAAATTAACTAATCGAGATCGAGTAGTTACTCCCTTGCTAATGTCACCCAGAATTTGATCGACGGGATGATCCCTTTGAATCATCGCTCGAACTTGGGTTGGAGGTGCCGGTTGCGCTTCTTCCTCCATCACTTGATCATCTTGTGCTCCCCCTTGATCAAGCTCCTCCACTTGAGGTACCTGTTCGTCATCTTCGGTTGGGGGATGCACCATAGTTGAGGAAGAAGGTTGATCTCGTTCATCTTGTTCCTGTGGCCGCACTTCTCCAATCGCCATGGTTCGTATAGCGGCCGCCGGAACATCTTCTTCATCTACATCATCACAATCAACAACTTGCTCTCTTGGAGAGCCATTAGTCTCATCAAATACAACGTCGCTAGAGACTTCAACCAAACCCGATGATTTGTTGAAGACTCTATACGCCTTTGTATTTGAGTCATAACCTAACAAAAACCCTTCTACAGCTTTGGGAGCAAACTTAGAATTTCTACCCTTCTTCACTAGAATGTAGCACTTGCTCCCAAATACACGAAAGTAAGATACATTGGGTTTGTTACCGGTTAGTAGCTCATATGACGTCTTCTTGAGGAGGCGATGAAGGTAGACCCTGTTGATGGCGTGGCAAGCCGTGTTCACGGCTTCCGTCCAAAAGCACTCGGGGGTCTTGAACTCTCCTAGCATCGTCCTCGCCATGTCGATGAGCGTCCTGTTCTTCCTCTCTACCACACCATTTTGCTGTGGTGTGTAGGGAGCGGAGAACTCGTGCTTGATCCCTCCCTCTTCAAGGAACTCCTCCACTTGAAGGTTCTTGAACTCGGACCCGTTGTCGCTCCTTATCTTCTTCACTCTGAGCTCAAACTCATTTTGAGCTCTCCTGAGGAAGCGTTTGAGGGTCCCTTGGGTTTCGGATTTTTCCTGCAAAAAGAACACCCAAGTGAAGCGGGAAAAGTCATCAACAATAACTAAACCATACTTACTTCCTCCTATGCTCAGATAGGCGACGGGTCCGAAGAGGTCCATATGCAGCATCTCCAAGGGTCTTGATGTCGTCATCACATTTTTGGTGTGATGAAAGCCTCCCACCTGTTTCCCTGCTTGACAAGCTGCACAAGGTCTATCTTTTTCGAATTGAACATTAGTTAGACCTATCACGTGTTCTCCCTTTAGAAGCTTGTGTAGGTTCTTCATCCCCACATGTGCTAAGCGGCGATGCCACAGCCAGCCCATGCTAGTCTTAGCTATTAAGCATGCATCTAGACCGGCCTCTTCCTTTGCAAAGTCAACTAAATAAAGTTTGCCGTCTAATACACCCTTAAAAGCTAGTGAACCATCACTTCTTCTAAAGACAGACACATCTACATTTGTAAATAGACAGTTATACCCCATATTACATAATTGACTAACAGATAGCAAATTATATCCAAGAGACTCAACTAAAAACACATTAGATATGGAGTGCTCATTAGAAATTGCAATTTTACCTAAACCTTTTACCTTGCCTTGATTCCCATCACCGAATATAATTGAGTCTTGGGAATCTTTATTCTTGACGTAGGAGGTGAACATCTTCTTCTCCCCCGTCATATGGTTTGTGCATCCGCTGTCGATAATCCAGCTTGAACCCCCGGATGCATAAACCTGCAAAGCAAATTTAGGCTTGGGTCTTAGGTACCCAACTCATGTTGGGTCCTACAAGGTTAGCACATATATCCTTAGGGACCCAAATGCAAGTTTTATCTCCCTTGCATCTTGTCCCTAACTTTCTAGCAATTACCTTCTTATCCTTTCTACAAATAGCAAAGGGTGCATTGCAAGCATAATAAATGGTAGAAGGTTCATTTGCTACTTTCCTAGGAGCATGAATAACATTCTTTTTAGGAACAACATTTTTCCTAGTAACATTTCTATTATTCACATAAGAAGAACTAGGAGCAAACATGGCATGAGAATCATAAACATATGAATCAAAAGCATCATAACTCCTATTTGCATTTCTAGTATGTCTTCTATCATGATACAAAAAGGCATGGTTCCTTTTAGCACTAGTAGCCATAGGGGCCTTCCCTTTCTCCTTGGCGGGAATGGGAGCCTTATGGCTTGTTAAGTTCTTGGCTTCCCTCTTGAAGCCAAGCCCATCCTTAATTGAGGGATGTCTACCAACCGTGTAGGCATCCCTAGCAAATTTTAGTTTTTCAAAATCACTTTTGCTAGTCTTAAGTTGAGCATTAAGACTAGCTAATTCATCATTCAATTTTGAAATAGAAATTAAGTGTTCGCTACAAGCATTAATATCAATATCCTTACACCTAGTGCAAATTTCAACATATTTAACACAAGAGTTGGATTTATTTGCTTCTACTAGTTTAGCATTTAAATCATCGTTTATGCTCTTTAAGTTAGAAATAGAATCATGGCATGTTGACACTTCACAAGCAAGCATTTCATTCCTCTTAATTTCTAATGCAAGAGATTTTTGAGCCTCTACAAACTTATCATGTTCTTCATACAACAAATCCTCTTGCTTTTCTAAAAGTATATTCTTTTCATTCAAGGCATCAATTAATTCATTAATTTTGTCTATCTTAGATCTATCTAAGCCCTTGAACAAACATGAATAATCTACTTCATCCTCATCACTAGATTCGTCCTCACTTGAAGAAGCATAGGTAGAGTTGCGAGTACATACCTTCTTCTCCTTTGCCATAAGGCATGTGTGACGCTCGTTGGGGAAGAGAGATGACTTGTTGAAGGCGGTGGCGGCGAGTCCTTCATTGTCGGAGTCGGAGGAGGAGCAGTCCGAATCCCACTCCTTTCCGATATGTGCTTCGCCCTTGGCCTTCTTGTAGTGCTTCTTCTTCTCTCTTTTGTTCCCCTTTTCCTGGTCACTTTCATTATCCGGACAGTTAGCAATAAAATGACCAAGCTTACCGCATTTGAAGCATGATCGCTTTCCCTTGGTCTTAGTCTTGCTCGGCTGTCCATTGCGACTCTTTAGCACCGTCTTGAATCTTTTGATGATGAGGGCCATCTCTTCATCATTAGGACCGGCCGCCTCAATTTGCGCCACCTTGCTGGGTAGCGCTTCCTTGCTTCTTGTTGCCTTGAGAGCAATGGGTTGAGGCTCATGGATTGGACCATTCAACGCGTCGTCCACGTACCTTGCCTCCTTGATCATCATTCGCCCACTCACAAATTTTCCAAGAATTTCTTCGGGCGACATCTTGATGTACCTAGGATTTTCACGAATATTGTTCACCAAGTGAGGATCAAGAACGGTAAATGACCTTAGCATTAGGCGGACGACGTCGTGATCCGTCCATCGCGTGCTTCCGTAGCTCCTTATTTTGTTGATAAGGATCTTGAGCCTGTTGTATGTTTGTGTCGGCTCCTCGCCCCTTATCATCGCAAATCGTCCGAGCTCGCCCTCCACCAACTCCATTTTGGTGAGTAAGGTGACATCATTCCCCTCATGAGAGATCTTGAGGGTGTCCCAAATCTGCTTGGCATTGTCCAAGCCGCTCACCTTGTGATACTCATCCCTGCACAGAGAGGCTAGCAACACAGTAGTAGCTTGTGCATTTTTATGGATCTGTTCATTAATAAATGAAGGACTATCCGAGCTATCAAATTTCATTTCACTTTCTACAATCTCCCAAATGCTTGGATGGAGAGAAAATAGGTGAGTACGCATTTTGTGACTCCAAAATCCGTAGTCCTCTCCATCAAAGTGAGGAGGCTTGCCAAGTGGAATGGGGAGCAAATGAGCATTTGAGCTATGTGGAATGCGCGAATAATCAAAAGAAAAGTTTGAGTTAACCGTCTTTTGTTTGTCGTGGTCGTCGTTGTCCTTTTGGGAAGAAGAGGACTCGTCGCTGTCGTAGTAGACGATCTCCTTGATGCGCCTTGTCTTCTTCTTCTTCCCATCTTTGTGCCTGTGGCCCGAGCCCGAGTCGTTGGACTTGTCATCCCTTGGCTCGTTGACGAAGGACTCCTTCTCCTTGTCGTTGATCACAATTCCCTTCCCCTTAGGATCCATCTCTTCGGGCGGTTAGTCCCTTTCTTGAAGAGAACGACTCTGATACCAATTGAGAGCACCTAGAGGGGGGGGGTGAATAGGTGATCCTATAAAAACTCAACTTATAGCCACGAAAACTTGTTAGAGGTTAGCACAATAATTGCCAAGTGGCTAAAGAGAAGATCTTGCACAATACGACAATCACAGAGAATTCAACACAGAGGAGACACGGTGATTTATCCCGTGGTTCGGCCAAGTACAAAACTTGCCTACTCCACGTTGTGGCGTCCCAACGGACGAGGGTTGCAATCAACCCCTCTCAAGCGGTCCAAAGACCCACTTGAATACCACAGAATTTTGCCTTGCTTATCTTTATCCCACTTGCGAGGAATCTCCACAAATTGGAGTCTCTCGCCCTTACACTTAAGATTCACAAAGAAGCACGGAGTAAGGGAGGGAAGCAACACACACAAATACACAGTGAAACGCGCACACACACAGCCAAGATTCGAGCTCAAAGACTATCTCACAGTTTCTCACAAGAACAGAGCTCGAATCACTTAGAATCACAAACGGATGCGCAAAGATTGAGTGTGGATGATCAAGAATGCTCAAGAGTTGCTGGGGTGGCTCCTCCATGCGCCTAGGGGTCCCTTTTATAGCCCCAAGGCAGCTAGGAGCCGTTGAGAGCAAATCTGGAAGGCTGATCTTGCCTTCTGTCGTCGGGCGCACCGGACAGTCCGGTGCACACCGGACACTGTTCGGTGCCCGATTTCCTTCCTTAAACAGCGCAGTTGACCGTTGCCCGCCAGAGAGTCGTTGGCGCACCGGACATGTCCGGTGCACACCGGACAGTCCGGTGCTCCTTCCCGACCGTTGGCTCGGCCACGTGTCCCGCGCAGATCGCGCGGCCGACCGTTGGCTCACCGGACAGTCCGGTGCACACCGGACAGTCCGGTGAATTTTAGCCGTACGCCGTCGGCGAATTCCCGAGAGCAGCCTCTTCGGCTGGGGCAGTCTGGCGCACCGGACACTGTCCGGTGCACCACCGGACACTGTCCGGTGCACCACCGGACAGTCCGGTGCCCCAGACCGAAACAGCCTCTTGGCTGTACACAGCCAAGTCTTCTCTTCTCTTCTTCTTTCTGTTTCTAACACTTAGACAAGTATATTAGTACACAAAACCAATGTACCAAGACTTAGAAACATACCTTTGCTCTAGATTTGCGCTTTGTTCATCCATGGGCATTGATTCACATTGAAGCACTTGTGTTGACATTCGATCACCAAAATACTTAGAAATGGCCCAAGGGGCACATTTCCCTTTCAATAACAAGGTGAGGCTAAGGTTGAGCAGTAAGCATTTTAGTTGGTCAACATTTCATTATCAACACCTGTCTTACTAATAAGAGTGAATCCCAAATATCCCAATTAAACAAAGGATTATGAATATAACAAAAACACTTAAGTGAAACCACTTAAGCAAATTACTGGCAGATCATCGGATCTCAATTTATGTCCATCTTTAAGTTCAATTATCATGTGAGGAGTCCAGGTCGCTCATAACCGAGAGCACGGCTGATATATCAGTTTTACACTCTGCAGAGGTGGTACAACTTTACCCACAAGCCATGTATCCCATCTAGCCCGGGTTGATCGGACCCTTAGACACTGCCGAGGTGAATGGCTAGGGATCCATTATGAGGTTTTCACAAAATACACTTAATACGAAGCAACCCGCTAAGGTTTCTAAGACGATGGTGGTGGCCCCCTGGGTGAAGTACCTTAGCCAAGAATACGACCCCATGTTAACGTGGGCTGCCAGCACCTACCGCTCCCCCTCTTGCCCATCTTTCAGGTAAGGTTGCTAGGCACTAAGCATATAGAGCTATTTACCAAAGCCAGAGCCATGATAGCACTCGTGGTTGCACTGTTATCCTGGGTGGTCACTCCATGTTCCAATTAACTTGTAATAAAGTTATCTTTAACCATCGGATTAATGTCATAATTGCAAATTAACATTTATGGAACATTAAAACCAATTCAAGAGTGACATTAAGAATCATTAAGTTGAGCGGTAGCATGAGTCTTGCACAGCTTAATTATTTTCCCAGGTTAAACAAGGAATACAGGTAGTAAATTTAGGAAATCCTTACTTAGGTAAGCCCATCAAATTATGCAACATATCGAAAAGTAAACATTGTTATATGCAATGAGTAGGTACAAACAGAATATGCAGAGGGAGAATCCACTTGCCTTGCTCAACAGCGTCTTGCGGGTCGTCCTCGAACGAGTTCGGATTCTCTACCCCACAGTCCGCTTCTATTATAGTCGCACATCGCACATACAAAAATAAAGTATACACCCATAAGTAAACATGCACCATTACATAATCATACACCATTACATGCACATTAACACGTCGCACTAATCACATTTTAATTACGTACTAATCGCGTAAATAATTATTAATTTAATTATAACTATTAATGTGAATCCTAATGGTGAATTTAGGAGTGGGTGCAATAAATATAATTTCATAATTAAAATATAATTAGTACGTAATTAAAATGTGATTAGTGCGACGTGTTAATGTGCATGTAATGGTGTATGATTATGTAATGGTGCATGTTTACTTATGGGTGTATACTTTATTTTTGTATGTGCGATGTGCGACTATAATAGAAGCGGACTGTGGGGTAGAGAATCCGAACTCGTTCGAGGACGACCCGCAAGACGCTGTTGAGCAAGGCAAGTGGATTCTCCCTCTGCATATTCTGTTTGTACCTACTCATTGCATATAACAATGTTTACTTTCGATATGTTGCATAATTTGATGGGCTTACCTAAGTAAGGATTTCCTAGATTTACTACCTGTATTCCTTGTTTAACCTGGGAAAATAATTAATTTGTGCAAGACTCATGCTACCGCTCAACTTAATGATTCTTAATGTCACTCTTGAATTGGTTTTAATGTTCCATAAATGTTAATTTGCAATTATGACATTAATCCGATGGTTAAAGATAACTTTATTACAAGTTAATTGGAACATGGAGTGACCACCCAGGATAACAGTGCAACCACGAGTGCTATCATGGCTCTGGCTTTGGTAAATAGCTCTATATGCTTAGTGCCTAGCAACCTTACCTGAAAGATGGGCAAGAGGGGGAGCGGTAGGTGCTGGCAGCCCACGTTAACATGGGGTCGTATTCTTGGCTAAGGTACTTCACCCAGGGGGCCACCACCATCGTCTTAGAAACCTTAGCGGGTTGCTTCGTCGTCGAGTCGTCAATGGGGCTCGGTGTACATTGCTTACTCTGTCGAGGGTGGTCTGCCCCTTAGGGAGGAGTACTATGTATTTAGGAAACCTAACAGTGAGAGCACCTAGAGGGGGGGTGAATAGGTGATCCTATAAAAACTCAACTTATAGCCACGAAAACTTGTTAGAGGTTAGCACAATAATTGCCAAGTGGCTAAAGAGAAGATCTTGCACAATACGACAATCACAGAGAATTCAACACAGAGGAGACACGGTGATTTATCTCGTGGTTCGGCCAAGTACAAAACTTGCCTACTCCACGTTGTGGCGTCCCAACGGACGAGGGTTGCAATCAACCCCTCTCAAGCGGTCCAAAGACCTACTTGAATACCACAGAATTTTGCCTTGCTTATCTTTATCCCACTTGCGAGGAATCTCCACAAATTGGAGTCTCTCGCCCTTACACTTAAGATTCACAAAGAAGCACGGAGTAAGGGAGGGAAGCAACACACACAAATACACAGTGAAACGCGCACACACACAGCCAAGATTCGAGCTCAAAGACTATCTCACAGTTTCTCACAAGAACAGAGCTCGAATCACTTAGAATCACAAACGGATGCGCAAAGATTGAGTGTGGATGATCAAGAATGCTCAAGAGTTGCTTGGGTGACTCCTCCATGCGCCTAGGGGTCCCTTTTATAGCCCCAAGGCAGCTAGGAGCCGTTGAGAGCAAATCTGGAAGGCTGATCTTGCCTTCTGTCGTCGGGCGCACCGGACAGTCCGGTGCACACCGGACACTGTCCGGTGCCCGATTTTCTTCCTTAAACAGCGCAGTTGACCGTTGCCCGCCAGAGAGCCGTTGGCGCACCGGACATGTCCGGTGCACACCGGACAGTCCGGTGCTCCTTCCCGACCGTTGGCTCGGCCACGTGTCCCGCGCAGATCGCGCGGCCGACCGTTGGCCCGGCCGACCGTTGGCTCACCGGACAGTCCGGTGCACACCGGACAGTCCGGTGAATTTTAGTCGTACGCCGTCGGCGAATTCCCGAGAGCAGCCTCTTCGGCTGGGGCAGTCTGGCGCACCGGACACTGTCCGGTGCACCACCGGACACTGTCCGGTGCACCACCGGACAGTCCGGTGCCCCAGACCGAAACAGCCTCTTGGCTGTACACAGCCAAGTCTTCTCTTCTCTTCTTCTTTCTGTTTCTAACACTTAGACAAGTATATTAGTACACAAAACCAATGTACCAAGACTTAGAAACATACCTTTGCTCTAGATTTGCGCTTTGTTCATCCATGGGCATTGATTCACATTGAAACACTTGTGTTGATATTCGATCACCAAAATACTTAGAAATGGCCCAAGGGCACATTTCCCTTTCAATCTCCCCCTTTTTGGTGATTTATGCCAACACAACATAAAGCAACTAGAACAAGTGCAAAATCACTTCAAATAAAAACTCAAATTGGTTTTGATTCAATTTTGGCATATATGGATCATCCTTTGCCACCACTTGGTTTGTTTTTGCAAATCAAACTCAGATCTCTATCTCTAAGTCAAACACACATATTGAAGCATAAAGAGAGTCATTCCAAAGAATTTGACCACGGATTTCAAAAACTCTCCCTTTTTCCCATAATCAACATTTCTCCCCACAAGAAGCCAACTTTTGACAAAAGAGACAATACAAGAGTTTTGACAAAACAAAAATTCTATTCTACTATTTTCAAAATCTCTCAAGTGGTAGCTGATCCATTTATCACTTTGGCCTTTATTTTCTCCCCCTTTGGCATCAAGCACCAAAACGGTAACAATCTTGGCCCTTTAACCCCATTGCCTCACAAAAATCTTCAATTAAGATCAAATGGCAATAAGAGTTCATGAGATGAACTTGGAATTAGTTACCTGAGAGCACCTAGAGGGGGGGGGGTGAATAGGTGATCCTATAAAAACTCAACTTATAGCCACGAAAACTTGTTAGAGGTTAGCACAATAATTGCCAAGTGGCTAAAGAGAAGATCTTGCACAATACGACAATCACAGAGAATTCAACACAGAGGAGACACGGTGATTTATCCCGTGGTTCGGCCAAGTACAAAACTTGCCTACTCCACGTTGTGGCGTCCCAACGGACGAGGGTTGCAATCAACCCCTCTCAAGCGGTCCAAAGACCCACTTGAATACCACAGAATTTTGCCTTGCTTATCTTTATCCCACTTGCGAGGAATCTCCACAAATTGGAGTCTCTCGCCCTTACACTTAAGATTCACAAAGAAGCACGGAGTAAGGGAGGGAAGCAACACACACAAATCCACAGTGAAACGCGCACACACACAACCAAGATTCGAGCTCAAAGACTATCTCACAGTTTCTCACAAGAACAGAGCTCGAATCACTTAGAATCACAAACGGATGCGCAAAGATTGAGTGTGGATGATCAAGAATGCTCAAGAGTTGCTTGGGTGGCTCCTCCATGCGCCTAGGGGTCCCTTTTATAGCCCCAAGGCAGCTAGGAGCCGTTGAGAGCAAATCTGGAAGGCTGATCTTGCCTTCTGTCGTCGGGCGCACCGGACAGTCCGGTGCACACCGGACACTGTCCGGTGCCCGATTTCCTTCCTTAAACAGCGCAGTTGACCGTTGCCCGCCAGAGAGCCGTTGGCGCACCGGACATGTCCGGTGCACACCGGACAGTCCGGTGCTCCTTCCCGACCGTTGGCTCGGCCACGTGTCCCGCGCAGATCGCGCGGCCGACCGTTGGCCCGGCCGACCGTTGGCTCACCGGACAGTCCGGTGCACACCGGACAGTCCGGTGAATTTTAGCCGTACGCCGTTGGCGAATTCCCGAGAGCAGCCTCTTCGGCTGGGGCAGTCTGGCGCACCGGACACTGTCCGGTGCACCACCGGACAGTCCGGTGCCCCAGACCGAAACAGCCTCTTGGCTGTACACAGCCAAGTCTTCTCTTCTCTTCTTCTTTCTGTTTCTAACACTTAGACAAGTATATTAGTACACAAAACCAATGTACCAAGACTTAGAAACATACCTTTGCTCTAGATTTGCGCTTTGTTCATCCATGGGCATTGATTCACATTGAAGCACTTGTGTTGACATTCAATCACCAAAATACTTAGAAATGGCCCAAGGGCACATTTCCCTTTCAATCTCCCCCTTTTTGGTGATTTATGCCAACACAACATAAAGCAACTAGAACAAGTGCAAAATCACTTCAAATAAAAACTCAAATTGGTTTTGATTCAATTTTGGCATATATGGATCATCCTTTGCCACCACTTGGTTTGTTTTTGCAAATCAAACTCAGATCTCTATCTCTAAGTCAAACACACATATTGAAGCATAAAGAGAGTCATTCCAAAGAATTTGACCACGGATTTCAAAAACTCCCCCTTTTTCCCATAATCAACATTTCTCCCCACAAGAAGCCAACTTTTGACAAAAGAGACAATACAAGAGTTTTGACAAAACAAAAATTCTATTCTACTATTTTCAAAATCTCTCAAGTGGTAGCTGATCCATTTATCACTTTGGCCTTTATTTTCTCCCCCTTTGGCATCAAGCACCAAAACGGTAACAATCTTGGCCCTTTAACCCCATTGCCTCACAAAAATCTTCAATTAAGATCAAATGGCAATAAGAGTTCATGAGATGAACTTGGAATTAGTTACCCTCTCATCGGAGTGCAGTGGAAGTCTTTCATGGTCCAAGTCCACCTTTTCCCTTTCAATTCTCCTTCGTGACTAAGTCAAACAAACTCAAGCATATGGTTAGTCTCAAAGGGTCAAGTTGTAACACATCTCCCCCTAAAACTATGCATCACTTTGCAACGGACTTGTGAGGTCCAGGGAGTGTTTGTATAACTTGAGCACCACAATAAACAACAAAATGCAGAATGAACATGATCAAAGGCATAAACACATGTATGCTACAATTCAATCCAAGTTCCGCGAATCTAAGACATTTAGCTCACTACGCAGCCTGCAAAAGGTCTTTTCATCTAGAGGCTTGGTAAAGATATCGGCTAGCTGGTTCTCGGTGCTAACATGAAACACTTCGATATCCCCCTTTTGCTGGTGGTCTCTCAAAAAGTGATGCCGGATGTCTATGTGCTTTGTGCGGCTGTGTTCAACAGGATTTTCCGCCATGCGGATAGCACTCTCATTATCACATAGGAGTGGGACTTTGCTCAGATTGTAGCCAAAGTCCCGGAGGGTTTGCCTCATCCAAAGTAGTTGCGCGCAACACTGACCTGCAGCAACGTACTCGGCCTCAGCGGTGGATAGGGCAACGGAGGTTTGTTTCTTAGAGTTCCATGACACCAGGGACCTTCCTAAGAATTGGCACGTCCCCGATGTACTCTTCCTATCGACCTTACATCCAGCATAGTCGGAGTCTGAGTATCCAACTAAGTCAAAGGTAGACCCCTTTGGATACCAGAGCCCGAAGCAAGGCGTAGCAACCAAATATCTAAGAATTCGCTTCACCGCCACTAAGTGACACTCCTTAGGATCGGATTGAAATCTAGCACACATGCATACGCTAAGCATAATATCCGGTCTACTAGCACATAAATAAAGTAAAGACCCTATCATTGACCGGTATGCTTTTTGATCAACGGACTTACCTCCTTTGTTGAGGTCGGTGTGTCCGTCGGTTCCCATCGGAGTCTTTGCGGGCTTGGCGTCCTTCATCCCAAACCGCTTTAGCAGATCTTGCGTATACTTCGTTTGGGAGATGAAGGTGCCGTCCTTGAGTTGCTTCACTTGGAACCCAAGGAAGTAGTTCAACTCGCCCATCATCGACATCTCGAATTTCTGCGTCATCACCCTGCTAAACTCTTCACAAGACTTTTGGTTAGTAGAACCAAATATTATGTCATCGACATAAATTTGGCACACAAACAAATCACCATCACATGTCTTTGTAAAAAGAGTTGGATCGGCTTTCCCAACCTTGAAAGCATTAGCAATTAAAAAGTCTCTAAGGCATTCATACCATGCTCTTGGGGCTTGCTTAAGTCCATAGAGCGCCTTAGAGAGCTTACACACGTGGTCGGGGTACCGTTCATCCTCGAAGCCAGGGGGTTGCTCTACGTACACTTCCTCCTTGATTGGCCCGTTGAGGAAAGCGCTCTTCACATCCATTTGGTACAACCTGAAAGAATGGTGAGCGGCATATGCTAGCAAGATTCGAATTGACTCTAGCCTAGCCACAGGAGCAAAAGTCTCCTCAAAATCCAAACCTGCGACTTGGGCATAACCTTTTGCCACAAGTCGAGCCTTGTTTCTTGTCACCACCCCGTGCTCGTCCTGTTTGTTGCGGAACACCCACTTGGTTCCCACAACATTTTGCTTGGGACGAGGCACCAGTGTCCAAACTTCGTTGCGCTTGAAGTTGTTGAGTTCCTCCTGCATAGCCAACACCCAGTCCGGATCTAGCAAGGCCTCCTCTACCCTGAAAGGCTCAATAGAAGAGACAAAGGAGTAATGCTCACAAAAATTAACTAATCGAGATCGAGTAGTTACTCCCTTGCTAATGTCACCCAGAATTTGATCGACGGGATGATCCCTTTGAATCATTGCTCGAACTTGGGTTGGAGGTGCCGGTTGCGCTTCTTCCTCCATCACTTGATCATCTTGTGCTCCCCCTTGATCAAGCTCCTCCACTTGAGGTACATGTTCGTCATCTTCGGTTGGGGGATGCACCATAGTTGAGGAAGAAGGTTGATCTCGTTCATCTTGTTCCTGTGGCCGCACTTCTCCAATCGCCATGGTTCGTATAGCGGCCGCCGGAACATCTTCTTCATCTACATCATCACAATCAACAACTTGCTCTCTTGGAGAGCCATTAGTCTCATCAAATACAACGTCGCTAGAGACTTCAACCAAACCCGATGATTTGTTGAAGACTCTATACGCCTTTGTATTTGAGTCATAACCTAACAAAAACCCTTCTACAGCTTTGGGAGCAAACTTAGAATTTCTACCCTTCTTCACTAGAATGTAGCACTTGCTCCCAAATACACGAAAGTAAGATACATTGGGTTTGTTACCGGTTAGTAGCTCATATGACGTCTTCTTGAGGAGGCGATGAAGGTAGACCCTGTTGATGGCGTGGCAAGACGTGTTCACGGCTTCCGTCCAAAAGCACTCGGGGGTCTTGAACTCTCCTAGCATCGTCCTCGCCATGTCGATGAGCGTCCTGTTCTTCCTCTCTACCACACCATTTTGCTGTGGTGTGTAGGGAGCGGAGAACTCGTGCTTGATCCCTCCCTCTTCAAGGAACTCCTCCACTTGAAGGTTCTTGAACTCGGACCCGTTGTCGCTCCTTATCTTCTTCACTCTGAGCTCAAACTCATTTTGAGCTCTCCTGAGGAAGCGTTTGAGGGTCCCTTGGGTTTCGGATTTTTCCTGCAAAAAGAACACCCAAGTGAAGCGGGAAAAGTCATCAACAATAACTAAACCATACTTACTTCCTCCTATGCTCAGATAGGCGACGGGTCCGAAGAGGTCCATATGCAGCATCTCCAAGGGTCTTGATGTCGTCATCACATTTTTGGTGTGATGAAAGCCTCCCACCTGTTTCCCTGCTTGACAAGCTGCACAAGGTCTATCTTTTTCGAATTGAACATTAGTTAGACCTATCACGTGTTCTCCCTTTAGAAGCTTGTGGAGGTTCTTCATCCCCACATGTGCTAAGCGGCGATGCCACAGCCAGCCCATGCTAGTCTTAGCTATTAAGCATGCATCTAGACCGGCCTCTTCCTTTGCAAAGTCAACTAAATAAAGTTTGTCGTCTAATACACCCTTAAAAGCTAGTGAACCATCACTTCTTCTAAAGACAGACACATCTACATTTGTAAATAGACAGTTATACCCCATATTACATAATTGACTAACAGATAGCAAATTATATCCAAGAGACTCAACTAAAAACACATTAGATATGGAGTGCTCATTAGAAATTGCAATTTTACCTAAACCTTTTACCTTGCCTTGATTCCCATCACCGAATATAATTGAGTCTTGGGAATCTTTATTCTTGACGTAGGAGGTGAACATCTTCTTCTCCCCCGTCATATGGTTTGTGCATCCGCTGTCGATAATCCAGCTTGAACCCTCGGATGCATAAACCTGCAAAGCAAATTTAGGCTTGGGTCTTAGGTACCCAACTCATGTTGGGTCCTACAAGGTTAGCACATATATCCTTAGGGACCCAAATGCAAGTTTTATCTCCCTTGCATCTTGTCCCTAACTTTCTAGCAATTACCTTCTTATCCTTTCTACAAATAGCAAAGGGTGCATTGCAAGCATAATAAATGGTAGAAGGTTCATTTGCTACTTTCCTAGGAGCATGAATAACATTCTTTTGAGGAACAACATTTTTCCTAGTAACATTTCTATTATTCACATAAGAAGAACTAGGAGCAAACATGGCATGAGAATCATAAACATATGAATCAAAAGCATCATAACTCCTATTTGCATTTCTAGTATGTCTTCTATCATGATACAAAAAGGCATGGTTCCTTTTAGCACTAGTAGCCATAGGGGCCTTCCCTTTCTCCTTGGCGGGAATGGGAGCCTTATGGCTTGTTAAGTTCTTGGCTTCCCTCTTGAAGCCAAGCCCATCCTTAATTGAGGGATGTCTACCAACCGTGTAGGCATCCCTAGCAAATTTTAGTTTTTCAAAATCACTTTTGCTAGTCTTAAGTTGAGCATTAAGACTAGCTAATTCATCATTCAATTTTGAAATAGAAATTAAGTGTTCGCTACAAGCATTAATATCAATATCCTTACACCTAGTGCAAATTTCAACATATTTAACACAAGAGTTGGATTTATTTGCTTCTACTAGTTTAGCATTTAAATCATCGTTTATGCTCTTTAAGTTAGAAATAGAATCATGGCATGTTGACACTTCACAAGCAAGCATTTCATTCCTCTTAATTTCTAATGCAAGAGATTTTTGAGCCTCTACAAACTTATCATGTTCTTCATACAACAAATCCTCTTGCTTTTCTAAAAGTATATTCTTTTCATTCAAGGCATCAATTAATTCATTAATTTTGTCTATCTTAGATCTATCTAAGCCCTTGAACAAACATGAATAATCTACTTCATCCTCATCACTAGATTCGTCCTCACTTGAAGAAGCATAGGTAGAGTTGCGAGTACATACCTTCTTCTCCTTTGCCATAAGGCATGTGTGACGCTCGTTGGGGAAGAGAGATGACTTGTTGAAGGCGGTGGCGGCGAGTCCTTCATTGTCGGAGTCGGAGGAGGAGCAGTCCGAATCCCACTCCTTTCCGATATGTGCTTCGCCCTTGGCCTTCTTGTAGTGCTTCTTCTTCTCTCTTTTGTTCCCCTTTTCCTGGTCACTTTCATTATCCGGACAGTTAGCAATAAAATGACCAAGCTTACCGCATTTGAAGCATGATCGCTTTCCCTTGGTCTTAGTCTTGCTCGGCTGTCCATTGCGACTCTTTAGCACCGTCTTGAATCTTTTGATGATGAGGGCCATCTCTTCATCATTAGGACCGGCCGCCTCAATTTGCGCCACCTTGCTGGGTAGCGCTTCCTTGCTTCTTGTTGCCTTGAGAGCAATGGGTTGAGGCTCATGGATTGGACCATTCAACGCGTCGTCCACGTACCTTGCCTCCTTGATCATCATTCGCCCACTCACAAATTTTCCAAGAATTTCTTCGGGCGACATCTTGATGTACCTAGGATTTTCACGAATATTGTTCACCAAGTGAGGATCAAGAACGGTAAATGACCTTAGCATTAGGCGGACGACGTCGTGATCCGTCCATCGCGTGCTTCCGTAGCTCCTTATTTTGTTGATAAGGATCTTGAGCCTGTTGTATGTTTGTGTTGGCTCCTCGCCCCTTATCATCGCAAATCGTTCGAGCTCGCCCTCCACCAACTCCATTTTGGTGAGTAAGGTGACATCATTCCCCTCATGAGAGATCTTGAGGGTGTCCCAAATCTGCTTGGCATTGTCCAAGCCGCTCACCTTGTGATACTCATCCCTGCACAGAGAGGCTAGCAACACAGTAGTAGCTTGTGCATTTTTATGGATCTGTTCATTAATAAATGAAGGACTATCCGAGCTATCAAATTTCATTCCACTTTCTACAATCTCCCAAATGCTTGGATGGAGAGAAAATAGGTGAGTACGCATTTTGTGACTCCAAAATACGTAGTCCTCTCCATCAAAGTGAGGAGGCTTGCCAAGTGGAATGGGGAGCAAATGAGCATTTGAGCTATGTGGAATGCGCGAATAATCAAAAGAAAAGTTTGAGTTAACCGTCTTTTGTTTGTCGTGGTCGTCGTTGTCCTTTTGGGAAGAAGAGGACTCGTCGCTGTCGTAGTAGACGATCTCCTTGATGCGCCTTGTCTTCTTCTTCTTCCCATCTTTGTGCCTGTGGCCCGAGCCCGAGTCGTTGGACTTATCATCCCTTGGCTCGTTGACGAAGGACTCCTTCTCCTTGTCGTTGATCACAATTCCCTTCCCCTTAGGATCCATCTCTTCGGGCGGTTAGTCCCTTTCTTGAAGAGAACGCCTCTGATACCAATTGAGAGCACCTAGAGGGGGGGGGGGGGTGAATAGGTGATCCTATAAAAACTCAACTTATAGCCACGAAAACTTGTTAGAGGTTAGCACAATAATTGCCAAGTGGCTAAAGAGAAGAGCTTGCACAATACGACAATCACAGAGAATTCAACACAGAGGAGACACGGTGATTTATCCCGTGGTTCGGCCAAGTACAAAACTTGCCTACTCCACGTTGTGGCGTCCCAACGGACGAGGGTTGCAATCAACCCCTCTCAAGCGGTCCAAAGACCCACTTGAATACCACAAAATTTTGCCTTGCTTATCTTTATCCCACTTGCGAGGAATCTCCACAAATTGGAGTCTCTCGCCCTTACACTTAAGATTCACAAAGAAGCACGGAGTAAGGGAGGGAAGCAACACACACAAATCCACAGTGAAACGCGCACACACACAGCCAAGATTCGAGCTCAAAGACTATCTCACAGTTTCTCACAAGAACAGAGCTCGAATCACTTAGAATCACAAACGGATGCGCAAAGATTGAGTGTGGATGATCAAGAATGCTCAAGAGTTGCTTGGGATACTATGGTTGCGAATGATGATAAGGATGATGGCTCTAATTATGAATACTAGTGTTTCCTCCATGAGGAGATAACTTTTGGGATAATAGCTTAGGTCTTTATAATAAAATCTGGCTTCTACTAGTAAAAATTACCTAACAAACTAAAAGCGTTCGGCCTGACCTTAACTCCACATAAAGCTAGTCCACTTCAATCAAACGGGGCATTTGCTGAGTACGTTGATGTGTACTGATCCTTGCTTTAGATATTTGGGTTTTAGGGTTTAAGGTTTAGGGTTTCTATGAGTTGCTCAATCAATGCGGATAACTTTGGGAGCTAACTCAAAACAATGTGAGCAAGAGAACTTTAGATAGAGAGGAGAGGGAAGAAACAAATCGAATGGTGAATATAAACACAAGTGGACACGGTGATTTGTTTCCCGAGGTTCGGTTCCAAAGAACCTACTCCCTATTCAGGAGACCGCAAAGGTTAGGTCTATTCCAACTCTTTCCCACTCTCAATTGGTCACTTAGACCGGTCGAGTGCTTCTTCTTAATCTCACGGGTCACTAAGACATCGCAATGATCAGCACACAATTAGGTGTCTTTTGCTTATTTTACAAAACACTTGAAAAGATTAGAAGGTGAAGAAGAAAGCAACAAGAGCAACAAAAGAAACACAAATCACCCTCTCTCAGGTCACTAAACACTTTTGATCACTTGACTTGATTTTAGAGCTTAGAGAGGATTTAATGCTTTGATTGTGTCTTTAGAGTGTATTCTTTTGCTCTAGTATTGAGTGAAGAAGTTTGAATGCTTGGATGGCTTGAATGGTGGTGGTTGAGGGGTATTTATAGCCCCAACCACTATTTTAGTCGTTGGTTGATTGCTCTGTCGATGGGCACATCGGACACTCTACTGTTCACCGTCTGGTGTGTGCCACGTCAGCCGACCGTTGGGGTTTAGAACGGTTGACCATTGAAATCTTCTGTCCTTTTGCTGCACCAGACAGTCTAGTGGCACATCAGACAATCCGGTGTGACCTATCGTCGCAGACTGTCTTCTAACTTCTAGTATTGCATACTGCGCGGACAGTCGCGTAGTCGACCATTGGGCAAAGTTGACCGTTGCTCCGTTGTCTCACCGGATATTCTGGTGTTTTTTAGTGGGTGAGCTCTGAGAAAACCCGAGAGCGGCCAGTTCGCGAGGTGCTCAGCCAGGGCACCGGACAGTGTCCGGTGCACCACTGGCTGCAACAATTCTATTTTGCTCCAATTGTGTAGAATTCCCCCAAGGCCATTTTCTTTATATGTTTATGAGAACTTTATGCACCTGATAAAATTATCAACTACGCAAACTAGTTAGTCCATATGGTTTGTGATGGACGTCAAGCACCAAAATCGATTATAGGAAATGTTGAGGCCATTTCCCTTTCAAGAGTCGGTCCACCTTCCACTCATAACATATGGGGCCCTAGGCTTGTGCCCCATTCATGACCTATCAATCCTTGGCCTAAGTGCAATGGTCGCCTACAAGACCCACAACATAATGAGTCGCGCCAAGACCTAAGCTACGACAGCTAGGGTTGGCGTGACATAAAGACGAGAACGATGGTGTCGAAGCTCTTCGCTGCCCATGCCACCTGCCATAAAGAGCATGGACAGGGGTTTGATAATCTACAAACCAACATGGATGGTCAATACACTGCTATGACCAACATGTTTGATGTCATGGACACTCAGTTTGATAGCCTACACCATGAGGTTGGTGGGCTTTTTATCACATTCATGAGAATGTTCATGAACCCCTTATGACCAGGATGGACAACATGCGACAGAGTTTCTAGGACAACGTGGGAGCTCAATCTAGTCAATTTGAGACTCTATCCACCAAAGACGTCTTTCACGCGCTTGATTAGAGGCAGCAACATCTCCAGAATGACTTAGTCAATTCACATCTATCTTCGACAGCTTTATCTCCCATTACTACAACATGTATCCTTGTCCTCCACCCGGTGTAAATTGAGGCCCTCCTTTCTGGCAACTGATGTCAAAGAGGGAGAGATTTAGGGGAGATACAAAGATGTATAGATTTAGGAAGAGCTAGCTCATGTGGACATTGTTGCATTTGCGTGTTCATGATTACTTTCCATTATGAACTATGTCATGTGTTGTTATTTAAAGTAAGTTTTATGTCCTATTAACAATTTATGTTTTGAACCATGCATTTTGGTTTCTATATATCTATTGGTTCGAAGTATTATGTGTATCGTTGATTGAGGGGTGATAAACTGTGTAACGCTTATTCCATACATGATATTACTCTTGTATGCCTCGATAACCATGAGTGTAGGAAAATCTCTGCCAAAACTCTGATATTATATATGTGTGCAATCTTCAAATGGATAAATCATGCACATATGTAGGTGGATCTACTCGTACAGTTTGAGTTTTGAATTGGCTTATCTATCTATAAAAGGGACTTCAAAGTAAGATAATTCACTCAAAACTCACCCCTCAAATCCTTCTTATACCTAGTGTATGAGGAAGATTTGAAAAACCGAGATGGACTATGGAAGAATTGCGTAGTGTTGTCATCAATTACCAAAAAGAGGAGATTGTGAAGCATCTAGGCCCCTAAGTGATGTTTTGATAATTAATGACAACCATTTGTGAACTAACAAATTCTTAGAGAAACAACAATGCAGGTTGGACCATAGGGAGAAGAGCCTTAGTGAAAGTCTTGGAGACTTAAATCACTTGTCGTGGAATAAAGGAGGCAAAGGTATAATATAGGTTTTTACTTTTGCCGGTCACAAGGTGTATAGAGAAGGAATTGACTGGATTAGTAGGCTAGATAATCATACTATTAATAGGGGCCAATGACAATTCTTTTTGTGAAACTTAGTGCCTCATAGAACATTTAGATGTTACATATGCGCGAGCCACCAAAAATTGGATGTAGGGGCATATTGCTCGAACGAGTATAAATTTTGCGCCCACCGAGTACACCATCTGAACCACGGAACATGCATCAACAAATTTACTTGTCGGACTGGTTCGAAACACCGACAAGTATCGTCAGATATTTTGTGCCACTGATATGTCAGGGCTAACTAACGACAATTTTTGTACTTGAGCAACTTTATTTTGATTTAAGCTCTAAATTATTAATAAAGAAAATTGGCATAGCTCATTCAAGCACGATGACCACATAAAAAGTTAAACCTATTCAATCATCTTTGTTCTGCACTCGAAGGCTTTGTTGACAAAGACATGAAACGAGACTTAAGACACACGAAGCATCACCTACTGAGACTTTGTGTGAATGCTCAAAACAGACAAAGATTCACTAGGAAAAGATATATCCTTGTGCAATCAATGCGAAGTCATGAGAGAGTTTTCGCTAGAAGTAAAGACAAGACCGGTAATCAATAAGGATTCAGGAACCATTAAATATGAAATTAACCAAATTATACTCGAATAAACAGACAATTGTAACCTCATAGTTTAAGGGTAATTAGAACTTTGCATAAGTATTAAGAAGATGAGAAACTCTATAGTTATTAAAAGTCGCCTAGAGGGGGTGAATAGGCGGAATCTGAAAATTACAAACTTAAGCACACACTACAAGCCAGGGTTAGAGTTAGAAATAAAATCTAGTCCAAAAAGAGAGGGCGAAAACAAATCACAAGCAAATGACAACAGTGACACGGTGATTTGTTTTACCGAGGTTCGGTTCTTGCAAACCTACTCCCCGTTGAGGTGGTCACAAAGACCGGGTCTCTTTCAACCCTTTCCCTCTCTCAAACGGTCACCTAGACCGAGTGAGCTTTTCTCCTTAATCAACGGGTCACTTAGACCCCTCACAAAGACCACCACAACTTGGTGTCTCTTGCATTGATTACAAGTTGCTTGAGAACAAGAAAGAGGAAGAAGAAAAGCGATCCAAGCGCAAGAACTCAAATGAACACAAATATCTCTCTCTCACTAGTCACTAATTGTTTGGAGTGATCTTTGGACTTGGGAGAGGATTTGATCTCTTGTTTGTGCCTTGGAGTGAAGTCTAGAGCTCTTGTATTGAATGTAGTGGCTGAAAACTTGGATGCCTTGAAGTGTGGTGGTTGGGGGGTATTTATAGCCTCAACCACCAAAGTGGCCGTTGGGGAACTCTGCTGTCGACGGGCGCACCGGACACTGTCCGGTGCGCCAGCCACGTCACCCAATCGTTAGGGTTCGACCGTTGGAGCTTCTGACAGCTGGGCCACCGGACAGTCCGGTGGTGCACCGAACAGTCACTGTTCACTATCCGGTGCGCCTTCTGGCGCCTGCTCTGACTCTGCGCGTGCAGTCCGCGCACTGTTTATGCACTGTTCACTTTTGCAGACGACCATTGGCGCTGTTAGCCGTTGCTCCGCTTGGCACACCGGACAGTCCTGTGCTACACCGGACAGTCCGGTGAATTATAGCGGAGAACATTTTCCAGAAACCCAAAGCTGAGGAGTTCGGAGTGATTCTCCCTGGTGCACCGGACACTGTCCGGTGCGCCAGACCATGGCAGCCTTCGGTTGGATTTGCTCCTTTCTTTTTGAACCCTATCTTGGACTTTGTATTGGTTTCTTGTGAACCTTTGGCACCTGTAGAACTTATAATCTAGAGCAAACTAGTTAGTCCAATTATTTGTGTTGGGCAATTCAACCACCAAAATTATATAGGAAAAGGTTTGACCCTATTTCCCTTTCAATCTCCCCCATTTTGGTGATTGATGCCAACATAAACCAAAGCAAATATATAAGTGCAGAATTGAACTAGTTTGCATAAGGTAAGTGCAAAGGTTGCTTGGAATTAAACCAATATAATTATTTCTACTAGATATGCATGGATAGCTTTCCTCTTATTTAAAATTTTGGACCACGCTTGCACCACTAGTTTTGTTTTTGTAAATTCTTTGTAAAATTCTTTTCAAAAACTTTTTGCAAATAGTCAAAGTTATATGAATAAGATTGAAAGAAGCATTTTGAAGATTTTGAAATTTTCTCCCCCTGTTCCAAATGCTTTTCCTTTGACTTAAACAAAACTCCCCCTCAATGAAATTCTTCTCTTAGTGTTCAAGAGGGCTTTACAAATTTTTGAAGATACTAGAACTTTCTTCCCCTTTTGAAAACACATTAAGATACCAATTTGAAAACTTTATTTTTAAAATTCGTAGGTGGTGGTGCGGTCCTTTTGCTTTGGGCTAATACTTTCTCCCCCTTTGGCATGAATCGCCAAAAATGGATACTTTGAGTGAAATATGAGCCCTTTGTAAATTCTCTCCCACTTTGGCAAACAATATATGAGTGAAAGATTATACCAATGGGGAGATGGCGAAATGAGTAGATAATACCGATGGAGTTGAGTGGAAGCGTTGTCTTTGCCGAATACTCCTATTTCCCTTTCAATTCTATGACTAAATATAAGATTACACTTGAAAATATATTAGCCATAGACATAAAAGAGATATGATCAAAGATATATAAATGAGCTATGTGTGCAAAGTATCAATCAAAGTTCCGAGAATCAAGAATGTTTAGCTCATTCCTAAGTTTGGTAAAGGTTTTCTCATCTAGTGGTTTGGTAAAGATATCGGCTAGTTGATCTTTGGTGTTAATATAGGCTATTTCGATATCCCCCCTTTGTTGGTGATCTCTCAAAAGGTGATACCGAATGACTATGTGCTTAGTGTTGCTGTGTTCAATGGGATTATCCGCCATGCAGATTACACTCTCATTATCACATAGGAGAGGGACTTTGCTAAATTTGTAGCCATAGTCTTTGAGGGTTTGCCTCATCCAAAACAATTGCGCGCAGCAATGGCCTGCGGTAATATACTCGGCTTCGGCGGTAGAAAGAGCTACTGAGTTTTGTTTCTTTGAAGCCCAAGACACCAGGGATCTCCCCAGAAACTGACAAGTCCCTGATGTGCTCTTCCTATCAATTTTACACCCTACCCAATCAGCATCTGAATATCCTAATAAATCAAAAGAGGATCCCTTGGGGTACCAAAGACCAAACTTAGGAGTATAAACCAAATATCTCAAGATTCTCTTCACGGCCCTAAGGTGAACTTCCTTATGATCGGCTTGGAACCTTGCACACATGCATACTGAAAGCATAATATCCGGTCGAGATGCACATAAGTAAAGTAAAGATCCTATCATCGACCGGTATACCTTTTGATCTACGGATTTACCTCCCGTGTCGAGGTCGAGATGCCCATTGGTTCCCATGGGTGTCTTGATGGGCTTGGCATCCTTCATTCCAAACTTGGTGAGTATATCTTGAATGTACTTTGTTTGGCTGATGAAGGTGCCCTCTTGGAGTTGCTTGACTTGAAATGCTAGAAAATACTTCAACTCCCCCATCATATACATCTTGAATTTTTGAACCATGATCCTACTAAACTCTTCACATGTAGATTTGTTAGTAGACCCAAATATAATATCATCAACATAAATTTGGCATACAAACAAATCTTTTGCAATAGTTTTAGTAAAGAGAGTAGGATCGGCTTTACCGACTTTGAAGCCATTAGTGATAAGGAAATCTCGAAGGCATTCATACAATGCTCTTGGGGCTTGCTTGAGCCCATAAAGCGCCTTAGAGAGTTTATATACATGGTTAGGATACTCACTATCTTCAAAGCCGGGAGGTTGCTCAACATAGACCTCTTCCTTGATTGGTCCATTGAGGAAGGCACTCTTCACGTCCATTTGATATAGCTTAAAGCCATGGTAAGTAGCATAGGCAAGTAATATACGAATTGACTCAAGCCTAGCTACGGATGCATAGGTTTCACCAAAATCCAAACCTTCGACTTGTGAATAACCCTTGGCTACAACTTGTGCTTTGTTCCTTGTCACCACACCATGCTCATCTTGCTTGTTGCGGAATACCCACTTGGTTCCTACAACATTTTGATTGGGACGTGGAACCAAATGACATACCTCATTCCTCGTGAAGTTGTTGAGCTCCTCTTGCATCGCCAGCATCCAATCTAAATCTTTAAGTGCATCCTCTACCCTGTGTGGCTCAATAGAGGAAACAAAAGAGTAACGTTCACAAAAATGAGCGACTCAAGATCGAGTGGTTACCCCCTTATGAATATCGCCAAGGATGGTGTTCACAGGGTGATCTCTTTGAATCGCCTGGTGGACTCTTGGGTGTGGCGGTCTTTGATCCTGTTCATCTTCCTTGTCTTGATCATTGTCATCTCCCCCTTGATCATTGTCCTCCCCTTGAGGTGGCTCATCTTCTTGATCTTCTCCTTCATCATCTTGAGTCTGTTCCTCATCTTGAGTTGGTGGAGATGCTTGTATGGAAGATGATGGTTGATCTTGTGCTTGTGGAGGCTCTTCAGATTCCTTAGGGCACACATCCCCAATGGACATGTTCCTTAGTGCGACGCACAGAGCCTCTTCATCATCTAGCTCATCAAGATCAACTTGCTCTACTTGAGAGCCAGTAGTCTCATCAAACACAATGTCACAAGAAACTTCAACTAGTCCAGTGGACTTGTTAAAGACTCTATATGCCATTGTGTTTGAGTCATAACCAAGTAAAAAGCCTTCTACAGCCTTAGGAGCAAACTTAGATTTTCTACCTCTTTTAACAAGAATAAAACATTTGCTACCAAAGACTCTAAAATATGAAACATTGGGCTTTTTACCGGTGAGGAGTTCATATGATGTCTTTTTGAGAATTTGGTGTAGATATAACCAGTTGATGGAGTAGCAGACGGTGTTAATCGCCTCGGCCCAAAACCGATCCAGTGTTTTACTCATCAAACATGGTCCTCGCCATGTCAAGTATAGTTCTATTCTTCCTCTCCACTACACCATTTTGTTGTGGCGTGTAGGGAGAAGAGAACTCATGCTTGATGCCTTCCTCCTCAAGAAAGCCTTCAATTCGAGAGTTCTTGAACTCTGTCCCATTATCGCTTCTTATTTTCTTGATCCTTAATCCGAACTCATTTTGAGCCCATCTCAAGAATCCCTTCAAGGTCTATTGGGTTTGAGATTTTTCCTGCAAAAAGAATACCCAAGTGAAGCGAGAATAGTCATCCACCATTACAAGACAGTACTTACTCCCGCCGATGCTTATGTAAGCTATCGGGCCGAATAAATCCATGTGGAGTAGCTCAAGCGGCCTGTCGGTCGTCATGATGTTCTTGTGTGGATGATGAACACCAACTTGCTTCCCTGCTTGACATGCGCTACAAATCTTGTCTTTCTCAAAATGAACATTGGTTAGTCCCAAAATGTGCTCTCCCTTTAGAAGCTTGTGAAGATTCTTCATCTCGACGTGGGCTAGTCAGCGATGACAGAGCCAACCCATATTAGTCTTAGCAATTAAGCAAGTGTCGAGTTCAGCTCTATTGAAATCAACTAAGTATAGCTGACCCTCTAACGCTCCCTTAAATGCTACTGAATCATCACTTCTTCTAAAGACAGTAACACCTAAATCTGTAAAAAGATAGATGTAACCCATTTTGCATAATTGAAAAACTGAAACCAAGTTGTAATCTAAAGAATCTACAAGAAAAACATTGGAAATAGAATGGTCAGGTGATATAGCAATCTTACCAAGTCCTTTGACCAAACCTTGATTTCCATCCCCGAATGTGATAACTCTTTAGGGATCTTGTTTTTTCTCATAGGAGGAGAACATCCTTTTCTCCCCAGTCATGTGGTTTGTGCACCCACTATCAATGATCCAACTTGAGCCCCCGAATGCATAAACCTACAAAACAAGTTTAGGCCTTGTTCTTAGGTACCCAAACGGTCTTGGGTCCTTTCACATTAGAAACAAGCACATTGGGTACCCAAACACAAGTCTTTGACCCCTTGTGTTTACCCCTAACATATTTGGCAACTACTTTGCCTGATTTGTTAGTGAGCACATATGAAGCATCAAAAGTCTTAAATGAAATATTAGGCTCATTTGATGCAATAGGAGATTTCTTTTTAGGCATTTTAACATGGGTAGAACGCCTAGAGCTAGAAGCCTCATTCTTATAAATAAAAGCATGGTGAGAAACAGAATGAGTCTTCTTTGCATGAATTCTCCTAATCTTATCCTCAGGATAACCAACAGGATATAAAATATAGTCCTCGTTATCCTGAGGCATGGGAGCTTTGCCCTTAACAAAGTTAGATAATTTCTTAGGGGCATTAAGCTTGACATTGCCTCCCTGTTGGAAGCCAATGCCATTCTTAATGCCAGGGCGTCTCCCACTATAGAGCATGCTTCTAGCAAATTTAAATTTTTCATTTTCTAAGTCATGCTCACTAATTTTAGCACTAAGCTGAGCTATGTGATTATTTTGTTGTTTAATTAAAGCAAGGTGATCATGGATAGCATCAACATTAATGTCTCTACATCTAGTACAAATAGAAACATGATCAACAGTAGATGTAGAGGGTTTGAAAATATTTAATTCTTCAATCTTAGCATGTAACCTGGTATTTTCATTTCTAAGATTGGAAATAGTAACATTGCAAACATCTAATTCCTTAGCCTTAGCAATTAATTTATCATTCTCAATCTTAAGGCTAGAAAGTGATGCATTCAACTTGTCAATCTTAGTAATCAAACTAGCATTATCATTTCTAAGACTAACAATTGAATCATCACAAACATCTAACTTCTCAACCTTAGAAATCAATTTAGCATTCTCAAATCTAAGGTTGGAAATAGTGTCATGGCAAGTGCTTAGCTCACTGGTCAATTTTTCACATTTTTCTACCTCTAGAGCATAAATATTTTTAACCTTAACATGCTTCTTGTTTTCCTTAATAAGGAAGTCCTCTTGGCTATCCAAGAGTTCATCCTTCTCATGAATAACACCTATCAAATCATTTAATTTTTCCTTTTGTTGCATGTTTAAGATGGCAAAAAGTGTAAGCAAATCATCCTCATCATCACTAGAGCTAGCCTCATCACTAGATGTTGTATATTTAGTAGAAGCTCTAGATTTTACCTTCTTTTTTGCCGTCCTTTGCCATGAGGCACTTGTGGCCGACGTTGGGGAAGAGGAGGCCTTTGTTGATGGCGATGTTGGCGGCATCCTCGTCGTCGGAGGAGTCGGTGGAGCTCTCATCGGAGTTCCACTCTCGACACACGTGGGCATTGCCGCCCTTCTTCTTGTAGTACCTTTTCTTTTCCTTCCTCCTTCCCTTCTTGTCGTCGCCCCTGTCACTATCACTAGATAATGGACATTTAGCAATGAAATGTCCGGGCTTACCACACTTGTAGCAAACCTTCTTGGAACGGGGCTTGTAATCTTTCCCCTTCCATTGCTTGAGGATTTGGCGAAAGCTCTTGATGATGAGCGCCATCTCCTCATTGTCGAGCTTGGAGGTGTCGATGGGGAGCCTACTTGATGTAGACTCTTCTTTCTTCTCCTCCGTCGCTTTGAAGGCAACGGGTTGCACCTCGGGTGTTGAGGTGGTGTCTCGCTCGATGATTTGTTTGGAGCCTTTGATCATCAATTCAAAGCTCACAAACTTTCCTATAACCTCCTCGGGAGACATTAGCTTGTATCTAGGATCACCACGAATTAATTGAACTTGTGTAGGATTAAGAAAAACAAGTGATCTTAGAATAACCTTGACCATTTCATGGTCATCCTATTTTGTGCTCTCAAGGTTGCGCACTTGGTTCACCAAGGTCTTGAGCCGGTTGTACATGGCTTGTGGCTCCTCCCCTTGGTTGAGCATGAATCGACCGAGCTCCCCCTCAATCGTTTCCCTCTTGGTGATCTTGGTCACCTCGTCTTCTTCATGCGCGGTCTTGAGCACGTCCCAAATCTCTTTGGCACTCTTCAACCCTTGCACCTTATTATACTCCTCTCGACTTAGAGAGGCGAGGAGTATAGTAGTGGCTTGGGAGTTGAAGTGCCGGATTTGGGCAACCTCGTCCGAATCATAATCTTCATCCCCTACGGATAGTACCTATACTCCAAACTCAACAACATCCCAAATGCTAGTGTGGAGTGAGGTTAGATGGTGCCTCATTTTATCACTCCACATACAATAATCTTCACCATAAAAAATGGGTGGTTTGCCTAATGGGACGGAAAGTAAAGGAGTGCGTTTAGAAATGCGAGGGTAGTGTAAGGGGATCTTACTAAACTTCTTGCGCTCATGGCGCTTAGAAGTGACGTATGGTGCGTCGGAGCCAGAGGTAGATGGTGACGAAGAGTCGGTCTCGTAGTAGACTGAAAGTCGCCTAGAGGGGGGTGAATAGGGCGAATCTGAAATTTACAAAGTTTAAGCACAACTACAAGCCGGGGTTAGCGTTAGAATTAAAATCGAGTCCGAGAGAGAGGGCGAAAACAAATCACAAGCAAATAAAGAGTGTGACACAGTGATTTGTTTTACCGAGGTTCGGTTCTTGCAAACCTACTCCCCGTTGAGGTGGTCACAAAGATCGGGTCTCTTTCAACCCTTTCCCTCTCTCAAACGGTCACTTAGACCGAGTGAGCTTCTCTTCTCAATCAAACGGGACACAAAGTCCCCGCAAGGATCACCACACAATTGGTGTCTCTTGCCTCAGTTACAATTGAGTTGATCACAGGAAAGAATGAGAAAGAAAAGAAGCAATCCAAGCGCAAGAGCTCAAATGAACATAAGTCACTCTCACACTAGTCACTAATTGATTTGGAATGATCTTTGGACTTGGGAGAGGATTTGATCTCTTTGGTGTGTCTTGTATTGAATGCTATAGCTCTTGTAAGGTGTAGGAAGTCTGAAAACTTGGATGCAATGAATGGTGGATGGTTGGAGTATTTATAGCCCCAACCACCAAACTAGCCGTTTGGTGGAGGCTGCTGTCGAATGGCGCACCGGACAGTCCGGTGCGCCACCGAACACTGTCTGGTGCGCCAGCCACGTCACCCGACCGTTAGGGTTCGACCGTTGGAGCTTCTATCTTCTAGGTCACCGGACAGTCCGGTGTTGCATCGGATAGTCACTGTACACTGTCCGGTGCACCTTCTGGCGCTGCTCTGACTCTGGCGCGCACTGTGAATGCGTGTTGCAGACGACCGTTGGCGCGAAGTAGCCGTTGTTCCGCTGGCACACCGGACAGTCCGGTGGTGCACCGGACAGTCCGGTGAATTATAGCGGAGCGGCTCTCAGAATTCTTGAGACTGGCAAGTTTGGAGTTGGATTCCCTGGTGCACCGGACACTGTCCGGTGGTGCACCGGACAATCCGGTGCGCCAGACCAGGGCTGCCTTCGGTTGAACTTTGCTCCTTTTATTTGAACCCTTTCTTTTGACTTGTATTGGTTTGTTGTGAACCTTTGGCACCTGTAGGACATATTTTCTAGAGCAAACTAGTTAGTCCAATAATTTGTGTTGGGCAATTCAACCACCAAAATTCTTATTGGAAAAGGTTTGACCCTATTTTCCTTTCAATCTCCCCCTTTTTGGTGATTGATGCCAACACAAATCAAAGCAAATATAAAAGTGCAGAATTAAACTAGTTTGCATAATGTAAGTGCAAAGGTTGCTTGGAGTTGAAACCAATATACTTATCTCAATAGATGTGCTTGGATGGTTTTCTTCTTTATTAAAATTTTGGACCTCATTTGCACCATGAGTTTTGTTTTTGCAAATCCTTTGTGAAATTCTTTTCAAAATCATTTTGCAAATAGTCAAAGGTATATGAATAAGATTGAAGAAAGCATTTTCAAGATTTGAAATTTTCTCCCCTTGTCTCAAAATGCTTTTCCTTTGACTAAAACAAAACTCACCCTAAATAAAATTCTCCTCTTAGTGTTCAAGAGGGTTTTGCAAGTTTTGAAGATACTATTTTCTCCCCTTTTTGAACACAATAAGATATCAAATTGAAAACTTCATTTTTAAATTTGGTGGTGGTGCGGTCCTTTTGCTTTGGGCTCATACTTTCTCCCCCTTTGGCATGAATCACCAAAAACGGATACTTGTGAGTGAAATATAAGCCCTTTTTCAAACTTTCTCACCCTTTGGCATACACAAAAATATGAGTGAAGATTATACCAAAGTGGAGAATGAAGCGGAGTACCGGCAAACACAATTGGAGTTGAGTGGAAGCGCCTTCTTTGCCGACTACTCCATTTCCCTTTCAATACCTATGACTAAGCATAAGATGATTCTTGAAAACATATTAGTCATAGACATAAAGAGATATGATCAAAGGTATATAAATGAGCTATGTGTGCAAGAATTCAATCAAAATTCCTAGAATCAAGAATATTTAGCTCATTCCTAAGTTTGGTAAAAGATTGCTCATCTAAAGGCTTGGTAAAGATATCAGCCAATTGATTTTGGTGTTTATATAGGCTATCTCGATATCCCCCTTTTGTTGGTGATCTCTCAGAAAGTGATACCGAATGACTATGTGCTTAGTGCGGCTGTGTTCAACGGGATTATCCGCCATGCGGATTGCACTCTCATTGTCACATAGGAGAGGGACTTTGCTAAACTTGTAGCCATAGACCATAGTCCCTAAGGGTTTGCCTCATCCAAAGCAATTGCGAGCAACAATGGCATGCGGCAATGTACTCGGCTTCGGCGGTAGAAAGAGCCATAGAATTTTGCTTCTTTGAAGCCCAAGACACCAGAGATCTTCCCAGAAACTGACAAGTCCCTGATGTGCTCTTCCTATTAACCTTACACCCTGCCCAATCAGCATCGGAATATCCTAATAAATCAAATGAGGATCCCTTGGGGTACCAAAGACCAAACTTAGGTGTTTGAACTAAATATCTCAAGATTCGCTTCACGGCCCTAAGGTGAACTTCCTTAGGGTCGGCTTGGAACCTTGCACACATGCATACAGAAAGCATAATGTCCGGTCGAGAAGCACATAAATAGAGTAAAGAACCTATCATCGACCGGTATACCTTTTGATCTACGGATTTACCTCCCGTGTCGAGGTCGAGATGTCCATTGGTTCCCATGGGTGTCTTGATGGGCTTGGCATCCTTCATTCCAAACTTGGTGAGAATATCTTGAATATACTTCGTTTGGCTAATAAAGGTGCCCTCTTGGAGTTGCTTGACTTGAATCCTAAGAAATACTTCAACTCCCCCATCATAGACATCTCGAATTTTTGAATCATGATCCTACTAAATTCTTCACAAATAGATTTGTTAGTAGACCCAAATATGTTAGCATCAACATAAATTTGGCATACAAACAAATCATTCTCAATGGTTTTAGTGAATAAAGTAGGATCGGCCTTTCCGACTTTGAAGCCATTAGTGATAAGAAAATCTCTTAGGCATTCATACCATGCTCTTGGGGCTTGCTTGAGCCCATAAAGCGCCTTAGAGAGTTTGTAAACATGGTTAGGATACTCACTATCTTCAAAGCCGGGAGGTTGCTCAACATAGACCTCTTCCTTAATAGGTCCATTGAGGAAGGCACTCTTCACGTCCATTTGGTAGAGCTTAAAGTCATGGTGAGTAGCATAGGCAAGTAATATTCGAATTGACTCAAGCCTAGCTACGGGTGCATAGGTTTCACCGAAATCCAAACCTTCGACTTGTGAGTACCCTTTGGCCACAAGTCGTGCCTTGTTCCTTGTCACCACACCATGCTCGTTTTGTTTGTTGCGGAAGACCCACTTGGTTCCTACAACATTTTGGTTAGGACGTGGAACTAAATGCCATACCTCATTCCTTTTGAAGTTGTTGAGCTCCTCTTGCATTGCCATCACCCAGTCCGAATCTTGAAGTGTTTCCTCTACCCTGTGTGGCTCAATAGAGGAAACAAAAGAGTAACGTTCACAAAAATGAGCAACACGAGATTGAGTGGTTACCCCCTTATGAATATCTCCTAGGATGGTGTTCACGGGGTGATCTCGTTGGATTGCTTGGTGGACTCTTGGGTGTGGCGGCCTTGGAACTTGCTCATCCTCCTTGTCTTGATTAATTGCATCTCCCCCTTGATCATTCCCGTCTTCTTGAGGTGGCTCATCTTCTTGATCTTCTTCTTCATCATCTTGAGCCTCATCCTCATCTTGAGTTGGTGGAGATGCTTGCATGGAGGAGGATGGTTGATCTTGTGCTTGAATGGGCTCTTCGGATTCCTTAGGACACACATCCCCAATGGACATGTTCCTTAGCGCGACGCAGGGAGCCTCTTCATCATCTAATTCATCAAGATCAACTTGCTCTACTTGAGAGCCGTTAGTCTCATCAAACACAATGTCACAAGAAACTTCAACTAGTCCAGTGGACTTGTTAAAGACTTGTAGCATCCCGAAAATCCCAACCAAGGTTTGAAACCCTAACCTCCTAACCCCCCTTTAATTTATTTTCTCCCTTAATTCTACCCCTAGATCACCTCATCATATGCATACACTTGTAATGATAGGAGCACCTCACTTAGACTATATTTATCACTCAAGATCATTTAGAAATTTTTTGGTTCAAAGGAAAAAGAAATGAAAAGAAACAAAAATAGAAAAGGAAAAGAAAAAGAAATCAGAAAAAGAAAAAGAGAAACTCCCCCCCTCGGCTGGGCCGAATCTGGCCCAACCAGCCCCGCGCGCCCGCGCTTTTTCCCCCTCTCTCCCCGGCCGAGGCAGCCCAGCTCCGCGTGCCGCGTGCCTCGCTGACAGCTTGGCCCCGCCCGTCAGCGACTCGCCTCCCTCCCTCTCGCGCCGCTCCCTCTCTCTGGCAGCTTGGCCCCACCTGTCAGCTTCGTCGTTCTCGCCCATGCCTCACCGGCGCATCCGCCGCTGAGCCCCTCTCACCCCGTCGCCTCGCCATTAAGGCTCGCCCGACCTCAGCGACAACCCCGCCGTTGTACCCGTCCCGTCCCCTCCCCCCTCGCCTGCCCGAGCCATCTCAATCGGCGTTAGCGCCATTCCCGCCATCATGGCAAGCTCGCCGGTGCTCGCCGTCCCCTCCATCCCTCTCCCTCCCTCGAGCGCCTATAAAAGGACTCGTCCGAGCCCCGCCTTCACCACACCAGCTTCGGCCATCTCCTCCGCTTTCCCCCGAGCCAATCGAGCTAGCGCCGCCGTGCTTCCCTCGTCGCTCCGATGAGCTCCTTTCCCCCTTCCTAGTGATCCTCTGTCCAATTAAACCGTGCTCGAAGCTCCGCCACACTCTCACGGTCACAAGGCACCACTTTTCCCCTCCTATTGTGCCCGGCAACCGCACCGGCGACATCACCACCGCGGACACCCGCCACCGTGCCGCGGACCGGCCGCCATAGGCCCCCGCCGGTCAAATTGGCCCCACCCCCGTGATCCCCTGCACTCGCCCGTGCCTCGCCACCGCCTCCCCGCCGTAGAACCGGACCAACGGCGGAGAACCGCCGCGGGATTTCGCCGTCGGCCGGACTCCGGTCGAACCCCCCTCCCTCCGTTGCCGTCAACGGCGTCAGCCCCCTCCTTCTCCCTGGCATGCGGGCCCGCGCCACGGCGCCGTCCCCCGCCGTCTCTCCCTCGCTGCTGGGCCAGCTGGGCCGCAAGCGCGCCCGCGCGCGCGCGCTCGCGCCCAAGTGGGCCGAAATTCCCCCCCGGCCCAGCAAGGCAGGAAACACCCTTTTCTTTTTATTTTCTCTTTTCTTTTCCCATTTTCTCATATAGAATTATATGCTAATATTTTATGTACCAAAAATAGTTCAAATAAATTATAGGGCACCAAAATAATGAGATATAAGAAATGGCACACCCCCACTAAAGTCACCATGATTGATGTATTGTTATTATCTGTGTTTGATTAGCGGAAGAGGGATCTGATCCTCCAGAATTTATAACTCCGGAAGAAGGGCAAGAACCTGACCCCTCCGAGATAAACCTCTTGTGCCAGGAAAGCTTCGACGAAGGCAAGTCCATCCTTCCCTTGATGCATTATTTACCTATTTCTCTCTACCACTGCCTAAGCCTGGAATATGGGATGGAATCAAATTGCATGGTGAGCATGAGAGAGCCCGCATTAACTATTACCTTTGATTACAAGATATGGGATAAGTAAAAGGGTGCAAGTAACATGTTTTCCAAAAAATATGCGATGAAGGGTATTCACCCTCATCACCTGGTGAGTAGGATGATCAGGGACTCCCTGGTTTAGGGGAGGGCCTAAGGTGATGGCTCAGCTGGTTTAGGCGTGAGCAGAAGGATCGTCCTCTCGTATAAGGACCGGTTTGTCATCTTTCATTACCTGTACTCACAAAAAGTACAACCACTCGAGGCTGTGTGGGTAGCCACTCGATCTGAACTCGTACGATCCAACCCCAGGGTTATGAAGGCTGGGGAGCACCGGGAGGATAAGGAGGGGGGAAGATTTGTCCGGTTTGGACATGGCGGTGGCCTGACTCCTTTCGGTATAACCGTTAAGGTTAGGACGTGCGAGGAAGGAAAGAGTTTCGGATTCGGATCTCATTGGCCATGAGATCGCAGAGCCGGACTAGTGGGTAAAGTGTACCCCTCTGCGCAGAGTCTAAACCTATTCGAATAGTCTGTGTCCACTGGTATGGACGAGTCTGGTATGGTATGACAATTAGTGTTTCTACTACAACCGGGAACAGGGAAATGTGTGTGTGTTTCTGGAAAGCAAGTAGTACCACGGGAGCGGGAAGCTCAGTGGTGGTTAGACAAGGGTCATTTCTATTGTCTTGGGAAAACCTTAAACAACGAGTACTGCCTTTCTCTGAAAGAAAATATGAGTGACTTCAACTCCACCATATGAAGCATGTACAATATAGGTCACTTTCTCTTTACGGGAGCCGGGTGGGCTTGCGAAATACCTAGTGTTTTCACCCAGATTTATTTATGTTTTTCAGCAGCTAAAGACTTCTTTTCTGCTATGCTTGATTGAAGGGGCTGTGTCTTCACCCAGTCCTGCCTGTGGCCTGGGCTATTTTACCTTCCACTGCTTTTTAAGATTTTCGGCTCACTCTCGAGCTTGTATCCCCTGGTATTGTAATAACTTTACTCAGACTCTGTAACTATTTGAAGTAATGAATGTGGTTACTAGCCTCCTGGGACTAGTAATTGTATCACATTTGAGTCCTAAAGGACCGGGACGCTTCAGGTGGTATCAGAGCCTATAGGACTGGCCGTAGACCGCCACCCTGACCTTAAAAAGTTGCCTTAACAAGAAAACACCTCTTACCCCCAAGAAACACTCTCTCTTCTTTCCCCGATATTAACAGACCCTTCTTTTCTTCTACCAGATGGAAGACTCCTGGGTTATTAGGACATCCTATTGCTCAGGGGAAGAAGGATTCCCTCACCTCTTACGAAGTTGCGCGCTACGCATGGGGATCCACAAGAAGCCCGAATATGTCTGGAAGGAATACCACGAAAATGGAGTAGAAAAGTGCTCTATGGCAGTCTACCTGGGAGAAAGCCGAAGCTACCCAAACCACTCTCCCTTCCAAGTCAACTTCACCGGGCACCGCTTCCCAGACACTTGCCAAAGTGTATCCCGAAAAGCCCTTAAACAGCTATGCCAAAACTACAGCCAAGAGATCTCTGAGACCCCCCTTCGTTATTTCCCACCCAGTAACAAAAATACCCCCACCTGGAGGAAAAGACTTCAGGCTCTGTCAGGGAGAGACCCCACCGAGGATGACCCCACCATTGTCTACATGGTCGGATACTTCCACACCCTCGACAACCACTACGATGACCTCTCCTCCCACTGCACCCACCTAAACTCCCGGGTGGAAAGCCTAGAGCAGCAAGTCAAAGAGCTTAAGCAAGAAAAGGCATCTCTCCAGGAGTGTCTCGACATAGCAGAAGGCGAGGAGGCCAATACCCGTGAGACCTATCGAACCCTAAAGATGGACTATGACAAGAAGCTAAAGAAGCTCGCTCCCAAGAAGAAAATCCAGAAGAAGACCACCAACCGAGGGTGCCAAACGGAGAAGAAGAAGAAGACCCCTCCAGCCCCACCTCCCCCCAGGGTAGATGATTGGTCCGACGCCGAGGATATATCCCTAGCAAGCCTTGATGATCTTCTCAAGGAGTTTGGGGATACTTTAGAGAAGGAGTTCGGTAGTACCTCAAGGAACGCTCTCGTGTAGTACAACTTGTCGTAACCATATGCTTGTAATGCACTGACTGGGAGCACCTAGAGGGGGGGTGAATAGGTGATCCTGTGAAACTTAATCTTATATCCACAAAAACTTGTTAAGTGTTAGCACAATAATCGCCAAGTGGCTAGAGATGAGTCTCAACAAAACACAATACCACAAGAGATCAAACACAGAGACGACACAGTGGTTTATCTCGTGGTTCGGCCAAGACCAACGCTTGCCTACTCCACGTTGTGGCGTCCCAACGGACGAGGGTTGCAATCAACCCCTCTCAAGCGGTCCAAAGACCAACTTGAATACCACAGTGTTTTGCTTTGCTTTTCAATATCCCGTTTGCGAGGAATCTCCACAACTTGGAGCCTCTCGCCCTTACACTTGAGATTCACAAAGAAATACGGAGTAAGGGAGGAACTAGCAACGCACACAAGACTCAAAATCAGAGCAACAACACGCACACAAGTCGCAACAAGAGCTCGCAACACAACTCAATGAGTTCACAACTCAACAAGAGCTCTAGATGCTATCACAATGAACCAAATGCGCGAAATTGATGTCTTGGTGCTTAGGGATGTTGTAAGAATGCTTGGTGTACTCCTCCATGCGCCTAGGGGTCCCTTTTATAGCCCCAAGGCAGCTAGGAGCCGTTGAGAGCAAATCTGGCAGGCCATTCTTGCCTTCTGTCATCGGGCGCACCGGACAGTCCGGTGCACACCGGACACTATCCGGTGCCCGATTTCCTTCCTTAAATAGCGAAGCCGACCGTTGGCAGACTTGGAGCCGTTGGCGCACCGGACATGTCCGGTGCACACCAGACAGTCCGGTGCCGTCTTCTAGCCGTTGGCTCCGCCACGTGTCCCGCGCAGATTGCGCGGCCGACCGTTGGCCCGGCCGACCGTTGGCTCACCGGACAGTCCGGTGAATTTTAGCCGTACGCCGTCGGCGAATTCCCGAGAGCGGCCACTTCGCTCGAGGCAGCCTGGCGCACCGGACACTGTCCGGTGCACCACCGGACAGTCCGGTGCCCCAGACCGAAACAGCCTTTTGGCTGTGCACAGCCAAGTCTTCTCTTTTCCTCTTCTTTCTATTTCTAATACTTAGACAAGTATATTAGTACACAAAACCAATGTACTAAGACTTAGAAACATACCTTTGCTCTTGTTTTGCACTTTGTCCATCCATAATCATGAATTCACATTTAAGCACTTGTGTTGGCACTCAATCACCAAAATACTTAGAAATGGCCCAAGGGCACATTTCCCTTTCAATCTCCCCCTTTTTGGTGATTTATGCCAACACAACATAAAGCAACTAGAACAAGTGCAAAATCACTTCAAATAAAACTCAAATTTATTTTGATTCATTTTTGGCATATATGGATCATCCTTTGCCACCACTTGGTTTGTTTTTGCAAATCAAACTCAAATCTCTATCTCTAAGTCAAACACACATGTTAAAGAATAAGGAGAGTTATTCCAAAAGAAATTGATTTGAGATTTCAAAAACTCCCCCTTTTTCCCATAATCACTACTTCTCCCCACAAGAAGCCAACTTTTGACAAGAGAGACAATAAAAGAGTTTTGACAAAACAAAAAACTTTATTCTACTATTTTCAAAATCTCTCAAGTGGTAGCTGATCCATTTATTGCTTTGGCCTTTATTTTCTCCCCCTTTGGCATCAAGCACCAAAACGGGATCAATCTTGGCCCTGTAACCCCATTGCCTCACCAAAATCTTCAATTAAGAGCAAATGGCAATAAGAGTTCATGAGATGAACTTGGAATAAGTTACCCTCTCGTCGGAGTGCAGTGGAAGTCTTTCATGGTCCAAGTCCACCTTTTCCCTTTGAATTCTCCTTTGAGACTAAAACAAGCAAACTCAAGCATATGGTTAGTCTCAAAGGGTCAAGTTGTAACACATCTCCCCCTAAAACTGTGCATCACTTTGCAACGGACTTGTGAGGTCCAGGGAGTGTTTGTACAACTTGAGCACCACAATAAGCAACAAAATGCAGAATGAACATGATCAAATGCATAAACACATGTATGCTACAATTCAATCCAAGTTCCGCGAATCTAAGACATTTAGCTCACTACGCAGCCTGCAAAAGGTCTTCTCATCTAGAGGCTTGGTAAAGATATCGGCTAGCTGGTTCTCGGTGCTAACATGAAACACTTCGATATCTCCCTTTTGCTGGTGGTCTCTCAAAAAGTGATGCCGGATGTCTATGTGCTTTGTGCGGCTGTGTTCAACAGGATTTTCCGCCATGCGGATAGCACTCTCATTATCACATAGGAGTGGGACTTTGCTCAGATTGTAGCCAAAGTCCCGGAGGGTTTGCCTCATCCAAAGTAGTTGCGCGCAACACTGTCCTGCGGCAACATACTCGGCCTCAGCGGTGGATAGGGCAACGGAGGTTTGTTTCTTAGAGTTCCACGACACCAGGGACCTTCCTAAGAATTGGCACGTCCCTGATGTACTCTTCCTATCGACCTTACATCCAGCATAGTCGGAATCTGAGTATCCAACCAAGTCAAAGGTAGACCCTTTTGGATACCAGAGCCCGAAGCAAGGCGTAGCAACCAAATATCTTAGAATTCGCTTCACCGCCACTAAGTGACACTCCTTAGGATCAGATTGAAATCTAGCACACATGCATACGCTTAGCATAATATCCGGTCTACTAGCACATAAATAAAGTAAAGACCCTATCATTGACCGGTATGCTTTTTGATCAACGGACTTACCTCCTTTGTTGAGGTCGGTGTGTCCGTCGGTTCCCATCGGAGTCTTTGCGGGCTTGGCATCCTTCGTCCCAAACCGCTTTAGCAGATCTTGCGTGTACTTTGTTTGGGAGATGAAGGTGCCGTCCTTGAGTTGCTTCACTTGGAACCCAAGGAAGTAGTTCAACTCGCCCATCATCGACATCTCGAATTTCTGCGTCATCACCCTGCTAAACTCTTCACAAGACTTTTGGTTAGTAGAACCAAATATTATGTCATCGACATAAATTTGGCACACAAACAAATCACCATCACATGTCTTAGTAAAGAGAGTTGGATCGGCTTTCCCAACCTTGAAAGCATTAACAATTAGAAAGTCTCTAAGGCATTCATACCATGCTCTTGGGGCTTGCTTAAGTCCATAGAGCGCCTTAGAGAGCTTACACACGTGGTCGGGGTACCGTTCATCCTCGAAGCCAGGGGGTTGCTCCACGTACACCTCCTCCTTGATCGGCCCGTTGAGGAAAGCGCTCTTCACATCCATTTGGTACAACCTGAAAGAATGGTGAGCGGCATATGCTAGCAAGATGCGAATTGACTCTAGCCTAGCCACAGGAGCAAACGTCTCCTCAAAGTCCAAACCTGTGACTTGGGCATAACCTTTTGCCACAAGTCGAGCCTTGTTCCTCGTCACCACCCCGCGCTCGTCTTGTTTGTTGCGGAACACCCACTTGGTTCCCACAACATTTTGCTTGGGACGAGGCACCAGTGTCCAAACTTCATTGCCCTTGAAGTTGTTGAGTTCCTCCTGCATGGCCAACACCCAGTCCGGATCTAGCAAGGCTTCTTCTACCCTGAAAGGCTCAATAGAAGAGACAAAAGAATAATGCTCACAAAAATTAACTAATCTAGAACGAGTAGTTACTCCCTTGCTAATGTCACCCAGCATTTGATCGACGGGATGATCCCTTTGAACTATCGCTCGAACTTGGGTTGGAGGTGCCGGTTGCGCTTCTTCCTCCATCACTTGATCATCTTGTGCTCCCCCTTGATCACACGCCTCCTTTTGATGAACCTGTTCATCGTCTCGAGTTGGGGGATCCACCGTTGTTGAGGAAGAAGGTTGATCTCGTTCATCTTGTTCCTGTGGCCGCACTTCTCCAATCGCCATGGTTCGTATAGCGGCCGTAGGAACATCTTCTTCATCTACATCATCACAATCAACAACTTGCTCTCTTGGAGAGCCATTAGTCTCATCAAATACAACGTCGCTAGAGACTTCAACCAAACCCGATGATTTGTTGAAGACTCTATACACCTTTGTATTTGAGTCATAACCTAACAAAAACCCTTCTACAGCTTTGGGAGCAAACTTAGAATTTCTACCCTTCTTCACTAGAATGTAGCATTTGCTCCCAAATACACGAAAGTAAGATACATTGGGTTTGTTACCGGTTAGAAGCTCATACGACGTCTTCTTGAGGAGGCGGTGAAGGTAGACCCTGTTGATGGCGTGACAAGCCGTGTTCACGGCTTCCGACCAAAAGCACTCGGGGGTCTTGAACTCTCCAAGCATCGTCCTCGCCATATCAATGAGTGTCCTGTTCTTCCTCTCTACCACACCATTTTGCTGTGGTGTGTAGGGAGCGGAGAACTCATGCTTGATCCCTTCCTCCTCAAGGAACTCCTCCACTTGAAGGTTCTTGAACTCGGACCCGTTGTCGCTCCTTATTTTCTTCACCTTGAGCTCAAACTCATTTTGAGCTCTCCTTAGAAAGCGCTTGAGGGTCCCTTGGGTTTCAGATTTATCCTGCAAAAAGAATACCCAAGTGAAGCGGGAAAAGTCATCAACAATAACTAGACCATACTTACTTCCTCCTATGCTGAGATAGGCGACGGGTCCGAAGAGGTCCATATGTAGTAACTCCAGGGGTCTTGAAGTGGTCATCACATTCTTGTTGTGATGCGCTCCTCCCACTTGTTTACCTGCTTGACAAGCTGCACAAGGTCTATCTTTTTCGAAATGCACATTAGTCAAACCTATCACGTGTTCTCCCTTTAGAAGCTTGTGAAGGTTCTTCATCCCCACATGTGCTAAGCGGCGATGCCACAGCCAGCCCATGCCAGTCTTAGCAATTAAGCATGCATCTAGACCGACCTCCTCTTTTGCAAAATCAACTAAATAAAGTTTGCCGTCTAATACACCCTTAAATGCTAGTGAACCATCACTTCTTCTAAAGACAGACACATCTACATTTGTAAAAAGACAATTATATCCCATATTGCATAGTTGGCTAACAGATAGCAAATTGTAGCCAAGAGACTCAACTAAAAACACATTAGAGATAGAGTGCTCATTAGAAATTGCAATTTTACCTAACCCTTTTACCTTGCCTTGATTCCCATCACCGAATATAATTGAATCTTGGGAATCTTTATTCTTGACATAGGAGGTGAACATCTTCTCCTCCCCCGTCATATGGTTTGTGCATCCGCTGTCGATAATCCAGCTTGAACCCCCGGATGCATAAACCTGCAAGGCAAATTTAGGCTTGGGTCTTAGGTACCCAACTCATGTTGGGTCCTAGAAGGTTAGTGCAAATATCCTTAGGGACCCAAATGCAAGTTTTGTCTCCCTTGCATTTTGCCCCTAACTTCCTAGCAACTATTTTCCTATCCTTTCTACAAATAGCAAAGGAAGCATTTAAAGCACAATAAATTGTAGAAGGTTCATTTACTTTCCTAGGAACATTAACAACATTTTTCCTAGGCCTATTATGAATAACATTTCTCCTACCAACATTTCTATCATGCATATAAGAAGAACTAGAAGCAAACATGGCATGAGAATCAAAGACATTATATGCATTACAACTCCTATAAGCATTTCTAGGTTGTCTTCTATCATGGTACATAAAGGCATGGTTCTTTTGCACACTACTAGCCATAGGGGCCTTCCCTTTTTCCTTGGCAGAGATGGGAGCCTTATGGCTTGTCAAGTTCTTGGCTTCCCTCTTGTAGCCAAGTCCATCCTTAATTGAGGGGTGTCTACCAATCGTGTAGGCATCCCTTGCAAATTTTAGCTTGTCAAATTCATTCTTGCTAGTCTTAAGTTGGGCATTAAGACTAGCTAATTCATCATTTAATTTGGAAATTGAAACTAAATGATCACTACAAGCATCAATGTTAAAATCTTTACACCTATTACAAGTTTCAACAATTTCTACACAAGAATTAGATTTACTAGCTACTTCTAGTTTAGCATTTAAATCATCATTAAAACTTTTTAACTTAGCAATAGTTTCATGACAAGAAGATAATTCACTAGAGAGCATTTCATTCCTCTTAATTTCTAGAGCAAGAGATTTCTGAGCTTCTACAAATTTATCATGCTCTTCATACAACGAATCCTCTTGCTTTTCTAAAAGTATATTCCTATCATTCAAAGCATCAATTAATTCATTAATCTTGTCTACCTTGGTTCTATCTAATCCCTTGAATAAGCATGAGTAATCTATCTCATCATCATCACTAGACTCATCCTCACTTGAAGAAGCGTAAGTACTAGTATGAGTGCTTACTTTCTTCTCTCTTGCCATGAGGCAAGTGTGACGCTCGTTGGGGAAGAGGGATGACTTGTTGAAGGCTGTGGCGGCGAGTCCTTCATTGTCGGAGTCGGAGAAGGAGCAATCCGAATCCCACTCCTTTCCGATATGTGCCTCGCCCTTGGCCTTCTTGTAATGCTTCTTCTTCTCCCTTTTGTTCCCCTTTTCCTGGTCACTTTCATTATCGGGACAGTTAGCAATGAAATGACCAAGCTTACCGCATTTGAAGCATGAGCGCTTCCCCTTGGCTTTGGTCTTGCTTGGTTGTCCCTTGCGACCTTTAAGCACCGTCTTGAATCTTTTGATGATGAGAGCCATCTCTTCATCATTAAGTCCGGCCGCCTCAAACTGTGCCACCTTGCTAGGTAGCGCCTCCTTGCTTCGTGTTGCCTTGAGAGCAAGGGGTTGCGGCTCGTTGATCGGACCATTCAAGGCGTCGTCCACGTACCTCGCCTCCTTGATCATCATTCGCCCGCTAACGAATTTCCCAAGAACTTCTTCGGGCGACATCTTGGTGTACCTGGGATTTTCACGAATATTGTTCACCAAATGAGGATCAAGAACGGTAAATGACCTTAGCATTAGGCGGACGACGTCGTGGTCCGTCCATCGCGTGCTCCCGTAGCTCCTTATTTTGTTGATAAGGGTCTTGAGCCGGTTGTATGTTTGTGTCGGCTCCTCGCCCCTTATCATCGCGAACCGTCCAAGCTCGCCCTCCACCAACTCCATTTTGGTGAGCAAGGTGACGTCGTTTCCCTCATGAGAGATCTTGAGGGTGTCCCAGATCTGCTTGGCATTGTCCAAGCCGCTCACCTTGTGATACTCGTCCCTGCACAAGGAAGCTAGCAACACAGTAGTAGCTTGTGCATTTTTATGAATCTGTTCATTAATAAACACAGGGCTATCTGAGCTATCAAATTTCATTCCACTTTCCACAATCTCCCAAATGCTTGGATGGAGAGAAAACAGGTGAGTACGCATTTTGTGGCTCCAAAATCCGTAATCCTCTCCATCAAAGTGAGGGGGCTTGCCAAGTGGAATGGGGAGCAATTGAGCATTTGAACTATGCGGGATGCGCGAATAATCGAAAGAAAAGTTTGAGTTAACTGTCTTTCGTCTATCGTAGTTGTCGTCGTCCTTTTGGGAGGAGGAAGATTCGTCGCTGTCGTAGTAGACAATTTCCTTGATGCGCCTTGTCTTCTTCTTCCTCCCGTCCTTTCTTTTGTGGCCCGAGCCTGAGTCGGTGGGCTTGTCATCATTTGGCTCGTTGATGAAGGACTCCTTTTCCTTGTCGTTGATCACGATTCCCTTCCCCTTAGAATCCATCTCTTCGGGCGGTTAGTCCCTTTCTTGAAGAGAACGGCTCTGATACCAATTGAGAGCACCTAGAGGGGGGGTGAATAGGTGATCCTGTGAAACTTAATCTTATAGCCACAAAAACTTGTTAAGTGTTAGCACAATAATCGCCAAGTGGCTAGAGATGAGTCTCAACAAAACACAATACCACAAGAGATCAAACACATAGATGACACAGTGGTTTATCCCGTGGTTCGGCCAAGACCAACGCTTGCCTACTCCACGTTGTGGCGTCCCAACGGACGAGGGTTGCAATCAACCCCTCTCAAGTGGTCCAAAGACCAACTTGAATACCACAGTGTTTTGCTTTGCTTTTCAATATCCCGTTTGCGAGGAATCTCCACAACTTGGAGCCTCTCGCCCTTACACTTGAGATTCACAAAGAAATACGGAGTGAGGGAGGAACTAGCAACGCACACAAGACTCAAAATCAGAGCAACAGCACGCACACAAGTCGCAACAAGAGCTCGCAACACAACTCAATGAGTTCACAACTCAACAAGAGCTCTAGATGCTATCACAATGAACCAAATGCGCGAAATTGATGTCTTGGTGTTTAGGGATGTTGTAAGAATGCTTGGTGTACTCCTCCATGCGCCTAGGGGTCCCTTTTATAGCCCCAAGGCAGCTAGGAGCCGTTGAGAGCAAATCTGGCAGGCCATTCTTGCCTTCTGTCATCGGGCGCACCGGACAGTCCGGTGCACACCGGACACTGTCCGGTGCCCGATTTCCTTCCTTAAATAGCGAAGCCGACCGTTGGCAGACTTGGAGCCGTTGGCGCACCGGACATGTCCGGTGCACACCGGACAGTCCGGTGCCGTCTTCTAGCCGTTGGCTCCACCACGTGTCCCGCGCAGATTGCGCGGCCGACCGTTGGCCCGGCCGACCGTTGGCTCACCGGACAGTCCGGTGCACACCGGACAGTCCGGTGAATTTTAGCCGTACGCCGTCGGCAAATTCCCGAGAGCGGCCACTTCGCTCGAGGCAGCCTGGCGCACCGGACACTGTCCGGTGCACCACCGGACAGTCCGGTGCCCCAGACCGAAACAGCCTTTTGGCTGTACACAGCCAACTCTTCTCTTTTCCTCTTCTTTCTGTTTCTAATACTTAGACAAGTATATTAGTACACAAAACCAATGTACTAAGACTTAGAAACATACCTTTGCTCTTGTTTTGCACTTTGTCCATCCATAATCATGAATTCACATTTAAGCACTTGTGTTGGCACTCAATCACCAAAATACTTAGAAATGGCCCAAGGGCACATTTCCCTTTCACTGATGTAATGAATAAAATGGCTTGTTTGAAAACAATTGGCATGTGCATGATAGTGACTCTCTCCCCTGGCAGATGGCTTCGGATAAAACCATGCCTACCGCCTCCAGGATTGGAGCAGGGTTTCCCCTGAGAGCTGAAGGGGAAGCCGAGAGAGAGGAAAGTGAAACACACCTCCCCGCACCTCCATAATTACCCTTAGATCTAGCCCAAGTTTTAGCCAATCAAACCCGACTCATCGAGGTCCTCACTCGAAGTCTGGACAATCAACGACCAAATGGTGGAAGACCGCAAGACAGAATGGGGGATTTCCTGAGGCTCAAGCTGTAATACCCAACTTGTAATTTGTGGAGGATAACCTAAAAGGTGAAGGGACATTCCTTTGTATATATGTGTGTTGTCCATATTTATCATTTCATGAGAACATCACATGAAAACAAATAAATATATATTATATGTTACTAAATTATGCATCATGCTGGACTTTATTTGGTGTGCATTTTGTGACAATATAAAAGTAATATAAAAAATATTAATATTCAAATTTGTGGATTTAACACTAGTTTGCAAATTAGGGTGTAAAGGAAAGGGAGAAAAATGCCATACAAAGAAGTAAAGAAATACAAAAAAAAATATAATAATAAACCTCCTATATTTAGGTTCAAATTGTACATTTAAAATGAGTATAATTCACAGTTACAATCGAATTCAAATTTGAATTTGAAAATCTTAAAGGAAAGAGAGAGCAAAATATAAAAGAAAATGGAGAAACACTAGAATGGGCCGGAATCCCTGCTTTTGGCCCACTGAAGAAAATGTGCCGCGCGGCCCATTTTCTTCATCCCGCACGCGCCGACGCCTCTGGCCCACCGCTCAGCCTTTCTCCACCTCGCGCACACACTGATCTGCGGGGCCGCCTTACCAGCCACCCCGAGGCGCGTCGTGTTCTGGTGAATCGCTGCCAGTGGGCCCGGATCGTCAGTTTCGTCCCCTTCAAAACAAACCGCGGACCTTGCGGCGTGTCCGCGACTCCTCGAGCAAATCCACGCACCAAATCCGCCTCCGCTTCTTTGGGAAATCTGTTGCGACGACGCGCGCCGCCCGCCCCGGACTCCTCGGCTGGAAATCGCCCTCCCCGATGCGTATAAAGGAAGGGCCATGCCTCGTGACCACTGTGCACCGCCATAGGTAGAGGAACTCGTATCCGACACCGGTGACCTTGTGCCTGGGAATCGCCTCTTGGGTCAGGGTGCATCGCGAGTGGTTGGTGGGGTCGTTCGTGGACTCGGCGGCAGGGTTTGACCATCAGGGCAACGGTGAATGCTAACCGGAGCCGCTGCGCCGCCGTGATTCCGCGCCACACCGTGGGCAGGGCTCCGAACGCCACAATCCTTGGAGGTAAGCCCACCTTCTGTCTCGCGATCGCCTCCACGTTGTTTTGCACTAGTCGGGTTGGGTGGTGTGGCCATCTGTCGCGGTTTTGACCAACTCCGGCGGGCACACCACCGTAACTCCAACGCGCCGCCGCGGTCAAACCACCTGGGGTAGGTGATGAGCTCGCGGCCCTCGGATTTTGAGGCGATGGGGGAGATTAGGTCTGGGGATCGCTCGGCCTGGGAGTGTTGTCGGCCGTTGGATCTCGAGCTAATGGCTAACATTGTGTACCGGTTGGATTTGGTTCTCAGCCGTCCGATGCGAAATGTGCGAATGAGATTAGATCTCGTGCTTTTAAAATCACGGTCGTCGATCACCAATCGAAGGGCCAGTAGCGCATACCGGTTCGGATAAAGGGGGGATCTAATCCGGTCCCTAGATTCAGGATCGGACGACCCAAATCTCTCTATACCCCTTCAGTCGAGCTAATTTCTAAAAATGACCTCGAGTAATTACAGAATCAACCCGCAGTCCACTTTGTGGGGAATCCTGAGTCTAGGAAAACTTGCGATCTAGCCCCTGCACTTTCCAGAAATTGGCGCGCAGTCCAGAGAGTAGTAAAATTAGAGAATTAATTTTGGAAATTGATTTTTAATACAAAAATAATTCCAGAAACTTGTTTAATTCATAGAAAATTCATATTAAGTCCGAATTGATCCATTCTAGTTTCATTAATTTTGTATTAATATTGTCTACCAACCAGTAGCACTGTTTAGCCATGAAACTTGAATTAAAATTGTTCATTTGGATTAATCTATTCTAAGCACTAAATAAAATCGAAAATTCATAACTTTATAACCGTAGCTCTGAATTTAGTGGTTCTTGTTTCTACGATCTCGTTACGCAGTGTAGATTATTATTACATAGTTGTTCTTATGTTCGATGTGATGTTAATTTTGCCTGCACCATGTTTGTCTGTATTGCTACGTTTAGCAGTGAGGACACGAGTCATCTGAAGATCATCCTGGTACCTGGAATCTCAAGTCCCAGGCAAGTTGTGCCCTTGATCACTTCTTTTTACCCAGCCATGTTCTGATTAATCATAATGATCTGCATAGGTTAATTTTGATGGGACCCAATAGGTTACCCTAGTTTGATTATCTTTATACCTTGTTACCACTGAACTTTTTGGGTAGTACTTGCTAGTGCTTTATGTGGTTTTGGGTATGAAGATACGTTATTCATGATTATACTTTTGTTATCCGTTGTTATTTACTGTTCATGATAAGATCATTATGTTAATTGGAACATGGAGCGACCACCCGGGAAAACAGTGCTACCACAAGGGTTTAATGGGACGCCCTTGGCTGATTAATTAGGAAAGCTAGTGGAGGACTACCTTACCCGAAAGGGGCAAGGGCAGTAGGGGAGTGGTCAGTGTAGGGAGGCCCTCGGGAGGATTTTGCTGCGATGGCGGTCCTGCAAGGGATTCCTGCATTGGAGCTTCCTATAAACTGTAGCGGGTTTTCTGAAGCTAGTGGAACTTTGTAAAGGCCTCGTAGTGTTACCCTGCCTCGCCTCCTCGGTAGAGGTGTATGGGAAGTCGCGATCCCTTGGCAGATGGGTAACATGACTTGTGGGTAAAGATGCGCCACCTCTGCAGAGTGTAAAACTGGTATACTAGCCGTGCTCACGGTCATGAGCAGCTCGGACCCTCACATGATTAAATTATGGAACTTAAACTCAATTTGTCATATGCATTGCATCGCAGGTGAGGTTGTTACTTTTGTTCTACTATTTAATTGGGTTGGTATTTACTTATACTTAGTAATTGCTAATAAAATTTTGACCAACTTTAAAAGCAATGCTCAGCTCTAACCATCCTCTTTGGTAAGCCTTACACTTCACGTGAGCTCCCACCTTTGGCGAGTTCATGCACATTATTCCCCACAACTTGTTGAGCGATGAACGTATGTGAGCTCACTCTTGCTGTCTCACACCCCCCACAGGTCAAGAACAGGTACCGCAGGATGAGGCGCATGGAGGATGCTGTTCGTGAGTGGTCTAGGTCGTCGTCTCCCAGTCAACTTTGGGTTGCTGGATCGTTTCCTCATATGATGTAATTATTTAATTATTTTTGTACAGAACTCCTGTTATATAGTAAAGATGTGACATTCGATCCTGTGCCACTATGCATCATATGTGTGAGACTTGGTCCCAGCACACCTGGTGTTTATGTTCGTGCCCGGGTTTTGGACCCCTAAAATCCGGGTGTGACACAAGCCTCCCACGTTTGCCGGATCAAGCAATCCCCTCGATGCCGATGATTGGATGCGCACGATTAAAAGAAAGCTGGAAGCCATCGGATGTCCAGAAAATCAGCGTGTTCAACTGGCTGCCCATCAACTTTCCGGGATGGCCTTAGCCTGGTGGGATACCTTCAACGTCACCATCAGAGATGTTACCTGGGCAGAGTTTGAAGCGGCTTTCCGGTAGCACCATGTGCCCTAGGGGCTCGTTCAGCTTAAGGAAGACGAGTTCCGAGAACTGACTCAAGACGAAAGATCTGTCAGCGAATATGTGCACAAGCTCACGGAGTTAGCCCGCTACACGCCAGATGACGTCAGTACCGAAGTCAAGAGGATGGCCCGCTTCCTAAAGGGACTCAGGCCAGAACTCAAGACAATTATGGCTAGCCAAGACTTCCTCAGTTTCTCTCACCTTTCCAACAAGGCCATGCAAGTTGAAAGGGCAAATGAGGAAGAAAAAGGGCATCTCAAAAGAAAGTTCCAAGTCCTCCGGGCTCAGTAGCAAGACCAGCACCAGAAGACTCGATAATTTGGATTCCCGCCCAAAGGACCAAACTTCAGTAGACTAGCTGGACCCGCCCCGTCACGGTTCAGTCAGCAGAGTTAGAGCTCTTTCCATGCCCCCTCAGTTGCAAGTAACCAACCCCCGGCGAATGCATGTTGGCACTGCGGAGATCCCAGTCATTTCAAGAACAACTGTCCCCAGCTGAAGCCACCAGGACCCACCTACTCCAACTCGATGAATGGCCCCAAGAATACCTCGGCATCCGCCCCCAAGGCGCCCTCCTCCGGTAGCCAACAGAACAAGACCCAGTACCAAGGAAGGGCACGAGTGAATCACGTCGATGCCCAGGAGGCTCAGTAAGCTCCGGGAGTAGTGCTCGGTGAGTTCCTTGTTGAATTTACTCTCGCTACCGTACTTTTCGATTCTAGAGCATCCCACTCTTTCATAGCCACTAGTTTTGTGGAGAAACATGGCATTCCCTCTACTCCTCTAGGGATTCCCTTGGTCACCCGAACCCTAGGGTCCAACCTTCTATGCCAGCTCAAATGCTCCCAAGTCAGAATCCATTTAAGTGGGGTAGTATTCTTGGCAGACTTAACCGTCTTGCCATCCAAAGGAATTGATGTGATCTTAGGGATGGATTGGTTAACTAAACACAAAGGTATCATCAGTTGCGCAGACAAGACAGTCCTCCTCACAGACCACCAAGGAAAGTCAGTCTCTTGTCAGGCCCAGCCACCCGCCAATGATCCAATTATGTTCAATCTAGCAACAGGAAGTATATCAGTGGTAGAAGAATTCATGGATGTGTTTCCAGAAGAACTACCAGGAATGCCACCGGAAAGAGAAGTGGAATTCTACATAGATCTGATCCCTAGAACGGCACCCATCGCGAAGAGACCATATCGCATGGCTCCTACCGAGTTAGCAGAATTGAAGCTTCAAATCGCAGATCTTCAACAAAAGGGATACATTCGTCCCAGCTCATCCCCTTGGGGAGCACCAGTCATGTTCGTCTCTAAGAAAGATGGAAGCATGAGAATGTGCATTGATTACCGATCGTTAAATGAAGTCACCATCAAGAACAAGTATCCACTTCCTCGGATCGACGACCTCTTCGATCAGCTTCAAGGGGCCAAATACTTCTCCAAGATAGACCTAAGGTCTGGTTATCACCAATTGAGGATCAAGGAAGCAGACATCCAGAAGACTGCATTTGTCACCCGGTACGGACAATATGAATTCACAGTGATGCCGTTCGGACTGACAAACGCACCCGCTTTTTTCATGAACCTCATGAACAAATTGTTTATGGAAGAGCTAGATAAGTTTGTCGTGGTCTTCATTGACGACATCCTTATCTACTCCAAGAGTTGCGAAGACCATAAGCGTCACCTTCAGACCGTTCTCGAAAAACTCAGAGCGCACCAACTTTATGCCAAACTCAGTAAATGTGAATTCTGGTTGGAAAAGATAGCCTTCCTTGGGCATATCTTAACCGCAGAAGGAATAGAAGTGGACCCTTCCAAGGTGGAAGCAGTATCAAAATGGAGGCAGCTGACCAACATCAGTGAAGTTCGAAGCTTTTTGGGAATGGCAGGATATTACCGCCGCTTCATCAAAGGATTCTCCAGCATAGCAAGACCTATGACCGAGCTTCTCAAGAAAGACCATAGATTTGTGTGGACCCCAAAATGTGAAGGAAGTTTCCAGATCATAAAGGAGAAACTCACGACCGCACCCGTTTTGACACTACCAGATATCCATCAGGATTTTGTCGTCTTCTGTGATACCTCGAGGCAAGGCTTAGGGTGTGTACTGATGCAAAACGAGAAAGTCATTGCTTATGCATCGCGTCTACTCAAGCCGCACGAACAGAATTACCCCACCCATGATTTGCAATTGGCAGCCATAGTACATGCCTTGAAGATATGGAGGCATTACCTAATCGGGAACAAATGTCACGTTTTCACCGATCACAAGAGTCTGAGGTATATATTCACTCAACCAGATCTCAACCTTCGTCAGCGAAGATGGCTGGAGCTGATCAAGGATTATGACCTGGAAATTCATTATCACCCCGGGAAGGCCAACGTGGTAGCAGACGCCCTCAGTCGAAAACCATTCGGAATAAAGGGGACCAACTTTTTAGAAGATTGGAAGAAAGAATCAGCTCAACTAAATACATGTCTGGGAAACAACGTCAGTCTCGAAGTCAGACCAGTACTGGAAGACCTCATATACAGAGCTCAATGTCTAGACTCAGAGACAGCAAGACTTGTGGAGAAAGCTCGTAAGGAACAACTCCCGGACCTCAGGACAGATGACCAAGGAGTCCTTTGGTTCAAAAATCGTCTGTGTGTACCAAAAGGGGAGGCACGAGAGGTCCTGCTCGAAGAAGCTCACAACTCAACCTACTCCATCCACCCAGGGACTACCAAGATGTACCTAGATCTCAAAACCAGATACTGGTGGAGGGGGATGAAGAAAGAGATAGCTCAGTATGTGGCCCGGTGTGACATCTGCCAACGAACGAAGGACGAGCACCAAAAATCTGCAGGCCTATTGCAACCCCTCTCGATACCTGAATGGAAGTGGGAAGAAATAGGCATGGACTTCGTAACCGGACTGCCCCGGACGCAAAAAGGGAATGATTCCATCTGGGTAATAATAGATCGCCTCACCAAGGTAGCCCATTTCATCCCAGTGAAAACTACCTTTGGAGGAGCCACCCTTGCCCGGATTTATCTCAAGGAGATAGTCAGACTCCATGGCATCCCAAGAAAGATAGTGTCAGACAGGGGAACTCAGTTCACCTCCAAATTCTGGACAAGCCTTCAGAAGGCTATGGGCACCAAGCTAGATTTCAGCACCGCTTATCACCCTCAGACAGATGGGCAGACAGAAAGAGTTAACAAAGTCCTCGAAGATTTATTAAGAGCATGTGTGCTAGCATTCGATAGAAGTTGGGAATCCAGTCTACCCCACGCAGAGTTCTCATACAACAACAATTATCAGGCCAACATCAAGATGTCACCATTCGAAGCACTGTATGAACGAAAATGCCAGACCCCTCTCATGTGGTCCAACGTAGGGGAAAAAGCACTGGAAGGACCTGCCTTTGTCAAAGAGGCAGAAGAGAAAGTTGCCCTGATCCGCAGGAGATTACTTGAAGCTCAGAGTCGGTAGAAGAGTTATGCGGACAACAGACGGAGGGAACTCAGATTTGAGGAAGGAGACTTCGTCTACCTCAAGGTCTCTCCGATGCGTGGTGTCAGGAGGTTCCAAGCAAAAGGAAAGCTAGCACCATGATTTGTCGGCCCCTATCCCATCATTGGCAGAGTAGGACCTGCAGCATACCGTCTTGAATTACCAGAGTCCATGTCTGACATCCACAATGTGTTTCATGTATCCCAGCTCCACAAATACCTGCAAGCACCAGAAAGTCACATCGATGAAGAGGCAGTGCAGATTCAGAAAGATCTTCAGTATCGTGAGAAGCCAGTGAAGATTCTTGATTCAGCAGTCAGAAAGACCCGCACCTCAGAGGTGAAGCTCTGTAAAGTTCAGTGGAGCAGAGAAGGAGAAGAGGAAGCTACCTGGGAGAGTGAGGACTCCTTGAGGAGGGAATACCCTTATCTTTTCTCAAATCCAGTCTGAATCTCGAGGGCGAGATTCCTTTAAGTGGGGTAGGTTTGTAGCATCCCAAAAATCCCAACCAAGGTTTGAAACCCTAACCTCCTAACCCCCCCCCCTTTAATTTATTTTCTCCCTTAATTCTACCCCTAGATCACCTCATCATATGCATACACTTGTAATGATAGGAGCACCTCACTTAGACTATATTTATCACTCAAGATCATTTAGAAAATTTTTGGTTCAAAGGAAAAAGAAATGAAAAGAAACAAAAATAGAAAAGGAAAAGAAAAAGAAATCAGAAAAAGAAAAAGAGAAACTCCCCCCCCTCGGCTGGGCCGAATCCGGCCCAACCAGCCTCGCGCGCCCGCGCTTTTTCCCCCTCTCTCCCCGACCCAGGCGTCCTAGCTCTGCGCGCTGCGTGCCTCGCTGATAGCTTGGCCCCGCCCATCAGCGACTCGCCTCCCTCCCTCTCGCGCTGCTCCCTCTCTCTGGCATCTTGGCCCCACCTGTTAGCTTCGTCGTTCTCGCCCATGCCTCACCGGCGCATCCGCCGCCGAGCCCCTCTCGCCCCGTCGCCTCGCCATTAAGGCTCGCCCGACCTCAGCGACAACCCCACCACTGTACCCGACTCGTCCCCTCCCCCCTCGTCTGCCCGAGCCATCTCAATCGGCGTTAGTGCCATTCCCGCCATCATGGCGAGCTCGCTGGTGCTCGCTGACCCCTCCATCCCTATCCCTCCCCCGAGCGCCTATAAAAGGACTCGCCCGAGCCCCGCCTTCACCACACCAGCTCCGGCCATCTCCTCCGCTTTCCCCCGAGCCAGTCGAGCTAGCGCCGCCGTGCTTCCCTCGTCGCTCCGGTGAGCTCCTTTCCCCCTTCCTAGTGATCCTCTGTCCAATTAAACCGTGCTCGAAGCTCCGCCACACTCTCACGGTCACAAGGCACCACTTTTCCCCTCCTATTGTGCCCGGCGACATCACCGCCGCGGACATCCGCCACCGCGCCGCGGACCGGCCGCCATAGGCCCCCGCCGGTCAAATTGGCCCCACCCCCATGATCCCCTGCACCCGCCCGTGCCTCGCCACCGCCTCCCCGATGTAGAATCGGACCAACGGCGGAGAACCGCCGCGGGATTTCGCCGCCGGCCGGACTCCGGTCGAACCCCCCTCCCTCTGTTGCCGTCAACGCCGTCAGCCCCCTCCCTCTCCCTGGCATGCGGGCCCGCGCCACGACGCCGTCCCCCGCTGTCTCTCCCTCGCTGCTGGGCAAGCTGGGCCGCAAGCGCGCCCAAGTGGGCCGAAATCCCCGCCCCCCGGCCCAGCAAGGCAGGAAACACCCTTTTCTTTTTATTTTCTCTTTTCTTTTCCCATTTTCTCATATAGAATTATATGCTAATATTTTATGTACCAACAATAGTTCAAATAAATTATAGGGCACCAAAATAATGAGATATAAGAAATGGCACACCCCCATTAAAGTCACCATGATTGATGTATTGTTATTATCTGTGTTTGATTAGCGGAAGAAGGGCAAGAACCCGACCCCTCCGAGATAAACCTCTTGTGCCAGGAAAGCTTCGACGAAGGCAAGTCCATCCTTCCCTTGATGCATTATTTACCTATTTCTCTCTACCACTGCCTAAGCCTGGAATATGGGATGGAATCAAATTGCATGGTGAGCATGAGAGAGCCCGCATTAACTATTACCTTTGATTACAAGATATAGGATAAGTAAAAGGGTGCAAGTAACATGTTTTCCAAAAAATATGTGATGAAGGGTATTCACCCTCATCACCTGGTGAGTAGGATGATCAGGGACTCCCTGGTTTAGGGGAGGGCCTAAGGTGATGGCTCAGCTGGTTTAGGCGTGAGCAGAAGGATCGTCCTCTCGTATAAGGACCGGTTTGTCATCTTTCATTACCTGTACTCACAAAAAGTACAACCACTCGAGGCTGTGTGGGCAGCCACTCGATCTGAACTCGTACGATCCAACCCCAGGGTTATGAAGGCTGGGGAGCACCGGGAGGATAAGGAGGGGGAAAGATTTGTCCGGTTTGGACATGGCGGTGGCCTGACTCCTTTCGGTATAACCGTTAAGGTTAGGACGTGCGAGGAAGGAAAGAGTTTCGGATTCGGATCTCATTGGCCATGAGATCGCAGAGCCGGACTAGTGGGTAAAGTGTACCCTCTGCGCAGAGTCTAAACCTATTCGAATAGTCCGTGTCCACTGGTATGGACGAGTCTGGTATGGTATGACAATTAGTGTTTCTACTACAACCGGGAACAGGGAAATGTGTGTGTGTTTCTGGAAAGCAAGTAGTACCACGGGAGCGGGAAGCTCAGTGGTGGTCAGACAAGGGTCATTTCTATTGTCTTGGGAAAACCTTAAACAACGAGTACTGCCTTTCTCTGAAAAAAAATATGAGTGACTTCAACTCCACCATATGAAGCATGTACAATATAGGTCACTTTCTCTTTACGGGAGCCGAGTGGGCTTGCAGAATACCTAGTGTATTCACCCAGATTTATTTATGTTTTTCAGCAGCTAAAGACTTCTTTTCTGCTATGCTTGATTGAAGGGGCTGTGTCTTCACCCAGTCCTGCCTGTGGCCTGGGCTATTTTACCTTCCACTGCGTTTTAAGATTTTCGGCTCACTCTCGAGCTTGTATCCCTCGGTATTGTAATAACTTTACTCAGACTCTGTAACTATTTGAAGTAATGAATGTGGTTACTAGCCTCCTAGGACTAGTAATTGTATCACATTTGAGTCCCAAAGGACCGGGACACTTCAAGACTCTATATGCCCTTGTGTTTGAATCATATCCTAGTAAAAAGCCTTCTACAGCCTTAGGAGCAAATTTTGATTTTCTACCTCTTTTAACAAGAATAAAACATTTGCTACCAAAGACTCTAAAATATGAAACATTGGGCTTTTTACCGGTGAGGAGTTCGTATGATGTCTTCTTGAGGATTCGGTGTAGATATAACCGGTTGATGGCGTAGCATGCGATGTTGACCGCCTCAGCCCAAAACCGATCCGAAGTCTTGTACTCATCAAGCATGGTCCTTGCCATGTCCAATAGAGTTCTATTCTTTCTCTCCACTACACTATTTTGTTGTGGCGTGTAGGGAGAAGAGAACTCATGCTTGATCCCTTCCTCCTCAAGAAAACCTTCTATTTGTGAATTCTTGAACTCCGTCCCATTGTCGCTTCTAATTTTCTTGATCCTCAAGCCGAACTCATTTTGAGCTCGTCTCAAGAATCCCTTTAAGGTCTCTTGGGTTTGAGATTTTTCCTGTAAAAAGAATACCCAAGTGAAGAGAGAACTAGACAGTACTTACTCCCGCTGATGCTTATATAAGCTATCGGGGCGAATAAATCCATGTGGAGTAACTCCAGTGGCCTGTCAGTCGTCATGATGTTCTTATGTGGATGATGAACACCAACTTGCTTCCCTGCTTGGCATGCGCTACAAATCCTGTCTTTCTCAAAGTGCACATTTGTTAGTCCCAAAATGTGCTCTCCCTTTAGAAGCTTGTGAAGATTCTTCATCCCAACATGGGCTAGTCGGCGATGCTAGAGCCAACCAATGTTAGTCTTAGCGATTAAGCAAGTATCGAGTCCAGCTCTATTGAAATCAACTAAGTATAGCTGACCCTCTAATACTCCCTTAAAAGCTACTGAATCATCACTTCTTCTAAAGACAGTAACACCTGTATCCGTAAAAAGACAGTTGTAGCCCATTTTACATAATTGAGATACGGAAAGCAAGTTGTAATCTAAAGAATCTACAAGAAAAACATTGGAAATAGAATGGTCAGGTGATATAGCAATTTTACCCAATCCTTTGACCAAACCTTGATTTCCATCCCCCGAATGTGATAGCTCGTTGGGGATCTTGGTTTTTCTCGTAGGAGGAGAACATTCTTTTCTCCCCAGTCATATGGTTTATGCACCCGCTGTCTATGATCCAACTTGAGCCCCCGGATGCATAAACCTACAAACAAGTTTAGTTCTTGATTTTAGGTACCCAAACAGTTTTGGGTCCTTTGACATTAGATACAAGAACTTTGGGCACCCAAACACAAGTTTTTGATCCCTTGTGTTTGCCCCCAACATACTTGGCAACGACCTTGCCTGATTTGTTGGTTAGCACATAAGAAGCATCAAAAGTTCTAAATGAAACATTATGATCATTTGATGCTTTAGGAGTTTTCTTCTTAGGCAATTTAGCATGGGTTGATTGCCTAGAACTAGATGCCTCACTCTTATACATAAAAGCATGATTAGGACCAGAGTGAGACTTCCTAGAGTGAATTCTCCTAATTTTGTGTTCGGGATAACCGGCAGGGTATAAAATGTAACCCTCGTTATTCTGAACCATGGGAGCCTTGCCCTTACCAAAATTAGACAATCTTTTAGGCGAGGTATTAAGTTTGATATTGTCTCCCTGTTGGAAGCCAATACCATCCTTAATACCAGGGCGCCTCCCACTATAGAGCATGCTTATAGCAAATTTAAATTTCTCATTTTCTAAGTCATGCTCATTAATTTTAGCAGTTAATGTAGCTATGTGATCATTTTGTTGTTTAATTAAAGCAAGGTGATCATGAATAGCATCTACATTAACATCCCTACATCTAGTACAAATTGTAACATGCTCAACGGAAGATGTAGAGGGTTTGCAAGTATTTAATTCAACAATCTTAACATGCAATATATCATTCTCATCTCTAAGACTGGAAATGGAAGCATTGCTCCTTAGCCTTAGCAATTAATTTTTCATTTTCAATTTTAAGGCTAGAAAGAGAAGCATTCAATTTGTCAATCTTAGCAATTAAGTTGGCATTATCATTTCTAAGACTAACAATTGAATCATCACAAACATCAAGCTTCCCAACCTTAGCAACTAGATTGGCATTCTCATTTCTAAGGTTGGAAATGATATCATGGCAAGTTCTTAGCTCATTAGTTAATTTTTCACATTTTTCTACTTCTAAAGCATAAGCATTTTTAACTTTAACATGTTTTTTGTTTTCTTTAATTAGGAAGTCCTCTTGGCTATCCAAGAGTTCATCCTTATCATGAATAGTGCTAATCAATTCATTTAATTTTTCCTTTTGTTGCATGTTCAAGTTGGCAAAGAGAGTAAATAAATCATCCTCATCATCACTAGAATTAGCCTCATCACTAGATGTTGCATATCTAGTGGAGGATTTGGATTTCACCTTCTTCTTTTTGCCGTCCTTTGCCATGAGACATTTGTGGCCGACGATAGGGAAGAGGAGCCCTTTGTTGACGGCGATGTTGGCGGCGTCCTCGTCGGACGAGGAGTCGGTGGAGCTCTCGTCGGAGTCCCACTCCCGGCAAACATGGGCATCGCCGCCCTTCTTCTTGTAGTACCTCTTCTTTTCTCTCCTCCTTCCCTTCTTGTCGTCGCCCCTGTCACTATCACTAGATAATGGACATTTTGCAATAAAATGACCGGGCTTACCACACTTGTAGCATACTTTCTTGGAACGGGGCTTGTACTCCTTCCCCTTCCTTTGTTTAAGGATTTGACGGAAGCTCTTGATGATGAGCGCCATCTCCTCATTGTCGAGCTTGGAGGCGTCGATGGGGATTCTACTTGGAGTAGAATCTTCTTTCTTCTCCTCCGTTGCTTTGAATGCAACGGGTTGTGCTTCGGGTATGGAGGAGGATGTGCCTTGCTCGATGATCTTTTTGGAGCCTTTGATCATTAGTTCAAAGCTCACAAATTTACCTATCACTTCCTCGGGAGACATTATTTTGTATCTAGGATCACCACGAATTAATTGAACTTGAGTAGGATTAAGAAAAACTAGTGATCTTAGAATAACCTTGACCATCTCATGGTCATCCCATTTTGTGCTCCCGAGGTTGCGCACTTGGTTCACCAAGGTCTTGAGCCGGTTGTACATCACTTATGGCTCCTCCCCTTGGTGAAGCATGAATCGACTGAGCTCCCCCTCGATCGTCTCTCTTTTGGTGATCTTGGTCACCTCATCACCTTCGTGCGCCGTTTTGAGTACATCCCAAATCTCTTTGGCACTATTCAACCCTTGCACCTTGTTATACTCCTCTCGACTTAGAGAGGCGAGGAGTATAGTGGTGGCTTGGGAGTTGAAGTGTCGGATTTGGGCAACTTCGTCCGAATCGTAGTCCTCATCCCCTACGGATGGTACCTGTACACCAAACTCAACAACGTTCCAAATGCTAGTGTGGAGTGAGGTTAGGTGATGCCTCATTTTGTCACTCCACATGTTATAATCTTCACCGTCAAAAACCGGTGGTTTGCCTAATGGAACGGAAAGTAATGGAGTACGTTTAGAAATTCGAGGGTAGTGTAGGGGAATCTTACTAAACTTCTTGCGCTCATGGCGCTTAGAAGTTACGGACGGCGCGTCAGAGCCAGAGGTCGATGGCGATGAAGAGTCGGTCTCATAGTAGACCACCTTCCTCATCTTCTTTTTCTTTTTGCCACTCCGATGCGACTTGTGTGAAGGGGATTCCTTCTCCTTCCCCTTGTTGCGGGACTCTCCCGATGGAGCCTTCCCGTGGCTTGTAACGGGCTTGTCGCCGGTCACCATCTCCTTCTTGGCGTGATCTCCCGATATCACTTCGAGCGGTTAGGCTCTAATGAAGCACTGGGCTCTGATACCAATTGAAAGTCACCTAGAGGGGGTGAATAGGGCGAATCTGAAATTTACAAAGTTTAAGCACAACTACAAGCCGGGGTTAGCATTAGAATTAAAATCGAGTCCGAGAGAGAGGGCGAAAACAAATCACAAGCAAATAAAGAGTGTGACACGGTGATTTGTTTTACCGAGGGTTGGTTCTTGCAAACCTACTCCCCGTTGAGGTTGTCACAAATACCGGGTCTCTTTCAACCCTTTCCCTCTCTCAAACGGTCTCTTAGACCGAGTGAGCTTCTCTTCTCAATCAAACGGGACACAAAGTCCCCGCAAGGATCACCACACAATTGGTGTCTCTTGCCTCGGTTACAATTGAGTTGATCACAAGAAAGAATGAGAAAGAAAAGAAGCAATCCAAGCGCAAGAGCTCAAATGAACACAAGTCACTCCCACACTAGTCACTAATTGATTTGGAATGATCTTTGGACTTGGGAGAGGATTTGATCTCTTTGGTGTGTTTTGTATTGAATGCTATAGCTCTTGTAAGGTGTAGGAAGTCTGAAAACTTGGATGCAATGAATGGTGGGTGGTTGGGGTATTTATAGCCCTAACCACCAAACTAGCCGTTTGGTGGAGACTGCTGTCGAATGGCGCACCGGACAGTCCGGTGCGCCACCGGACACTGTCTGGTGCGCCAGCCACGTCACCCGACCGTTAGGGTTCGACCGTTGGAGCTTCTATCTTCTGGGTCACCGGACAGTCCGGTGTTGCACCGGACAGTCACTGTACACTGTCCGGTGCGCCTTCTAGCGCTGCTCTGACTCTGGCCCGCACTGTAGCGCATTGAATGCGTGTTGGAGACGACCGTTGGCGCGAAGTAGCCGTTGCTCCGCTGGCACACCAGACAATCCGGTGGTGCACCGGACAGTCCGGTGAATTATAGCGGAGCGGCTCTCAGAATTCCCGAGACTGGCAAGTTTGGAGTTGGATTCCCTGGTGCACCGGACACTGTCCGGTGGCACACCGGACAGTCCGGTGCGCCAGACCAGGGCTGCTTTCGGTTGAACTTTGCTCCTTTTATTTGAACCCTTTCTTTTGACTTGTATTAGTTTGTTGTGAACCTTTGGCACCTGTAGGACATATTTTCTAGAGCAAACTAGCTAGTCCAATAATTTGTGTTGGGCAATTCAACCACCAAAATTCTTATTGGAAAAGGTTTGACCCTATTTCCCTTTCATAGACCACCTTCTTCATCTTATTTTTCTTGTCGCCGCTCCGATGCGACTTGATGTGTGAAGGGGATCCCTTCCCCTTGTTGCCGGACTCTCCCGATGGAGTCTTCCCGTGGCTTGTGGTGGGCTTCTCGCCGGTCACGACCTCCTTCTTGGCGTGATCTCCCGACATCACTTCGAGTGGTTAGGCTCTAATGAAGAACCGGGCTCTGATACCAATTGAAAGTCGCCTAGAGGGGAAGGTGAATAGGCGGAATCTAAAAATTACAAACTTAAGCACACACTACAAGCCGGGGTTAGAGTTAGAAATAAAATCGAGTCCGAAAAGAGAGGGCAAAAACAAATTACAAGCAAATGACAAGAGTGACACAGTGATTTGTTTTACCGAGGTTCGGTTCTTGCAAACCTACTCCCCGTTGAGGTGGTCACAAAGACCGATCTCTTTCAACCCTTTTCCTCTCTCAAACGGTCACCTAGACCGAGTGAGCTTTTCTCCTTAATCAACAAGTCACTTAGACCCCTCACAAGGACCACCACAACTTGGTGTCTCTTGTGTTGGTTACAGGTTGCTTGAGAACAAGAAAGAGGAAGAAGAAAAGCGATCCAAGCGTAAGAACTCAAATAAACACAAATATATCTCTCTCACTAGTCACTAATTGTTTGGAGTGATCTTTGGACTTGGGAGAGGATTTGATCTCTTGTTTGTGTCTTGGAATGAAGTCTAGAGCTCTTGTATTGAATGTAATGGCTGAAAACTTGGATGCCTTGAAGTGTGGTGGTTGGGGGGTATTTATAGCCTCAACCACCAAAGTGGCCGTTGGGGAACTCTGCTGTCGACGGGCGCACCGGACAGTCCGGTGCGCTAGCCACGTCACCCAACCGTTAGGGTTCGACCGTTGGAGCTTCTGATAGCTGGGCCACCGGACAGTCCGGTGGTGCACCGGATAGTCACTGTTCACTGTCCGGTGTGCCTTCTGGCGCCTGCTCTGACTCTGTGCGTGCAGTCCGCGCACTGTTCACGCATTGTTCACTTTTGCAGACGACCGTTGGCACTGTTCGCCGTTGCTCCACTTGGCACACCGGACAGTCCGGTGCTACACCGGATAGTCCGGTGAATTATAGCGGAGAACATTTTCCAGAAACCTGAAGCTGAGGAGTTCGGAGTGATTCTCCCTGGTGCACCGGACACTGTCCGGTGGTGCATCGAACACTGTCCAGTGGCACATCGGACAGTCCGGTGCACCAGACCAGAGCAGCCTTCGGTTGGATTTGCTCCTTTCTTTTTGAACCCTATCTTGGACTTTGTATTGGTTTCTTGTGAACCTTTGGCACCTGTAGAACTTATAATCTAGAGCAAACTAGTTAGTCCAATTATTTGTGTTGTGCAATTCAACCACCAAAATTATATAGGAAAAGGTTTGACCCTATTTCCCTTTCAGTTATCTTTAACATGTACTATTTATGGATATAAAAACTTTTATCCAATTAAATAATTACTACTATTTGTTGTCTTGGTCAACCTCCAACCTCAACAAGTATACTCTTGGCCATTACAGAGCAGTGCTTGCACATCCTAGGGAGACGTGGCACATACAAACGTGTCACCTTATTATAGGATCAAGTACACCGCCTAATGGGGGTAAACAAATAGTTTTAACTAAAGTGAAAGACACTAGGAAAATTTAATCAATACAACAAGAGAATCAATTCATCTAGCCTATGTTGAGCTAAACTTGGTTTGTAACTTTGGATGAACAAGTGATCAAAATTGCTAGCAATGAAAGGTTGCACAATTCAAACTCAAGTGCTATCAATAAGCAATGTAATCAGCACACAAGACATGGGATTTTTTATTATGGTCTCGGTGACTTGCCGGTCACCCCTAATCCACGTTGAGGTGGATTTGAAGGACTCAATCGCTTCTCTATCAAGGCTTCACTTGATCTCTTGAGTCGGAAGGTCAATAAATCACCAGCACCTTGATTCCACTATAGTTGCTTTTCATCGCTGCAGTGAGGCAAGAACAAGGCCGCTCACAATCTTCCACCGTGACTTCATCACAATCTTCTTGAAGAGCTTAAAAGGGATCCTTCACCAAGGCGTCTAGGAGGTGGTAACCTCCAATTGTAACAAGGCGATGACTCTTGCTTTATGAACTCCCTAGTGCCTCAATGATCAACAACTCGATGCAATGCACTAGAACCCTCTCCAATTCACTAGAATGCAATCCCAAGCAATGTGTGTGAGCAAGAGAGGTTAAAAGGCTTGAATGTTCTCAATAGATAATTCAAACAGCTAAGAGAGATGTTCAACACCCAGACACCACATATATACAACACCCCTCCAATTAACTAGTCATTATGGGACAATTCCACCTTTTTTGCACTCGATGACAGTCCTCGTCCAAAGCTCGGATGGTACACACTTATTGTAACACTTACTTTTCATTCTGCTAGCGTTTTGACCCGAGGATCGTACCGGTTAGTGAAATGATGTTGCGTGCCTTGGCACAGATGGGTGATGCAAGGTGACCTAAGTCTTTTATCCTGGTTTGGGCAATAGAGAGCCCTACTTCCAGCAGAGGGGGGATGAGACTTGTTTTACTTGCACGTAAGTGCTTGTAATAGGGAGTACAAGCTCGTTGGGAGGGAAGGATCCCAAGTCCCTGGAGTTGATTGAGGCAAGTGCCAATATCATCGTGGAGGTGAAAACCGTGAAGTGTTCGCCCGCCTCCCTGAAGCCATGGATGCTTCTATTTATAGCCTCATGGAGGGCCTCCAGGAGCGTTAGGGTTTACCGCGTACGGCGAGGAGGCGTGGCCGAGCCCCTATAGCTAGTATGGCCCTTGTGCTCGTTGTTGACTTGTGCCAAGAGGGGTAAGTTCGGTTCCTTTATTTGCATCCTGAACTATGCAGAGAGCCAAGGCCAAGGCACAGTGGTTGGAGCAATGGTGAGTATGGCGAAAAGCTCTTAGTAATACGTCAACTCTATGGCTCCTAATGACGTTGGGCGTTCGTTTGTTGGTGTTATAGAGGATGAAGCCATGCTTGGGCGAGGCAGAAGTCTACCCGAGGCTATGACCGAGCCTGCTCTGGGGCTCATAGTCGTGCAGGAAACATTTAAAGGAATGTCCTCCTACGGGATTTGCGGGGAGCAGGTAGCCGAGGCAGAGCTCGAGCGAGGCGGAGTTTGTTCCGAGGCTGAGGTATGTGTGTCCCAGCCCACACTTTGTCGTATGTGTGTCCCATCCAGAGTTGGCGAACATCGTGGGGGAACGATAGTCGTTATACATGAGCGTGTGTCATCGTAGTTGGTGAAAGCCAAAGGGACCATGGTCCTGTGTCTCCTGTGATGTTACACGGGGTAGGTACGCGCATTGAATGCTCATGTCTCCTGCAACCTTTGGCTGATGCTTGGCTCGAGGTTGTCTTTCTTGTCCAAGACGGGCTCGGGCGAGGCGGAAACGACGGTTCCGTGGAGAGGGTACCTTAGGCGGGACAAGGATTTCCCCGAGTACATACCAGGTCCGAGGGCAGGCTCGGGCAAGGCAGAGTTATGAGTGACCACTGAGAGGAGCCTCGGGTGAGTCATGGTTTACACTCTGTTGACCTCGGGGAATGTGTGACGATGGTCTTGGGGTTAAGCGCATTTTAGGGTCGTAATCAAAGTACCTCTAATTATGATACCTTACACATTCAAAAAGCTTGTTAGAGTTGTTAGAAAAAGCGGCACACAGACAGTCTACCAACTCCGACCGGATGGTCCACTAGTCACGAGTTTGTGGCGCTCAACAAACCTGTAAACCCGACTTTGCATAGTTTATTAGCATTGCAAACGGTTCACATCCATGAGTCAGATGATCTGTGGTTCACAATGCATGACCTCACCAGAACATATCTCATTCCGCCTATGGAGAATTTTATACTTGCTGGTGGTTCAACACCTAGGCATGGACGATTCATAGCATAGGACAAAGGACTGTCCATGACCTAGGCATGGACTGCCCACAAGCAAACACTTAGGAACGACATAGTCCCTATTGCGGACGGTCCATGTCCCAAGGCCGAACGATCTATGGTAGGTGTGAAGAATCTATTAGGGATTTAGCCAAATTGGGGATAACTCTGGCCTCTACTGTGAACGGTTTGCCCAAAGTCATGAATGGTTTGTAGTATAACTATTGTGCACCTTATAGAAAACTCCACATCCATGCAAACCTTTCTGTTGCCCTTGCGAATAGTCGGGCCACCTGGTCCGGACGGTTCGCCCTACGACAAACTTGTTCATTTTCAAAAAATCATTTTTGAAAGGATTTTTCTTTTGCAATAGGAAGCATCATTAGCCTTCATGTAAAATCATCAATCTATGATCTATGTGGCACTAAAAATTCGTCAAGGAAACATCATTGGGCTCTCTTGATAGTACGAGTATCTAGCCTATCAACTCGGTCAATATTCTTATCTAATCTCCTCTTGTCGGGCAAAACAAGAATTCTATCAAATACCCTTGCCTAGTTATCCAATGGCTCCCACTAAAGTCCTTCTGGACTTTAAGTAGCTCTCATGTCTATGGACTAAACCCACATTCTTATTTTCTCATAGGAATCATTATTCCATACATGCTTGTCGTTAATTACCAAAACACAACAAAGGACCCTAGACGCTCACAATATCCCCTCTTTTTGGTAATTGATGACAGCATGTCTCAAGTGGTTGGTGAGCTTCACATCTTTCTAATACCCAGTGTATAAGAAAGATTTGAGGGTGAATTTTGACTTTTGAGTGTTTTATCTGGAAATGGGTTCCCTTTTGAAAGGAAGATAAATCACAATAAAATCTAAGATGTAGAGATAACTCCCCCTACACATGTGCATGATATAATCAATAAAGTTTATGCACATATACATGATCAAAGTTTTGACGTAGTTTTCCTACAAGATTAGCTGACGTAGCCCACGCATGGACCAAACAAAAATGTTTTGTCATAACCAACCATGCATAACCGGTCGATCGACACTAATCCGACCATCCAACAAACCGATTTGTCAATTGACAGCCTCGACAACCGACTGGCTAAACTAATCGGCATTGGAGCCGATGAAAGGGAAATAGGGTTTAACCTATTTCCTGTAGATAATTTTGGTGGTTGAATGCCCAACACAAATATTGGACTAACTAGTTTGCTCTAGATTATATATTCTACAGGTGCATAAAGGTTCAACACAAACCAATAAAAGATCAAAGTTAGGGTTCAAAAGGAAGGAGCAAAAGAAACCGACAAGTACCCTGGTCTGGCGCACCGGACCGTCCGGTGTGCCACCGGACAGTGTCCGGTGTGTCAGGACCGTACAAGTCCAAACTCGCCACCTTCGGGTTTCTCCAGCGCTACTCCGCTATAATTTACCGGACTATCCGGTGTGCCACCAGACTGTCCGGTGTGACAGCGGAGCAACGACTCTTCGGCGCAACGGTCGACTGCACAGTGCCCCTGACAACGCTACAGTTCGCGGCAGAAGTCAGAACAAAGGTCAAAGGGGCACCGGAGAGTGAACAGTGCCTGTCCGGTGTGGCACCGGACTGTCCGGTGCCACCAGAAGTCAGCGCTCCAACGGTCGACTACGTCAGAACCCTAACGGTTGGGTGACGTGGCTGGCGCACCGGACTGTCCGGTGCGCCCATCGACAACAACCACCCCCAATGGTTGAATTGGTGGTTGAGGGCTATAAATGCCCCCAACCACCTCCACTCCAACCATCCAAGCATTCAACACTCTTCATTCAATACAAGAGCAAAGTGCAACACTTCTAGACACAAATCAAAGCCACCGATCCGATCAAAGTCCCCAATTCAATTCTAGTACATTAGGATTTGTGAGAGGATCATTTGTGTTTCCTTGTTGCTCTTGTTTGCTTGGCTTGGCTTTCTTTTCTTTCTCACTTCTTACTCTCAAGTGCTTTATAAGCAAGGCAAGAGACACCAATTGTGTGGTGATCCTTACGGGGTCTAAGTGACCCGTGAGATTAAAGAAGAAGCCTCACTCGGTCTAAGTGACCGTTTTTTAGAGGGAAAGGGTTGATAGAGACCCGATCTTTGTGACCACCTCAACGGGACTAGGTTCTTTAGAACCGAACCTCGGTAAAATAAATCACCGTGTCATCCGCTTTACTTTCTTGGTTGATTTGTTTTCCCCTCTCTCTCAAACTCGGATTTTATTCTAATGCTAACCCTGGCTTGTAGTGTGTTTAAAGTTGTAAATTTCAGTTTCCGCCTATCCACCCCCTCTAGGCTACTTTGAGCCGACGCTATCACTACGGATCATGTTGAACCATGTCATCGAGCACTATCACCTCGGGTTTAGGGATGTCAATCAGGCGGGTAGGACACGAGTATGTAGTTCGTGAACCCATATCCACGAGATACAATTCAACCCATACCTATACCTATGTACGTCCATAGGTATGGATCCATACCCGTACCACTGGATATCTGTTACCTGACGAACATTCGTTACCCGTCCGCCTACTACAATTTTAGAATTTAGAATCAAACAATAATCTTATCACATTTGAAAAAATTTCATCATTGCAACAACATCAAACAACAATTTTAGCGGCCAGCCATAATTTCAATATTTCAACAGTATCAAGTTACGAGACAATAATACAAACAATATTCGTGGAATGATAATACACAATATTATAGCAGTAATACAATAAACTAGCACTGTAGCAACGATAATACATACCATTGCAGCAGCATTTCACATTAGCCGATAGTGTACCGAAGTAATTGATTGGTTGAATGAGGTTTGGAAATTGAGAAATGGCACACATGTCAAATAGTCACCTGGGAACGGATATGGATATGCCCATAAAAAATGTAGCCCAACTGATTGCTATTCCTGAACCACTTTTTGGTCCACAAAGCAGAGGGCCATCCAGTCACAAAAAAACAGAAGGCCCATAGCAAGCAGATCAGGCGCGATCGGGTTAATGCAAAATTGCAAATCCACCAACATGCACCGGGCATGCATGAACCATTCTCATCGCCTCTGCTTGACCAGCGAAAGACGACAAGATTAATTAATGAATTTAAAAGAAGAGCACACACAAGTAGAGACACACCGGTGCCACCACAAGACAAGACAAGAATGAAGGTCGCATCGCTGTCTCGAGGAAGGAAATACGGGTCCTGCGGAGCTTTGTGGGTTCAATTTGCTTGACACACACACACTCGTCCGATCCCACGACGATGAGATCGATCAGGCGCCCCAGACGGTGATCCCCTGCATCATGCACTTGAACTCGGCGAAGTCGACGCGGCCGTCGCTGTCGCGGTCGACGTTGCAGATCATCTCCCGGACGTTGGCCATGCTGCTGGCCTCGGGGAGGCCGAGCTTCTTGAGCACCTCCTGCAGCTCGGCGGCAGAGATGAAGCCGTCGCCGTCGACGTCGAAGACCCTGAACGCCTCCCGCATCTCCTGCTCGTCGTCGTCCTCCCCGGCGCCGGCGCCGTCCGCGGCCGCGTCGTCCTGGCCCGCCAGCGCTCCGAAGAAGGCGTCCCCGAGCGCGCGGTGCAGCCGGTCGAAGTCCTCAAAGCGGAGGCCCGCGGCGCCGTCGGGCACGTAGGTGCCAACGGTGGCGGCCAGCCCGCCGCGGTCCGCGTCGAGGCCCAGCGCGTCCAGCGCCTGCGCCAGCTCGTCCACCGTGATCTCGCCGTCCCCGTTGCGGTCGAACAGGTCGAACACGCGGCGGAGGCGCACCGCGTTTAGGCTCCCGTTGCGGAGCCGGAACGACGCCGACGGCGTCCCCTTGGCCAGCGTCGGCTTCACCCCCGCAACCACGCCCTGCTGCTCCGTTTCCATCCTCCCTGCTGAGACCTCGACCTCGACCTCGGCGTGCGTACGGATTTCCTGCCTTCCGGCCGCCTTGCCCTGCTTTAGCTAGCGGAGCCGTTCAAAATCGCTTCTTTTATTTTGGGGGAAGGAGAGAGTAGGCACGACACGGCGGGCTGGTTTCTGTTTATAGCCATGCCATGCCACCTTCTTTTTCCCTGTGGCGATGATTGGAGGAGCGCGTCCGGGGGACGCGGTGATGCACCCCGGCTCTCTCTGGCTTTATGTTTGCCGCAGTACCAGCCCAGCCCAACTGAAACTTTTGTTCTGAAATTTCCGTGCATGGATAGACACACACGACATCATTGCTCGCATGCAGAAGACATAGGGGGATGTATATATGCAAAAGGCAATTTCGTCGCATTTCCACCCGTGCTTGAGCCGGCGAGGAAACGAGTGGAACAAGAAGCTGCGTCAGGACCAGAGACAGGCCACACCACATGGGATGGGAGAGGTGGACGCTCGGGAAAAGGTGTCCATAACTCCATATATCTACTAAATCGATGGAGACTCGAGAGTCATGACTATGGGGGTAATGTGATCTAGATGTTTACAATATAAAATTTAAGGATCGAATCAAAATATGATTAGTCTATATTTCTATTTATTTTTAAAATAAAACTAATTAAGGGTCTTAACTTATTATGAAGAGAAATATTTTGGATCGTGATTCATTACCATTCCTACTCATGACTATAGCGACTACACGCTTGCTAGTGAAAATTCTGGATCGCATGTCAGGTCACAATCAGGTTTGAGCAAATTCGATTTTAGACGATTTTTATATGGGTCGACAAAGTTCAAGAACCCATTTACCTAGTTTTCTAAGTCCAGTGTTTAAATGACATAGCTCGCCAAGTTCGAGTATTTTACTCATCCCTGTTATTATAAAGTACCATGTCCGTGCACGAATATGTTTCATGCGTCCCACTTCACCATAGACCCCACCATCCCATGGTTTTAAATAGCGGGCTGAGGGGTTTAGCAGCGTGCTTCTCAAAAGTGCTAATAACGGGCTATATCGGGATATAGTGGGCTACAACGGACTAAATGAGTCTATAGCGCGCGCATAGCTTTTGTCTGCTAAAACAGCTGTAGCAGGCTATAACAAAAGCTATAGACGGCTATTTAAAACCCAGCACCGTCCTCACACTGCCACCGCTATAGATGTCCAAAACGGGCCGGCCCGTGGTGCAGCCCGGCACCCGGCACGCCCAAGCACGGGGAAAGCCCGGCCCGGCACGACGGCCGGCGTGCCCGTGCCAGCCCGGCACGGTGCCCGTGCCGTGCTTGGGCTGCCATGTGGGCCCGTGGTGCAGGCACGAGCCCGGCCCACGTAAGCCGCGGCACGGCGCCGGCCCGTTAAGCCGTATAAGGCGTCTTTCAGTCGCGTGCGCCTGCGTAACCCTAGCATCCTCTCCTCTCCGTCTCGGCCTCTCCGTCTCCTCTCCTCTCCAGCTCGTGACCGCGACAGGCGATTCGGCTCCGCCGCTCCGGTGTCCTCGCCTCCGCCGCTCCGGTGTGTCGACGGAGCGGTGAACTCCGGTGTCCTCGCCTCCTACTCGCTGCTCCTCTCCTCTCTTGCTCCATCCTCGCTCCTCTCTCCCTCGACCCTCACTAACCCTAACCCTAGAACTCGATCTTCGCCAAGCTCGCTCCTCTGCCTCTGCCGTCAGCCATCCGGTTCGTGGATCCGGTGCTCCGGTGTTGCAGGTAAGGTTTTCTTGCTCTTGGTCTCGTCTCTCTCTTAATCCGATTCGTCTTCTTGTGCTTGATCTTGTTGCTTCGATTCGTCTAGGTGTGCACCGTGTGTGTGCGCCGCGCGCCGTGAGGAGCCGGAGAAGCCGACCGAGGCGGCGGCCATGTCCACGGCCTCGGCTGACGACGAGCTCAGTCTCGAAGCAGTGATCGAGGAGCGGAGGCTTGAAGCGCAGAACGAGGCCGACGATGCCCGGTACCTCCTCCTTGGTACCACCTCCGCTCAAAGCACTTTCTCTGTGTGGATTAGAACTAATTCTCCTGCCAAAGATGATGGGTCTTGTTTGTTGAGTGATAATCATTGGGTTGTTGCAGAAAAATTATTGTCTTTCTTTCAGTTATTCTATGACTCAACTGTTGCACTTTCTGGAATATATTACCCTACATCACCCTTAATGTTGCATCATATTTTGAAAATTGCTAGACATCTAAATGCATATGAGAACCATGAGCTTTTAAGAACTGCTGTAGTGCCTATGAAAACAAAATTTCTGAAATATTGGAGGGACATACCCATTCTTTATGCATTTGCTTTCATTCTTGATCCTAGAGCAAAGATGAGGGGCTTTCATAAAGTTCTTCAAAGATTATCTACTCTTAATGGCACTGATTATAGTAGATATCCTTCATGTATTAGAACCAAATTAACTAAGATGTACCAAATATATGAGGCCAAATTTGGAGGTATTTGCTTAACTCCTCAACCACAGTCAACTAGTGGTTCTAGTAAGGCCACAGAGGCATGGGATGATATATATGGTGATGATGAAAGTTATAGCAATACTGGTACAGCTGGTACAGCTGGTACATCTACTGGTTTATCTGAGTTAACTTCTTACCTTGACAGTGACACTGAAACTAAATTTGGGCCTGATTTCAACATTCTTATGTGGTGGCAACGCCACAATCAAACTTATCCTATTCTTTCTATACTAGCTAAAGATGTGTTGACTGTCCCTGTTTCTACAATATCTTCAGAATCTACTTTCAGTCTAGCTAGTAGGGTGCTCGAGGAGCGACGACGACGGTTGACGACAGACATGGTGGAGGTGCTCTCCTGTATCAAAGATTGGGAGTTGGCTGACCAGCACAAGCAGCATACTGTGGAGAAGGAAACCAAAGACCTTGAAGCAACCTTTGAGGATATGTACCTAGATGATGAGCAGCGAGTATCACCAGGGAACAAAAGAAAGGAAGCAGCACCACAGAGTTCAAGAAGGGCTGGAGCTGGACTATGAACTTTTAAGTTCTCTACTTCTCTTATCTGCTGTAAATCTGTAATATGCTCATATGGACTGACTGTGGACTGAACACTGAACTATGAACTTATAAATACTTTAAGGAGCTGGCTGTACTCTTTTCCTTCCTAGGGTTTTCTCACGAAGTGTGAGTTTTTACCTAGGAAGGTTTTTAATGAGGCAGCATTGCACTAAAGCTCCAAACCATTTAAAGACTATTTTGTAGCCTATTTGACTTGTAATCTTGTATTCTGTTAACTCTGAATTTTGTCATGTGGATTATGTAACTGGGCCCGAGCCCGGCACAGCACCAACGGGCTGCCCGTGCCCCCGGCCCGGCCCGGCCCGATTAACAGTTGGCGTGCCGTGCCTGGGCAGGGATTTGGGCCCACGTGCCAGCCCGGCCCGGCCCGTGACACTGGCGTGCCGTGCCTGAGCACGCCAAAGTCGTGCCGGGTCCAGCCGTGCCCGTGCCGGGCTGGCCCGACACGCTCATTTGGACATATATAGCCACCGCGCAACAGACGACACATGTCTCTGTCTTCATAGAACTATAGAGAGATATTCACCAATCAAATCATATGGTTTGTGGATGATACAAATGTGTATCGAGACACTATTTAGAAAAAAATGAGGGTAACTTGACCACCAAATCATTTAATGGTGCTATCTTGATTTTCAATCGAAGAACTTGTCAACTTCCTCGTAAGGTTTGTTCTTTTCGAATTTCTGCTCCAGTTTTCTTATGATTTTGGTTTTCCTGTAAAGCCCTACACATGGGTAGGTTTAAACTAAGTGGATCATAATGTGCAGGTTATCCATACAAGTGTATGGGCGGGGCAAAAGTGTCTTGTGCAGCTGGACAAGTGGAAAACAGCTGAGGAGGTTGTTGCATTAGTTTGATCTCTTCTTGCAGAGAAGAGCAGCCAAAGCAAATTATTGTGACAAGGAAGGGAATGTTGGATCCCTTGGAGGTCCATCTACATGACTTCCCTAATATTTTTATTAAGGGCAGCGAACTGCAGCTTCCTTTCCAGGCTTGCTCGAAGATTGAGAAGTTTGCTCAGCCCACTAGTAGTAGTAGAAATACAGTACATGCATGGCGCCGGCCACCACGGGTACGGTGGAGCTGGTGATACCTGCTCCATCCGTTTCGTTTTAGTTGTCGCTGGATAGTACAAAATTAAACTATCCAGAGACAACTAAAAGAAACGGAGGGAGTAAGAAGAAAGGAGATGATCGATCATGGGACCAGGTACATGGGGTTGGGCACCTTGAAGACGCGGTCCCCGGCGCATTCGCCCTGCAGGTCGCTCCACTGGTCGCCCACGTTGCCCCGGATCCGGTACCCCTCCTCCTCCGCCAGCTTCCTCCGCACCGCCGACTTGAACGCCACCGCGCTCTGCCCACGGTACGCCGCGCTTCTGCAAATCAAGGAAACGCCACTGTGTTACGTCACGTGTGTCGTCGGCTATACACTACTGCTACGGCCTGCGTACCTCATGATGAGGCGGTCGTACCCGGAGAAGCCGGCGGCGGCGAGATTGGCGGCCGTGCTTGAGCCCAGGGTCTCCTCGTCCCTCCCAGTCACGAGGAACACCCTGAACCCTCTGCCTCTCAGCGTCTGGAACAGCCATTGCATCGCAGGTATCCCCGGGCAGGTCGCCCAGCTCGCCCACGCCCTGAAAGCCACCGGATCATACGCCCTGCATGCATGCAATGCAATGCAAGCGATCGATCGAGACGTGCTCTGTGTCACTGTCACTGACAGGCAGGTGTCGTACAATAGATATACGTACCCGAACTGCTTCACCTGGTAGTAGGGCTGGTTGGACAGGCAGGTGTCGTCGACGTCCAGCACCCAGGCGTCGATCAGCCCGTCCGCACCGGCGGCCGCCAGCTCCGCGACGGCGCCCACGTCGCGGTGGTACTGGCCCCAGGCCATGTACACGCGCACGTAGCCCACGCACTGCGCCGGCACCGCGCGCCACCCCTTGGCGTTGCCCGCCTCCACCATCAGGCGCCAGCTGAGGCAGTAGTAGTAGGGGTCGTCGCCGCCGATCTGTGGTGGCCAGAACCACGGCGCCGCCGCCCGGCCCTCCTCGGCAGCCTCGAGCACGTAGCTCAGCCACGGTAGGAAGACAAAGAGAGCGACGCCGACGGCGAGCGGCCGGAGTCGAGCGGACGTCGTCGTCGTCATCGATATTTGCTATATCGTCGTCGTCGTGTCGTCGGACCTTCGCTATGCTGAATTGCTGATGACGATGCTTGCTGATGATCGATGCATGGGTTAGTTTTATAGAAGAACACAATTAATGTACGACGTAGGTGCATTGCACACAAATTAAAGCTTGTTGATCCATCGACGAGGCTGCTAGCTGCAGCGTTGGTCGGCATCGTCGTCCCGGTGCAAAAGCGAGCAATAAAAGCAGGCAGGGTTAAGACCCACCGTAGTAGCAGTAAATAAAGCATCGTTTCAGTGGGGTGCATGGTGTCGTGCGTGCGTGTCGAGATGGTGGCGGACGACGTACACCTCTCTACAAACCCAAGTCAAGCCACTAGTCGCCATGCATGATCCACGCGAGTCTAGCAGGCCGACCGAGACAAGCGCACATGCATATATGATCGATCATTCGACAAGATCTTGCCCGCGTCGGCACGCACAACCGGGTCGGAGGAGAGGCGATCGTGGTCGCACCGCCGCTATAGATGACTAAAATAGGCCGTGCTAAATAGATTGGCACTGAACACTCGTATGATAGTGTTTTCGTGCGGCACGATACGACACGGGTTCACGTAGTGTTAGTGTTTGCACGGCAAGATCCATGTATTATTACGATACAAGGTTCAGTGTCAGATTTGAGTTGATACCATACTCTAGCATGGTAGTGGTACGAGAATGGCACTACTAAGTGGTAGGTATAATTAGGTATGACTTAGGGATTGTTTGAATGCAATAAAGCTAATAATTAGTGACTAAAATTAGTTGATACATTCAAATATCCTAGCTAATATTTCAGCTATTAGCTATTTTTGATAAATTAGTTGATAGTTAGGTAACTATTTGTTAGTTAGCTAATTCCACTAACAAATTTTAGCTAACTAACTAACTATTAAAGAGCAAAATATGAAAAATCTCTTGGAGATGCTCTATAGAGAGGAGGTCTAAGCGAAGCCTAGTAAAATCTGGCGAGATATGCAGAGAATCTCACAAGAAATCAAGTCTTTGAACCAAACTTTCGGACTGTCCGGGCTAACTCTCTCTTCATACTATTCGGTGGTAATAGATTAGATGTTCAACAAACAGATACGGGACCGACCATGTGCTGCATTGTGGTGCTGGTCTAGCTAGGCTACTTGCATCTAGGACTAGGAGTCAGCCAGCCAGCAGATGATGCACGGCTGTCCATCCGACTTGGCAGTTGGTGTTGAATAACTATGGATGATCAGATTAACTTCATTCCCTCCTGCCAGCAGCAGATTAGATGTGAGGAGTCGTAGAAGACCGTTTCCATCCCAGCAATCCACACACGTAAAAAGTAACACACAAGAGACACATGATGTAGAGTTGGATCTCTAACCACTATTTCCTTTATATCTCTTGTAAGGTAGTATACATGTTCTTTATATAGAGATAAATGAAATCCCTCTAAGGTAAACTTGTTGTTTACCTACATAACCCTTAGCATGTTTCTTAACAGCTGGCACGGATGGAGCGGGACAAAAGTGCCCAACGACAACGATGGAGGGAGACAAATCTGGCTTGGGCCGTCTCCACTGCAGGTTGTGGTCCATGGGCTCAATACGGCCCAGCACTGTAGGGGGCCGTCTGGCACAGGTACAGGCACAGGGCCGATCGAGTAGAGTGCACGCCGGCCATCTTTTCCTTGCTTTCGCCTTTTAGCAGAAAAAGAAAGGCGCCTGCCTCTCCCTCTCTTGGGTTGCTGCCAGCCTGCCACACCTGCACCTCAGCGCTAGTGCGCTGCCTGCCCATGCACGATAGATTTGTACTCCCTCCGGTACCAAATTAGAAATCGTTTTGACTTTTAACAACGTTGAAGTCAAAATTATAAAACTTTACCTACAAGTTAACCGTTATGTTTATTTAGTTTTAAAATCTAAATATAATAGTCAAATGCGCCGATTTATCTTAAAAAAGTACTTTCACAAAAGCATAAATGTATTAAGAGTTATTATATATTTTAATTAAAAAACATTGTTCAAAGTCATATTTTAGAGACACGGGTCAAAGTCTTATTTTAGAGGCCGTGTCGCTGTCCTTAACAACTAGAGGGAGTTTTTTTTTTGCCAATGTATAGATTGTCTCCTTGTTTATAATTGCCACTAAGTATTTGACTTGTGGGTACATATGAATGAATGAATATATGAAATATGGACCCGATGACAAATCAATTTTGCAAAGCCCAATTGTTTGTAGTGGTAACAAATACAAATCTCTCGCCCAAGCGGGTGTGGTACTGTGGTGACATGGTGTGCTGTGATGTGAACAGGATTAACCATGTTTTTTTTAAAAAAAAACTGGTGGTTAGCGAAAACGAAATTTCGACCACCGAGATCCGCCAGATTTTGAACTTGTCCAACGGGATGGATTTTGAAATTTTAATAATATCTATTTTTTGTTATGTAATTTCTTCTTCTGATTTCTAGATTTTAAACATTTGAAATGGGAACTAAAAATGTTTACCATCACCGGGAACCAAAAAAAACCCCCGAAATTTGGCAAATTTCGCTCGAGAAATTTCCTGGTTTCGGAGTGTCATCCGGGCAGGCACGCGCGTGGCGGCGGGTACGACTTGGGATCCCACAGTACGTACTACGTGGCACGAAGGACGTACGGCGCGCTATCTCATATATATTAGATGCCAATGCAGGTACTGGTAGCTCGATACGGCGGACTGCTACCGATTTTTTTTTGTATTTTAGCCTCTAAACAGAAGTAAAATCACGTTTAAACCTAAAAAAATTTTAAATACAGTTTTAGACCCTAAGCTCGGCGCCATAGCCTGTGGCGCCGAGCTAACACAGCTCGGCGCCACAGCCTATGGCGCCGAGCTTCATGACGTGGCAGCCCGCGTGGCACACCTAGCTCGGCGCCACAGATCTTGGCGCCGAGCTAGGAAACTTAACTGAAACCCCCTTTCCTCTTCGTTTGTTCTCTGTTTCGCTCGACCGTTTCCGTTTCCTACGCCCGCCGCCGCGCATACCGCCGCCGCCGCCGCCAGCCGAGCTCGCCGCCCGCCCGCCGCCCGCCGCCGAGCTCCCTCCCCGTCTCGGCCACCTCCATCGCCGCCGAGCTCCCTCCCCGTCCCGGCCACCTCCATCGCCGCCGAGCTCCCTCCCCGTCCCGGCCACCTCCCTCGCCGCCGAGCTCCCTCCCCTTCCCGGCCACCTCCCTCGCCGCCGCGCCACCTCCCCGTCCCGGCGACCGCCCCGGAGCGCCTGCGCCGCTAGGTATTTTTTTTATTTTTTAGTTACTATATTGTTAGCTATTGTTAGGTATTGTTAGGTATTTACTTAGTTAGTAAATTGTTACCTATTGTTAGGTATTAGTTAGTAAATTGTTAGCTATTGTTAGGTATTTTTTTATTGTTTAGTAAATTGTTAGCTCTTGTTCGTGTTTAGTAAATTGTTAGCATATTGTTAGTGTTTAGTAAATTCTTAGTGTTTATATAGTTATCATTTTGTTTAGCGCATTGATATTACATGTTTCTGTGTTGGCAACCATCGTGTTGTCGTTTATTCGCAGGTTCTATAAACATCACTTTACAGGGGAGGTGCTGCCAAATTTTTTACTGACAATAGGTTTTTTTGTACGTAGGTGTTCGTCCGACTTGACCTTCTCCACCTTTAGCTGGACTCGTACGCGTTCTCAGGTATACAATGTTTTCGTACATTATTTATAGATTATGTAATTTCGTTTGATGTGTTTATTTAATATTTACTATATAGTTATTAGTTAATATATATTTATTACTTAGAAAGTTAGTAGGCTTAAGTATATAGCCATTATTGAGTTAGTAATCCATTTTTGTAATAGATGGACAGCCTAGTAACACTATACCATGGAGGAAGGGTGGAGATAGATGCTTATGGGAGTGTTACTTTTGATGGTATGAAGATCGTGACCATGTTGTTCGTTGAAAGACCAACTTTTGACCAGCTTTTGGCTCGAGCTTGTGAGGAGATTAGTTGCGACATAAACGACCCTAGAATATCAATTCAGGGTTTGTTGTCCCATATTACATATGGAACAGTTGTCCGACGGTTGATCTCCATTACCTCAGAAGATGATTGGGTGATATATTTAAGAATTGTGAAGACGATGGTTCCACCATGTTTGGATGTGGTTGTTCAAAAGTTACATGTTAGTCATTGCGGAGGTCCAGTCGGGTTGTCTCCACAAATGCCAAATGCATCTCGTATTGAAGCTCCTTTGGTAGAGTTTCATGAAGAAGTCGTTGTTGTGCCCGATGCTCAATCGGGTCCGCACGAGTATGGGATTTCTCGTCCTATTCCCGGCGTTTGTGGGGCTTCTAATGCGGTGGTACCCCCCAAGAGATCCCATTGACCCAGGATCCAGTTCACGATCATCCTAGTAAGTGTCTTCGACACATTGTTCGTATCCATCATTATTTCGTTTGATTAGACTTTTTAATGTGGTTTTTCTTGCTCCGACCCGATGCAGGATCTCCACATATCGATAATGCTGATGTTCAGATTGATGTGCCTGTGTCATATAATATGGACAACATATGCAGGGCATCCAATAGTGTTGATGTTCAGATTGAGGATGAGGAGGAGCCATATGAGGCTGCACGGGGCGTAGATTCTGATGATGACCGTCCGGTTCAAGAAATGACCGAGCAAGAAATTGAACTCATAAGACGTTTGTGTCCGGAGCGAGACCCTGCAGTACATGAATTTAGCAGTTTAAGTCAATCCACCCGTGCGTATGCTGAAGGACGTGACGATGAACTGCTAGAGGCTCCGGATAACGCCGACAGCATTGAGATTAAGGTTGGCTTACTTTTCAAGGATCTGCCTACACTGAGACGATGGCTACAGGAATATTCTGTGAACCGGAAGAGGCCGTTCAAGGTGAGACATTCTGTAAGTGCAATCAACCCTAATTGAGGGTTTTGGTGATTAATGACAAAACAAACTAAGATTCTAACAAGTTTGCTCCTAGTGTGTACACAGTATTTTTACAGACAGGAGAAGCACAGAACCTACGAGCATAAAAGTATAAAGCACAGCGGATTTAAAATTCCACATCAAATGGCGTGCTCCAAGTGCTATGAATCGTCGGCGGTACTAAGTTTATAATTCTTGAGTCATAGGAATCGCCGTACAATTAAGAGGGATCCGCGACGGTTAAGTAAGTTGTGAAACGAGCCAAGTTCAATTCTTTTGAAAAACTCCTTTGAGATCATCTTTTCCAGATCATGAATGCTCTTGAGAAAAACAAATTTCACTTCCCACAAAGTCTCCACCTAAGTTCTCTTCAAAATTCTCAAAGTTTGGTTTCAGCCCCCAAAACCGGTTCAACCGGTCCTGAAACCGGTTCAACCGGTTTTGGTACTGTTCATCCTGCCACCTCTGCTCTGACCTGTCTGACAGTCAGAGCTGTCAGAAAAGTTGCAGCAGATATTTTTCTGAAACCGGTTGAGCCGAAATTTGACCCTACTCAGCCGGTTTTGAAACCGGTCCAGTGTCCGGCTGAGTAGACCAGTGGACCGGGATCCCCCTGGTAGAAACCGGTTCAACCGGTTTTTGCCCTCTTTCTCCCAACGGCTGCCAGCTTTTGGAGGATCCTTTATATACCCCCTCACACTCTCTCTCTCATTTACTTCTGCCTCTCCCACGAATCTTTGGCTGACCAACCCTCAAACAAGAGCATTCACTTCACCTCTCACACCCGCAATCGCATCTCCTTCAATCATTTGAAGGACCCTTGGTGTGAGGTGAACTCGATCGAACTCGCTGTCAATTTCATCTTGATTCTCCCATTCTCTTGTTCTTGAGCTCGTTGCAAACTTAACCGTGTGCGGATTTGTTACTCTTGGAACCTCGTGTTCCTTGACGGTTAGAGGTTGCTTGGGAGTCTCCAAATTTGTGGACGACCCCAAGAAGTTTGTATCACCCGCTCCTTGAGCAGATTTGAGAAGAGATTGCCTTGACCTTTGTGGTCGGCGTGTGGAGGATTAGGGTTGGAAAAGACCCGACCCTTTGTGGGTTCCTCAACGAGGAGTAGGACACCTTTGTGGTGGTTGCCAAACCTCGGGTTATATCGCGTGTTCTTGTGTGTTCTTGTTAAGCATTTCATATTCGGTGGTTGGTTCATATTATTCATTCAAGTAGTTCTTGTGTAGGGCAAATCTTTAGCTATTTTCTTTACTACTTCGAATTTGTTCAATAGATTATTAAATTCAAGTTGAGTGGGTTCAAACTTGTTCAGTTGGGATTAAAATCGACTGAACCGGTTTGCACTTGTGCAACTTTAATTTAACCTATTTCGAAGTTTTTAGTGAAAATTTTCAGGTGTAGCCTATTCACCCCCCCTCTAGGCTACTTTCAATTGGTATCAAAGCTTCGTGCCTCGTTTTACGCTTAACCGCGTGAGGAAACGATCATGTCTACACAACGGGACCATGTGGATCCTCTTCTCGAGGAAATCCCCGTCACATCTTCCGGTGAGGAAGTGGACCCCAAGGTCCTCGACCTCGCCATGAAGATTGCCGAGAAAATGTTCCTCAAAATGAAAGAGGAAGATGCTAGGAAAAAGGCCGAAGAAGAGGAAACAAGAAGAAAGGCCGAAGAAGGTAAAGGTAAGGGAACATTTGATTATAATGACGATCTAGTGGACCTTTTGGTGTCTAAGGTATTGAGCAAGGTAAGTCTCAACACCGAAGGATCATCTACCAAAAGCAAAGGTAATGACTTTAGCAAAGTTCAATTCGATTACTCTAGAAATTATATTCCCAACTTCTCTTCCGCCCCACTTGGAAAGTTACCAACTCTTAGTGAGTTGAACTATGATGAGTGGGCCGACAAGATGAAGTCGCATTTAATCGGTGTGCATCCTAGTCTTTGGGAGATTGTTAATGTAGGTATGTACAAGCCCGCCCAAGGAGAAGAGATGACTCCGGAAATGATGCAAGAGGTTCATCGAAATGCTCAAGCAGTGAGCATAATCAAAGGAAGTCTTTGTCCGGAAGAATACCGGAAAGTTCAAGGAAGAGAAGATGCTCGTGACATTTGGAACATTCTTAGAATGTCACATGAAGGAGATCCCAAAGCTAAAAGACACAGAGTTGAAGCTTTGGAAAGTGAGCTTGCAAGGTATGATTGGACAAAGGGTGAGTCGCTCCAATCACTCTTTGATCGATTGATGGTATTGGTCAACAAAATAAGAGTACTTGGGAGTGAAGATTGGAGTGACTCCAAGGTCACAAGATTGTTCATGAGAGCTTATAAAGAGAAGGATAAAAGTCTTGCAAGGATGATAAGGGATCGTGATGATTATGAGGACATGACGCCTCATCAACTATTTGCAAAAATTCAACAACACGAGTCCGAGGAAGCCCCCATCAAGACAAGAGACTCTCATGCCTTGATCACAAATGAACAAGACAATCTCAAGAAGAGCAAAGACCACAAAGCAAAGAAAGTGGTCGAGACCTCAAGTGATGAAGATAGCTCAAGTGATGAAGACACAGCTATGTTCATCAAAACTTTCAAGAAATTTGTAAGGAAGAATGACAAGTTCCAAAGGAAAGGAAAGAAGAGGGCATGCTATGAATGTGGCCAAACCGGTCATTTCATAGCGGATTGTCCTAACAAGAAGGAACAAGAAGCCAAGAAGGAATACAAGAAGGATAAGTTTAAAAAGGGAGGCAAGACCAAGGGATACTTCAAGAAGAAGAAGTATGGACAAGCTCATATTGGTGAAGAATGGAACTCCGATGATGAGAGTTCTAGCTCCGAGGAAGAGGAAGTGGTGGCAAATGTGGCCATCCAATCTACCTCAAGCGCGCAACTCTTCACCAACCTTCAAGACGACTCCTACATTCCAACTTGCCTCATGGCAAAGGGAGATAAGGTAACTTTGTTTAGTAATGATTTTTCAAATGATGATGATGATGATCAAATTGCCATGAAAAATAAAATGATTAAAGAATTTGGCTTAAATGGATACAATGTTATCACAAAATTAATGGAAAAGCTAGATAAAAGAAAGACAACTCTTGATGCTCAAGAAGACTTGCTTATCCTTGAAAAGGAAAGAAACCTAGAGCTTCAAGAGTTGATTCACAATAAAGATATAGAAGTAATTAACTTTAAAACCTCTATTGATAACCTTGCAAATGAAAAGAATGCACTTGAATCAAGCATGTTAAGCTTGAATGTTCAAAATCAAGAACTTCAAGTGCAACTTGAAAATTGCAAGAACATCAATGCCCCCACTTTAGTTTTTGAATCTAAGTCTAGCTCTAATGATAATTCTTGCAAGCATTGTGCCAAATATCATGCTTCTTGTTGTCTAACTAACCATGCAAGGAAGCAAAGCCCACAGGTGAAGGTCAAAGAAATTTTGAAAAGATGCTCTAGCAATGATGGGTTAAAGAAAGTTGAACCCAAGTACAAGTCCCTTAAGCCCAACAAGGGTAGAAGGGGGCTTGGGTTCAACTCATCCAAGGAAAACCCTAGCACAGTGCATAAGGGGTGGAGATCCCCCAAGTTCATAGAGGGAACCACCCTATATGATGCCTTGGGGAGGATCCACTCCTCAAATGACAAGTCATCTCAGGTAAAGGTTAACTTGAGTTCCACAAAGAGTAAGATGAAGGAAGTGGGATCCTCAAGTGGACAAAAATCTAATGCTCCCATTTCCCACTCATATCTTTGTGATTATATGTTAACTTGGGATTCAGGGAAATTGGTTGTGAAATATGTGGGTGCCTACACTAAACAAAAAGTCATGAAAAGAAGTGTGTGGGTACCCAAGGCTATAACTAACACTGTAGGACCCAATTCAATTTGGGTACCTAAAAGTATAGCCTAAACTTGTTTTGCAGGTCTACTCCTCTGGTGGGTCAAGTTGGGTGCTTGACAGTGGATGTACAAATCACATGACCGGGGAGAAAGACATGTTTTATACATTGCAACTAACTCAAGAAGCACAAGAAATTGTGTTTGGAGATAGTGGCAAGAGTAAGGTGATTGGTATTGGTAAAATTCCTATCTCTGACCAACAATCACTTTCAAATGTTTTATTAGTAGATTCCTTGAGCTATAATTTGTTGTCCGTTTCACAACTTTGTGGAATGGGTTATAATTGCTTATTTTCGGATGTGGATGTGAAAATCCTTAGAAGGGAGGACTCCTCAGTTGCCTTTACAGGTCGCTTGAAGGGTAAGCTTTATCTTGTTGATTTCACAACAAGTAAAGTGACGCCTGAGACTTGTTTAGTGGCAAAATCCGATAAGGGTTGGCTATGGCATCGCCGGCTAGCCCATGTCGGTATGAGGAATTTGGCCAAACTTCAAAAGGATAATCACATCATTGGACTAACAAATGTTGTATTTGAGAAAGATAGGGTTTGTGGCGCATGCCAAGCAGGAAAGCAACATGGAGTCCCACATCAATCAAAGAATGTGGTCACAACAAAGAGGCCATTGGAGCTTCTTCACATGGACCTCTTCGGACCTGTGGCCTACATTAGCATTGGTGGTAGTAAGTATGGTTTAGTTATTGTTGATGATTTTTCTCGATTCACTTGGGTTTTCTTTTTGAGTGACAAAGGTGAAACTCAAGAAATCTTAAAGAAATTCATGAGGAGAGCTCAAAATGAATTTGAGCTCAAAATCAAGAAAGTGAGAAGCGATAATGGGACGGAATTCAAGAACACAGGTGTCGAAGAATTCTTAGGAGAAGAGGGAATCAAGCATGAGTTCTCGGTGCCTTACACTCCACAACAAAATGGTGTTGTGGAAAGAAAGAACCGGACTCTAATTGAAGCTGCAAGAACCATGTTGGATGAATACAAGACACCTGACAACTTCTGGGCAGAGGCGGTCAACACCGCCTGTCATGCAATCAACCGCCTCTATCTTCATAAGATCTACAAAAAGACTGCTTATGAGCTTCTCACTGGTAACAAACCTAAAGTTGATTATTTTAGAGTATTCGGTTGCAAATGTTTTATTCTTAACAAGAAAGTCAAGAGCTCAAAGTTTGCTCCTAGAGTGGACGAGGGTTTCTTGCTTGGTTATGCATCAAATGCGCATGGATATCGTGTTTTCAACAATTCCACCGGTCTTGTTGAAATAGCGATAGATGTGACATTTGATGAGTCTAATGGCTCGCAAGGGCATGTTTCTAATGACACTGCAGGAAATGAAAAACTACCTTGTGAGGCCATAAAGAAACTTGCCATAGGTGAGGTGAGACCTCAAGAAAGGGATGATGAAGAAGGAACCTTGTGGATGACCAATGAGGTAGTTGATGTGGGTGCAAGGGTGGTGAGTGACAATGTCTCCACCCAAGCAAACCCATCAACCTCAAGTCATCCAAACCACGAAGAAAATCATCAAAGGATGCCAACAGTGGTAGAAGATGAACAAGAAAATATTGATGGTGAAGTGCCTCTTGATCAAGTAACTGATGAGGAAGAGCAAATACAAAGACATCCATCAGTGCCTCATCCAAGAGTCCATCATTCAATTCAAAGGGATCATCCGGTGGACAACATCCTGGGTAGCATCAGGAGAGGGGTAACGACTCGATCTCGTTTAGCTAATTTTTGTGAATTTTACTCGTTTGTTTCCTCTCTTGAGCCACTTAAGGTTGAAGAAGCATTGGGTGATCCGGATTGGATAACTGCGATGCAAGAGGAGTTAAACAACTTCACTAGGAATGAAGTCTGGTCCTTAGTCCAAAGACCCAAACAAAATGTGATTGGGACTAAATGGGTCTTTAGGAACAAGCAAGATGAAAATGGCGTTGTTACAAGAAACAAGGCAAGGTTGGTTGCCCAAGGCTATACTCAAGTGGAAGGACTTGACTTTGGTGAAACATATGCGCCGGTAGCAAGGTTAGAATCAATTAGAATATTAATTGCCTATGCTACTAACCATGATTTCAAGCTATATCAAATGGATGTCAAGAGCGCTTTTCTAAATGGACCACTACAAGAAAGAGTATATGTGGAGCAACCACCGGGCTTCGAAGACCCAAAGAAGCCAAATCATGTTTATCTTCTTCACAAGGCACTCTACGGGCTTAAACAAGCCCCTAGAGCTTGGTATGATTGTCTTAAAGAATTTCTAATTAAAAATGGGTTTACAATAGGAAAAGCTGACTCTACTTTGTTTACTCGAAAAGTTGATAATGAATTATTTGTGTGCCAAATATATGTTGATGACATTATATTTGGTAGTACTAATGAAAAATTTTGTGAAGAGTTTAGCAAAGTAATGACGAACAGGTTTGAGATGTCTATGATGGGCGAGCTTAAGTACTTCCTGGGATTTCAAGTCAAACAACTCAAGGAAGGTACCTTTCTATGCCAAACTAAATATACTCAAGATATGCTCAAGAAGTTTGGCATGGAAAAAGCAAAGCACGCCAAGACTCCAATGTCATCAAATGGACATCTCGACCTAAATGAGGAAGGTAAACCTGTAGATCAAAAATTATATAGATCAATGATAGGATCACTGCTTTACTTATGTGCATCTAGACCTGATATTATGTTGAGTGTTTGTATGTGTGCACGTTTTCAAGCAAATCCTAAAGACTGCCATCTTGTAGCCGTTAAGAGAATTCTAAGATACTTAGTCCACACCCAAAACCTAGGATTATGGTTTCCTAAAGGCTCCTTTTTCGATTTGCTTGGCTATTCTGACTCAGATTATGCCGGTTGCAAAGTAGATCGAAAAAGCACTACTGGGACTTGCCAATTCCTTGGGCGGTCCTTAGTGTCATGGAGTTCCAAGAAACAAAATTGTGTTGCACTCTCCACTGCAGAAGCTGAATACATAGCAGCTGGGGCATGTTGTGCACAGTTGCTATGGATGAAGCAAACCCTTAGAGATTTTGGTTGTGAGTTTAACAAAATTCCTCTTTTGTGTGACAATGAGAGTGCCATAAAACTTGCAAACAATCCAGTGCAACACTCTAGAACTAAACATATTGACATTAGACACCATTTCTTGAGAGACCATGAAGCCAAAGGAGATATCGAACTATTTCATGTGAGCACCGAAAATCAACTAGCCGATATCTTCACAAAACCCCTTGATGAGACTAGGTTTTGTTTTCTTAGGAGTGAGCTAAATATCTTGGATTCTCGAAACGTGACTTAATAACTAAAATTTTGATCAAATTTGATGATTGAAAATTGTTTGTTTGAGCAATATGGATTGAGGAATGTCATTTTTATCTTTATAATATCTCATGTCATATTTGCTAAGTGATATTACAGCCCTTCCGGGCAATATTTGAAATCTGGTTGAGTAAACCGGCTGAGTAGACCACTCAACCGATTTCTTCCTGGTGGAAACCGGTTGAACCGGTATAAAAACCGGTTGAACCGGTTTTGGCCGTCGCGCCGTCAGTCCACGCGCAGTCTGCGCTGACAGCTGCGCAGTCTGCGCTGTCAGTTTTGCAGTCTGTGCTGTCAGACTGCCAGGTTTTGCGCGCAGTCAACACTGTTTTCTGCGCGCTTTTACTGCGCCGTCTGACCCGAAACCAGTTGAACCGGTTTTGAAACCGGTTGAACCGGTTTTCGGCTTTCTGGCGGCCGACTCCTCTCCTTTTTATACCTCTCCCTCTCTTCTCTTCCCTTCTCAGCCTTGTTTCCAGCCGCCGCCGCCACTTCTGTTTTTCCTCTCTCCTCTCCAAACTCTCTCGAGCTCTTCCCCGTTTGGAAGTGTGGTTGGAGATCCGTTCTTCCCGGCGTGTTTCCACCATCTTCCTCCTTCTCGTTGGGAGATCTTGAACCCCATCTTCGGATCGAGGTATTGTTCTTTGTTATTTCCTTGTACTCGATCCTACGCGTTCTTGATTATCTTATGTATCATTCGTTGGGTACATTTTGGTTTAAGTGATTGCAACACTTAGGCTATCTTCATTTTGTCACAAACACTGTTTGAGATTAGCGTTTTGATATTGTTCGTTGTAGTTGAACCGCTCATATGAACGGTTGAAGTGCATGATTCAATCTCTTATGCGTTTGTTCTCAAACGTGGTTGATCCTTGCTCATCATAGGTTCTATCTCTTATTTCTTAGAATGGTGCAACGAAGGTGATAGTCGCCTAGAGGGGGGGTGAATAGGGCGAAACTGAAATTTACAAATATAAACACAACTACAAGCCGGGGTTAGCGTTAGTAATAATAAATGAGTCCGCAAGAGAGGGCGCAAAACAAATCCCAAGCGAATAAGCAAATGAGACACGGAGATTTGTTTTACCGAGGTTCGGTTCTTGCAAACCTACTCCCCGTTGAGGAGGCCACAAAGGCCGGGTCTCTTTCAACCCTTCCCTCTCTCAAACGGTCCCACGGACCGAGTGAGCTTCTCTTCTCTAATCAAAGCCGGGAACAAAACTTCCCCGCAAGGGCCACCACACAATTGGTGCCTCTTGCCTTGATTACAATGGAGTTGTGATCTCAAGAACAAGTGAGAAAGAAAAGAAGCAATCCAAGCGCAAGAGCTCAAATGAACACGGCAAATCACTCTCTCTAGTCACTAGGGTTTTGTGTGGAATTGGAGAGGATTTGATCTCTTTGAATGTGTCTAGAATTGAATGCCTAGAGCTCTTGTAGTAGTTGAGAAGTGGAAAACTTGGATGGCAATGAATGTGGGGTGGTTGGGGTATTTATAGCCCCAACCACCAAAAGTGACCGTTGGCTGGAGGCGTCTGCTCGATGGCGCACCGGACAGTCCGGTGCACACCGGACAGTCCGGTGCCCCTGCCACGTCATCACTGCCGTTGGATTCTAGCCGTTGGAGCTTCTGACTTGTGGGCCCGCCTGGGTGTCCGGTGCACACCGGACATGTACTGTTTGATGTCCGGTGCACCGGCATGGGCGATTCTGACTTCTGCGCGCGCTGCGCGCGCATTTAATGCACCGCAGGGAGCCGTTGGCGCCGCAGGGAGCCGTTGCTCCGCTGGCACACCGGACAGTCCGGTGTACACCGGACAGTCCGGTGAATTATAGCGGAGCGGCTGCCGCGCGAACCCGAGGCTGGCGAGTTCAGGAGGCCGAGCTTCCTTGGAGCACCGGACATGTCCGGTGCACACCGGACAGTCCGGTGAATTATAGCGCGCCGTCTTCCGAGAAATCCCGAGGGTGAAGAGTTTGAGTCTGAGTTCCCTGGTGCACCGGACAGGTACTGTTCACTGTCCGGTGGCACACCGGACAGTCCGGTGCGCCAGACCAGGGGTGCCCTCGGTTGCCCCTTTGCTCCTTTATTGAATCCAACACTTGATCTTTTTATTGGCTAGAGTGTGAACCTTTTACACCTGTATAACTTATACACTAGAGCAAACTAGTCAGTCCAATATTTGTGTTGGGCAATTCAACCACCAAAATTATTTAGGAACTAGGTGTAAGCCTAATTCCCTTTCAATCTCCCCCTTTTTGGTGATTGATGCCAACACAAACCAAAGCAAATATAGAAGTGCATAATTGAACTAGTTTACATGATGTAAGTGCAAAGGTTACTTGGAATTGAGCCAATATAACTACTTACAAGATATGCAAGGAATGTTTCTTTCTTATATAACATTTTGGACCACGTTTGCACCACTTGTTTTGTTTTTGCAAAACCTTTTGTAAATCTATTTCAAAGATCTTTTGCAAATAGTCAAAGGTAAATAAATAAGAGTTTGCAAAAGCATTTTCAAGATTTGAAATTTCCTCCCCCTGTTTCAAATGCTTTCCCTTTGACTAAACAAAACTCCCCCTAAAAGAGATCCACCTCTTAGTGTTCAAGAGGGTTTTGATATACCATTTTTGAAATACTATTTTCTCCCCCTTTTGAACACAATAGGATACCAAATGATAAAGACTTTTGGAAAGCACTAAGTTTTTGAATTTGGTGGTGGTGGTGCGGTCCTTTTGCTTTGGGCTCATTTCTCCCCCTTTTTGGCATGAATCGCCAAAAAAACGGAATCATTAGAGCCCTCGAAGTGCAATCTTCCCCTTTGGTCATAAATAAGTGAGTTAAGATTATACCAAAGACGAAGTCCTTTTGCGTTTGAGCTTTTACTCTCTCCCCCAAGGATGAAGTCCTTTTCCTTGATGCTCATTTCTCCCCTGAAGAAGAGAGAGTTGCTCGGAGTGATGGCGAAGCATGAGTTACGGAGTGGAAGCCTTTGTCTTCGCCGAAGACTCCAATTCCCTTTCAATATACCTATGACTTGGTTTGAAATAGACTTGAAAACACATTAGTCATAGCATATAAAAGAGATATGATCAAAGGTATTTAAATGAGCTATGTGTGCAAGCTTAGCAAAAGAAATTTCTAGAATCAAGAATATTGAGCTCATGCCTAAGTCTGGTAAAAGATTGTTCATCAAGTGGCTTGGTAAAGATATCGGCTAATTGATCTTTAGTATTAATGTAAGAAATCTCGATATCTCCCTTTTGTTGGTGATCCCTAAGAAAATGATACCGAATGGCTATGTGCTTAGTGCGGCTATGCTCGACGGGATTGTCGGCCATTTTGATTGCACTCTCATTATCACATAGCAAAGGGACTTTGGTTAATTTGTAACCGTAGTCCCGCAGGGTTTGCCTCATCCAAAGCAATTGCGCGCAACAATGTCCTGCGGCAATGTACTCGGCTTCGGCGGTGGAAAGAGCGACCGAATTTTGCTTCTTTGAAGCCCAAGACACCAAGGATCTTCCCAAGAACTGGCAAGTCCCCGATGTGCTCTTCCTATTGATTTTGCACCCCGCCCAATCGGCATCCGAATAACCAAGTAAATCAAATGTGGATCCCCGAGGGTACCAAAGCCCAAACTTAGGGGTATAAGCCAAATATCTCAAGATTCGTTTTACGGCCGTAAGGTGTGATTCCTTAGGGTCGGCTTGAAATCTTGCACACATGCAAACGGAAAGCATAATGTCCGGTCGAGATGCACATAAATAAAGCAATGAACCAATCATCGACCGGTATACCTTTTGATCCACGGACTTACCTCCCGTGTCGAGGTCGAGATGCCCATTAGTTCCCATGGGTGTCTTGATGGGTTTGGCATCCTTCATCCCAAACTTGGTTAGAATGTCTTGAGTGTACTTCGTTTGGCAAATGAAGGTGCCCTCTTGGAGTTGCTTGACTTGGAATCCTAGAAAATACTTCAACTCCCCCATCATCGACATCTCGAATTTCTGTGTCATGATCCTACTAAACTCTTCACATGTAGACTCGTTAGTAGACCCAAATATAATATCATCAACATAAATTTGGCATACAAACAAGTCATTTTCAAGAGTTTTAGTAAAGAGTGTAGAATCGGCCTTGCCGACTTTGAAGCCATTTGCAATAAGGAAATCTCTAAGGCATTCATACCATGCTCTTGGGGCTTGCTTGAGCCCATAAAGCGCCTTAGAGAGCCTATAAACATGGTTGGGATACTCACTGTCTTCAAAGCCGGGAGGTTGCTCAACATAGACCTCTTCCTTGATTGGTCCATTGAGGAAGGCACTTTTCACGTCCATTTGATAGAGCTTAAAGCCATGGTAAGTAGCATAGGCTAATAATATGCGAATTGACTCAAGCCTAGCTACGGGTGCATAGGTTTCACCGAAATCCAAACCTTCGACTTGTGAATACCCTTTGGCTACGAGTCGAGCTTTGTTCCTTGTCACCACACCATGCTCATCTTGCTTGTTGCGGAAGACCCATTTGGTTCCTACAACATTTTGGTTAGGACGTGGAACTAAATGCCAGACCTCATTCCTCGTGAAATTGTTGAGCTCCTCTTGCATCGCCACCACCCAATCCGAATCTTGGAGAGCTTCCTCTACCCTGTGTGGCTCAATAGAGGAAACAAAAGAGTAATGTTCACAAAAATGAGCAACCCGAGATCGAGTAGTTACCCCCTTATGAATGTCGCCGAGGATGGTGTCGACGGGGTGATCTCGTTGGATTGCTTGGTGGACTCTTGGGTGTGGCGGTCTTGGTTCTTCCTCATCCTCCTTTTCTTGATCATTTGTATCTCCCCCTTGATCATTGCTATCATCTTGAGGTGGCTCGTCTTCTTGATTTTGCTCTTCATCATTTTGAGCCTCATCCTCATTTTGAGTTGGTGGAGATGCTTGCATGGAGGAGGATGGTTGATCTTGTGTACTTGGAGGCTCTTCGGATTCCTTAGGACACACATCCCCGATGGACATGTTCCTTAGCGCGATGCATGGAGCCTGTTCTTCACCTATCTCATCAAGATCAACTTGCTCTACTTGAGAGCCGTTAGTTTCATCAAACACAACGTCACAAGAGACTTCAACTAGTCCAGTGGACTTGTTAAAGACCCTATATGCCCTTGTGTTTGAGTCATAACCAAGTAAAAAGCCTTCTACAGTTTTAGGAGCAAATTTAGATTTTCTACCTCTTTTAATAAGAATGAAGCATTTGCTACCAAAAACTCTAAAATATGAAATGTTGGGCTTTTTACCGGTTAGGAGTTCATATGATGTCTTCTTGAGGATTCGGTGAAGATATAACCGGTTGATGGCGTAGCAGGCGGTGTTGACCGCTTCGGCCCAAAACCGGTCCGGTGTCTTGTACTCATCAAGCATGGTTCTTGCCATGTCCAATAGAGTTCGATTCTTCCTCTCCACTACACCATTTTGTTGTGGCGTGTAGGGAGAGGAGAACTCATGCTTGATGCCCTCCTCCTCAAGGAAGCCTTCAATTTGAGAGTTCTTGAACTCCGTCCCGTTGTCGCTTCTAATTTTCTTGATCCTCAAGCCGAACTCATTTTGAGCCCGTCTCAAGAATCCCTTTAAGGTCTCTTGGGTTTGAGATTTTTCCTGCAAAAAGAATACCCAAGTGAAGCGAGAATAATCATCCACTATTACAAGACAATACTTACTCCCGCCGATGCTTATGTAAGCAATCGGGCCGAATAGATCCATGTGGAGTAGCTCAAGCGGCCTGTTGGTCGTCATGATGTTCTTGTGTGGATGATGGACTCCAACTTGCTTCCCCGCCTGACATGCACTACAAATCCTGTCTTTCTCAAAATGAACATTTGTTAATCCTAAAATGTGTTCTCCCTTTAGAAGCTTATGAAGATTCTTCATCCCAACATGGGCTAGTCGGCGGTGCCAGAGCCAACCCATGTTAGTCTTAGCAATTAAGCAAGTGTCGAGTTCAGCTCTATCAAAATCTACCAGGTATAGCTGACCCTCCAACACTCCCTTAAATGCTATTGAATCATCACTTCTTCTAAAGACAGTGACACCTATATCAGTAAAAAGACAGTTGTAGCCCATTTGACATAATTGGGAAACAGAAAGCAAGTTGTAATCTAATGAATCAACAAGAAAAACATTGGAAATGGAATGGTCAGGTGAAATAGCAATTTTACCCAAACCTTTGACCAACCCTTGATTTCCATCCCCGAATGTGATAGCTCGTTGGGGATCTTTGTTTTTCTCATATGAGGAGAACATCCTTTTCTCCCCGGTCATGTGGTTTGTGCACCCGCTGTCGAGTATCCAACTTGAGCCCCCGGATGCATAAACCTACAAAACAAATTTAGTTCTTGACTTTAGGTACCCAAACGGTTTTGGGTCCTTTGGCATTAGAAACAAGAACTTTGGGTACCCAAACACAAGTCTTGGAACCCTTGTGTTTGCCCCCAACAAATTTGGCAACTACCTTGCCGGATTTGCTAGTAAGCACATAAGATGCATCAAAAGTTTTAAATGAAATGCTATGTTCATTTGATGCATTAGGAATTTTCTTCTTAGGCAACTTGGCACGGGTTGGTTGCCTAGAACTAGATGTCTCACCCTTATACATGAAAGCATGATTGGGGCCAGAGTGAGACTTCCTAGAGTGAATTCTCCTAATTTTGCTCTCAGGATAGCCGGCAGGGTACAAAATGTAACCCTCGTTATCCTGAGGCATGGGAGCCTTGCCCTTAACAAAGTTAGATAAGTTCTTTGGAGGAGCATTAAGTTTGACATTGTCTCCCCTTTGGAAGCCAATGCCATCCTTAATGCCAGGGCGTCTCCCATTATAAAGCATGCTACGAGCAAATTTAAATTTCTCATTTTCTAGATTGTGCTCGGCAATTTTAGCATCTAATTTTGCTATATGATCATTTTGTTGTTTAATTAAAGCCATATGATCAAGAATAGCATTAACATCAATATCTCTACATCTAGTGCAAATAGAAACATGCTCAAGTTTAGATGTAGAGGGTTTGCAAGATTTAAGTTCTACAACCTTAGCATGCAACATTTCATTCTTAGTTCTAAGGTCGGAAATAGTAGCATTGCAAACATTAAAATCTTTAGCCTTAGCAATTAAATTTTCATTCTCTAATCTAAGGCTAGCAAGAGATGCATTCAATTCATCAGTCTTAGCAAGCAAGTCAATGTTATCATCTTTAAGATTGGGAATTGAAACATTACAAACATGTGAATCAACCTTAGCATTTAAAATAGCATTTTCATTTCTAAGGTTGTTAATCATCTCACGGTAAGTGCTTAGCTCACTAGACAATTTTTCACATTTTTCTACTTCTAGAGCATAAGCCTTTTTAACCTTAACATGTTTCTTGTTTTCTTTAATTAGACAATCCTCTTGGGAGTCCAAAAGGTCATCCTTTTCATGAATAGCACTAACTAATTCATTTAACTTTTCTTTTTGAGCTATGTTAAGGTTGGCAAAAAGGGAACGCAAATTATCCTCCTCATCACTAGCATTATCATCACTAGAAGATTCATATTTAGTGGAGGAGTTGGATTTAACCTTCTTCTTTTTGCCGTCCTTTGCCATGAGGCACTTGTGGCCGACGTTGGGGAAGAGGAGTCCCTTGGTGACGGCGATGTTGGCGGCGTCCTCGTCGTCGGAGGAGTCGCTTGAGCTTTCGTCGGAATCCCATTCCCGACAAACATGGGCATCGCCACCCTTCTTCTTGTAGTACCTTTTCTTCTCCTTTCTTCTCCCCTTCTTGTCGTCGCCTCGGTCACTGTCACTAGATATAGGACATTTAGCAATAAAATGACCGGGCTTACCACACTTGTAGCAAACCTTCTTGGAGCGGGACTTGTAGTCCTTCCCCCTCCTTTGCTTGAGGATTTGGCGGAAGCTCTTGATGACGAGCGCCATTTCCTCATTGTCGAGCTTGGAGGCGTCGATTGGTTGTCGACTTGGTGTAGCCTCCTCCTTCTTCTCCTCCGTTGCCTTGAATGCAACGGGTTGGGCTTCGGATGAGTCGCCAAGCTCGTTGATTTTCCTCGAGCCTTCTATCATGCACTCAAAACTTACAAAATGCCCGATAACTTCCTCGGGGGTCATTTTAGTATATCTAGGATTACCACGAATCAATTGAACTTGAGTGGGATTAAGAAAAATGAGAGATCTTAAAATAACATTTACCACTTCGTGGTCATCCCACTTCTTGCTCCCGAGGTTGCGCACTTGGTTCACCAAAGTCTTGAGCCGGTTGTACATGTGTTGTGGCTCCTCCCCTTTTTGAAGCCGGAACCGACCGAGCTCCCCCTCGATCGTTTCCCGCTTGGTGATCTTGGTGAGCTCATCTCCCTCGTGCGCAGTTTTGAGCACATCCCAAATCTCCTTTGCATTTTTCAACCCTTGCACTTTGTTGTATTCTTCCTTGCTTAGAGAGGCAAGGAGTATGGTTGTGGCTTGAGAGTTGAAGTGCTCGATTTGGGCCACCTCATCCTCATCATAGTTTTCATCCCCTACGGATGGTACCTGCGCACCAAACTCAACAACATCCCATATGCTTTTGTGGAGCGAGATTAGATGAAATCGCATTAAATCGCTCCACCTAGCGTAATCTTCACCATCAAAAGTTGGTGGTTTGCCTAGTGGGACGGAAAGTAAAGGTGTATGTTTGGAAATGCGAGGGTAGCGTAGAGGGATCTTACTATACTTCTTGCGCTCTTGGCGCTTAGAAGTGACGGAGGGCGCATCGGAGTCGGAGGTCGATGTTGATGAAGTGTCGGTCTCGTAGTAGACCACCTTCCTCATCCTCTTGTGCTTGTCGCCTTTCCGATGCGGCTTGTGGGAAGAAGATTTTTCCTTCTTCTCTTTGTGGTGAGAAGAAGATTTCTTCTCCTTCCCTTTGTTGGAGGAGCTCTTCTTCTTCTCCCTCCTTTTGGTGCGGGACTCTTCCGATGAAGTGCTCCCGTAGCTTGTAGTGGGCTTTTCGCCGGTCTCCATCTCCTTCTTGGCGTGATCTCCCGACATCACTTCGAGCGGTTAGGCTCTAATGAAGCACCGGGCTCTGATACCAATTGATAGTCGCCTAGAGGGGGGGTGAATAGGGCGAAACTGAAATTTACAAATATAAACACAACTACAAGCCGGGGTTAGCGTTAGTAATAATAAATGAGTCCGCAAGAGAGGGCGCAAAACAAATCCCAAGCGAATAAGCAAATGAGACACGGAGATTTGTTTTACCGAGGTTCGGTTCTTGCAAACCTACTCCCCGTTGAGGAGGCCACAAAGGCCGGGTCTCTTTCAACCCTTCCCTCTCTCAAACGGTCCCACGGACCGAGTGAGCTTCTCTTCTCTAATCAAAGCCGGGAACAAAACTTCCCCGCAAGGGCCACCACACAATTGGTGCCTCTTGCCTTGATTACAATGGAGTTGTGATCTCAAGAACAAGTGAGAAAGAAAAGAAGCAATCCAAGCGCAAGAGCTCAAATGAACACGGCAAATCACTCTCTCTAGTCACTAGGGTTTTGTGTGGAATTGGAGAGGATTTGATCTCTTTGAATGTGTCTAGAATTGAATGCCTAGAGCTCTTGTAGTAGTTGAGAAGTGGAAAACTTGGATGGCAATGAATGTGGGGTGGTTGGGGTATTTATAGCCCCAACCACCAAAAGTGACCGTTGGCTGGAGGCGTCTGCTCGATGGCGCACCGGACAGTCCGGTGCCCCTGCCACGTCATCACTGCCGTTGGATTCTAGCCGTTGGAGCTTCTGACTTGTGGGCCCGCCTGGGTGTCCGGTGCACACCGGACATGTACTGTTTGATGTCCGGTGCACCGGCATGGGCGATTCTGACTTCTGCGCGCGCTGCGCGCGCATTTAATGCACCGCAGGGAGCCGTTGGCGCCGCAGGGAGCCGTTGCTCCGCTGGCACACCGGACAGTCCGGTGTACACCGGACAGTCCGGTGAATTATAGCGGAGCGGCTGCCGCGCGAACCCGAGGCTGGCGAGTTCAGGAGGCCGAGCTTCCTTGGAGCACCGGACATGTCCGGTGCACACCGGACAGTCCGGTGAATTATAGCGCGCCGTCTTCCGAGAAATCCCGAGGGTGAAGAGTTTGAGTCTGAGTTCCCTGGTGCACCGGACAGGTACTGTTCACTGTCCGGTGGCACACCGGACAGTCCGGTGCGCCAGACCAGGGGTGCCCTCGGTTGCCCCTTTGCTCCTTTATTGAATCCAACACTTGATCTTTTTATTGGCTAGAGTGTGAACCTTTTACACCTGTATAACTTATACACTAGAGCAAACTAGTCAGTCCAATATTTGTGTTGGGCAATTCAACCACCAAAATTATTTAGGAACTAGGTGTAAGCCTAATTCCCTTTCAGAAGGAACCCATCAGTGGTAGAATCCGACTCTTCAGATGAACAGGAGATCCATGGTGATACCCCTCCTCGCTCTCGATCCAAGCGAGGGCGCGGATGTGGAAATGTCATGCCGGGTACTGAGGCCTCCGGGTCTCAAAGTGCTCGGGGTCGGACTTCCCGGACTCCCTCCGGTAGGTCTCGACCTGCCACGAATCCGCAGGCGTGGGAGCCTGCAAGTGACGATGACGGTGGGAAGGACGATGAAGTTGATCTTCCCCCGGCGTCGGCTCCTGTGATTCGCGGCTTGGTGCTCCACCGGGCCGAAGCTCGGCGTGCTGGCAATGAGCCAGTCACGGACTTCACGGCCAGTGGAGGGTCTGCACTTCTCTAGGATCTGCGTTTCCAAAATCCGGTATTGTGTATTCGCGATGCCAGGATCGATGGAAATCGTTTCTGGACTCTTCACCATGTTGATTTCTATAATTCAGTTATTCTTCCCAAGAAGCATCAGCCCATCCTTCATCAACGTTATATTAACTGGGAAGGTTGCGAAGCAATTGGGGACCCAGAGATGTCACAGGCACTGAGGGCCTGTGAAAGGAAGCAAATGAAGAACATCATGACATTCCAATATGATTGGAATGATGAAGTGATTGCACAATTTTATTCCACTCTCTGGATAAAGCTGGCTGATGAGGAGAGCCATTACAACTACCCATATCTGAACTTCTTCATTGAAGGTAGTTGGTACAAGGTGAGCTATCGTCGATTTGCTCACATTCTTGGTTTTTCTGACGAGGATATATCTGGAGACAGGATCAAGATTCATGATTTCCGTCAGCCCACAAGAGATGAAGCCAAGGACCTTCATTTGTCTGAGTCTGGAAAGTATTGGGAGTCAACCAACATTCACAAGTATTATCGCTATATCAACTCCCTCTGCAGGATGACCCTCATTCCAAAAGGGGGAAATCAGATGAACATACTTGGGGAGAGCAAAGTCTTGCTCTCTTTTATGAAACCAAACAGCTCAGAAAGGATTAATGTCTTTGACATGATTTGGCAGGAGATTATTCATGCAGCCTGCTTTCCTTTGAAGGGGTGTCTTCATGCCCCATTCATTATGAAGATGATTGAGGTCGTGACCCAATTCAGATTTGAGAAAGGCACCCGACATCAGTCATACACTCCCTTCTGGATTGATCCCAACAATCCAGCTGGGCGTCTCAGGAAAGCTCCCTCCAGTTCTCGTGGTCCTACATCTGCTGGTCCGTCTGCCGGTGCTGGTGCTGCTGCTGCTGCTGCTGGTGCCTCGCGCCCTTCCCCTGGCCGCGGATCTCCCACACCACGTGGTCGTGGTCGTGGTCGAGGTCGTGGACGTGGGATGGGTGCCCGCCTGGCCCACGGATTTGCGTCCTTCTTCTCCATGTGCCGAAATATTGCTGCAGATGTCCATGAGGTGGCTCGACGTCAGCGGGAGACCGACGACAACCTTCGTCGTCAAGCTTCTGCTTTGGGTACTCCCTTCGCCCCTCGCTCTCCTGATGTACCTCTTCACCCTCCTCCTCCAGATGTCAATGAGTGGTACCAGCAGGCGTATGGGGTACCTTTCTCTTCAGCCGATGACGTCGAAGAAGAGACCTATTTTGATGATCCGGAGCAGTTTGACCCACCCCCATATCGCGGGGATCCGGGTCAATCGTCCTCTTACCCTCCGCCCCAGGACCCGTCTGGCAGTGCTCCTCCTCCGGCCCAGTCTGGAGAGGAACATTTTGCCTACGACCTGGCGCAACACCTCTTTGCTCCTCATCAACCTCCTCCCCACTGGTGATCCTTGGCTTGACGCGTCTCTCTCTCTCTTTTTGGTTCTTGGTGCCAAAAAGGGGGAGAACGTTTATTATTCAGTACTTTATTTTTGTAATGAACACTTGGTCTGTAATAACTACTATTTGCTGCATGCATGGCTTGAAAGCCATAAACACTTGATGATGTGATGAGACGAGCTCTCACTATTGTAATAGCTGTAGACCTTTTTTTTCATATCATATGCTATGCAATGATGAGCTTGAATGTGCTTTTACTTTTTATATTCAATTATGTTTCATATCTCATCATTTTTGTGTATGGTGTTGATTGTTCTCTCTCTCTAAATATGTTGCAAATTGACATATCAAGTCAATGTTAATATCGCAAAACTCATGCACATATTTAGGGGGAGCTACATATACACAAAAGACTTTTATCACAAGTATTTGTAACTTTTAATTATTATTTCCATTCTAGTTTGTTTTGGCATCAATCACCAAAAAGGGGGAGATTGTAAGTGCAATCAACCCTAATTGAGGGTTTTGGTGATTAATGACAAAACAAACTAAGATTCTAACAAGTTTGCTCCTAGTGTGTACACAGTATTTTTACAGACAGGAGAAGCACAGAACCTACGAGCATAAAAGTATAAAGCACAGCGGATTTAAAATTCCACATCAAATGGCGTGCTCCAAGTGCTATGAATCGTCGGCGGTACTAAGTTTATAATTCTTGAGTCATAGGAATCGCCGTACAATTAAGAGGGATCCGCGACGGTTAAGTAAGTTGTGAAACGAGCCAAGTTCAATTCTTTTGAAAAACTCCTTTGAGATCATCTTTTCCAGATCATGAATGCTCTTGAGAAAAACAAATTTCACTTCCCACAAAGTCTCCACCTAAGTTCTCTTCAAAATTCTCAAAGTTTGGTTTCAGCCCCCAAAACCGGTTCAACCGGTCCTGAAACCGGTTCAACCGGTTTTGGTACTGTTTATCCTGCCACCTCTGCTCTGACCTGTCTGACAGTCAGAGCTGTCAGAAAAGCTGCAGCAGATATTTTTCTGAAACCGGTTGAGCCGAAATTTGACCCTACTCAGCCGGTTTTGAAACCGGTCCAGTGTCCGGCTGAGTAGACCAGTGGACCGGGATCCCCCTGGTAGAAACCGGTTCAACCGGTTTTTGCCCTCTTTCTCCCAACGGCTGCCAGCTTTTGGAGGATCCTTTATATACCCCCTCACACTCTCTCTCTCATTTACTTCTGCCTCTCCCACGAATCTTTGGCTGACCAACCCTCAAACAAGAGCATTCACTTCACCTCTCACACCCGCAATCGCATCTCCTTCAATCATTTGAAGGACCCTTGGTGTGAGGTGAACTCGATCGAACTCGCTGTCAATTTCATCTTGATTCTCCCATTCTCTTGTTCTTGAGCTCGTTGCAAACTTAACCGTGTGCGGATTTGTTACTCTTGGAACCTCGTGTTCCTTGACGGTTAGAGGTTGCTTGGGAGTCTCCAAATTTGTGGACGACCCCAAGAAGTTTGTATCACCCGCTCCTTGAGCAGATTTGAGAAGAGATTGCCTTGACCTTTGTGGTCGGCGTGTGGAGGATTAGGGTTGGAAAAGACCCGGCCCTTTGTGGGTTCCTCAACGAGGAGTAGGACACCTTTGTGGTGGTTGCCGAACCTCGGGTTATATCGCGTGTTCTTGTGTGTTCTTGTTAAGCATTTCATATTCGGTGGTTGGTTCATATTATTCATTCAAGTAGTTCTTGTGTAGGGCAAATCTTTAGCTATTTTCTTTACTACTTCGAATTTGTTCAATAGATTATTAAATTCAAGTTGAGTGGGTTCAAACTTGTTCAGTTGGGATTAAAATCGACTGAACCGGTTTGCACCTGTGCAACTTTAATTTAACCTATTTCGAAGTTTTTAGTGAAAATTTTCAGGTGTAGCCTATTCACCCCCCCCCTCTAGGCTACTTTCACATTCGTATGCACAGCTTTCGACATAGCTGCTCGGCACGGGTCCCAAATTGAGGCTGCTCCAATCCTTGATAGAGTGGTAACTATTTCTTTACTAAAATTAGAGATTTCAATTGAATGGGATATGTCTAGTTTTGAGCATCCTAATGTCTTAACTTGTGATAGGGAAACTCTATGCTCGTATCTGTTGTTGAACTCGAGCGTATCTCACAGAGAACTCCAGATACTACTACGCTATCGTTACTATCAGTGAGTATCAATGTCTAACAGAAAACTTGTTTATTTGTATGTTGTAACATATGTCTTTTACTAACATTTCGATTACAGAGGGTATCACGTCGTCTTCGTCGAGCAGCGGCTCGGTGTGGATGCCGGTCTCTAGCGGGCGTTGACGTGCAGCTGCCTGTGCATCGTATGCAGCAGGACGTTCAGCATCCCATTTGTGCAGTTGGACCATCTACAGCAGGACTCAGCTCGTCGCGATCGACGCGGGACACGTTTGAGAACGTGGCCCAGGACGACGACGACGATGACGACAACGACGACGACGACGCTGGCGCTGGCGCCGCAGGTCAGGTGGAGATTGGACCGTCTCAGTTGCAGGATGCTCCTACAACTCAGCCATCACAGCTGACACCATGTAGAAGGCGTCCACGAGACCCTTATACTCCAGGCACCGACGCTCTTGGGGCCAAGGGCAAGGGTAAGACTAGGAGGAAATGAATACTTTTGTGATATGGACTGTGTGATTTGGACTTATGCTGGAGACGTTGTAATATGAACTATGTTATGTGTTTTGGACTATGTGTTGGGGAACTTGTATTTTGGACTTTGTTTGTGGACATTATATGAAGAACTATGTTCTGTGGATGTTTTTATATTAGATGTTATTTTGTGATGTATTATATGTTGAAATGCTTATAATATGTGATTATTTGAACTGTGGTTGTTAATAAAACAAGGGGAACTCTTGCAAAAAAATTTTGTGAACTGTAAAAAACATAATAAGCAATAAGTAACACATCTTTAGAGTTCTAAATTATTTTTGATACGTAAATACTACATAATAGGCTACAATTCTTCAGTCTGAATCACAATCTATGAGTAACTCATCTTCGGAGTCATCCGTCGCGCAATCCTCAACAACAACCTCATTCCACTTGCTGCATTGTCCTGCATCACACTTGTCACCAGTTCTTTTGTAATAATTGGCTTCTGCTTCATCTGCAGCTTGGGAGAATAGCTCATCCTCAGCCTCAGCCTCATCAGACTTCTTCTTGTAATAAGCTGCCTCTACCTCTGCGGCGGCCTGTGACATAAACTCATCCTCTTCCTCTTGAGCACGTAATCCTACCTCAGCTAGTGCTATGAGCTCACTCAACCTTGACATGTCGTCCTCCTCTTCTTCATGTAATCCTGCCTCTGCGAGGGCGATAAGCTCACTCAATCTAGATGTGTCGTCGTCCTCCTCCTCCATTAGCTCAACCGTTGCCATTTTATCCTGAACATATCTCGCATGCGCCTCATCGGCCAAATAGTTTACGCCGCTTCCAATCTCTGCAAATATAATGAGAAAATTAAGTTAGCAAAGTCAGGATAAATAAATTGTACTAACATAATTATAATATGATTTATCTCACTTACTTCCCTTGAGGCGATCAGCAAGATTATCCAACATCTTTTTCTCGGCTTGAGCCGCTTCCCATTCCCTTGCATCCTGTGCTCTCTTCTCATCTGCCGCCTTCAACCTCCTATACTCTGCACGCTTCGGGCTATCATAAAAGGCAGATTTTGCTTCCCTACGCATGTCGCGTATGCGATCGTTAATGTACGAATCAACGAGCCGAGATCCACAACGCATCTTCTGTCCCATTATTCTCTTGGACTCTATTGTGCGCATCACCTCTCCTTTGTCGTCGTAACTCTCCCAACTGCATTTCCTCGTCTCCTACAAAAAAATTAGTAAGTACCGCTATAACATTACATCTGGTGCAAAAAAAATACCAACCTCATCGTAATCGACCATATGTCCACAAAAATATCCAACACCAAGCTCCGAAGGAACTAATCCATACTTAGCTTCAATACCACATTTGCAAAGTACTGGATCAAATTTGACCTCTTCTGCCGCCCACCCCATGTATCTCTTTTCCTTTACCTCTGGCTCTGGCCAATGGGACAAAGGACCATACAACCACTCTCTGAAACGACACTTACGCCACCCGTATGGCTGCAAGAGAAAAAATTAGTAATTTATTGTAAATAAAAACTAGTTCATACATTTAGCGTATCAATGGGCTCACATAATCAATGTTCGGACAACAGAACTGCTTGTCACAGTCTTCGTCGATGACAGCACGGTCTCCACAATCGCATCGAGGCGGTGAGTCCATCCGTCTTTCTGTTGCAACCTCCTTCTCCGCATCCGTCATTGGTGGAGGATTCGGGGGAGGAGGTACCCAACGCTTAAAACGCTCATGACTGGTCTTTCCACTCAACCAATTAACGAAAAGAAGATATCGAGGGTCAAATTTATCAGGACCATCGATCCACTGGAAAAAGAAACACTTCTGATGTCCCTAAAATAATGGAAAGATGCACTATTACATATCTACAAAATAATGAACGCGAACAAAATTAAGTGACAAGTCATAAGCTACGTACGTCCAAAGTGCCACAAAGGTAGTAGCAGCGAGCAGCCGTGTCTGGATGTTGTGATTGATGTACCCAAGCCAGTCTGCCACAGTCACAGTTAGGCACGAGAAGTTCAGGAGGAACAGGAGCATCCTTACTAGATACGTCCGGATATAACTCCCGAGGACGACCTCTCTTCTGCCACAACGCTTCTCGGTACATGTCTTTCATCTAATAAACGATTATAATTATCACTAATACCTATTATGCTTTATAATAAGTTTACACAAACTAATAATCGAAATGATAATATAATAGGTGTATACAAATTATTAAACTAACAACCTAATATACAAAAGGAATCAGTTCGAAATCATACCTTGGTCTACGAAGTGAACCAACTCAAATCTTTGAATCCAGGAAATTTTGACGAAGTTTGGAAATGGGATGAAATGAGCTGCTCTCGGCCAGCCGTGCGGGCGTTTTTATAGGAATTCGTAGCTCGGCGCCAAGATCTGTGGCGCCGAGCTACGAGGCCGCGCCGCCGCCACGTCATAGCCAGGTCAGCCCTGACCGTAACTAGCCGTTGCGGCCACGTCAGAGCTCGGCGCCATAGGCTGTGGCGCCGAGCTGTGTTAGCTCGGCGCCACAGGCTATGGCGCCGAGCTAAGGGTCCAAAACTGCATTTAAAATTTTTTTAGGTCTAAACGTGATATTACTTCTTTTTAAGGGCTAAAATACAAAAAATTCGGGGACTGCTACAAGCTGATAAACGGCATATGCATGCGGTGCGGTCGGGCGGGCATGCCGCTGTTTCCCGCAAGCATTTTCGTTCTCTTGCCGGCATCGCCATGCCATGCACACGATTAAAATCTCGGCTAGTTAGGCTGACAAACTATAGATATGTCTGATCTAGAAACTTGTGGTCCTTGTTGACAATATGTTTCCGAGTTCCAATACCCCCACACCTGCTGGATCTTGGCACTTGCTCGAATCAAAAGCCAAAAAAAAAACCTCAAAAGGAAAGCTGCAGATACTGGCTTAGTGTGCTTTGTTTTCTTCCTGAGATTAGAATGAACCTGGTGGCCTGAGACTGACCCAGAGAGCTGCATTAGCATTGGGGTGGGTGTTGGGAACGATAAACAAGTGTAAACACACACCTGCTGCTAAATAATTAGCTAGCCAGCAGCAGCCCCCGTCTCTGGATTAAACTTGTGCACACTATACTGCTGCACTGCATCGACGACGACGACGGTAAGAGCAAAGGAGATCAGGCGGTCTATAAGAAGAGATGGCGTATCAGACTTATAGTGATGTCGAAGAAAGAGAAGTGAAGAGAGAGAAACCTAGATACAGACTCCATATCAGATTTATAGTGACATAGTAGGTCTGACAGTTTATAAGAGTAGTTGCCATATCAGATTTATAGTGACGTAGCATGCATATAGTTGAAAGTGGGTTGCACACGAATTATAAAGATGAGAGGTAGACCAATTGTTAAATATACAACTTGTTTCGTTAGAGAGTCATTATATAAAGAAGCTTTTAATTGCCTATATACAACAACATCATAAAGCTTGTTAATAGTCTATAGTATTAAACTTGCTCTAAGCCGTTGTTCGTTGCATTCAAACGCTAGCACCAACCATACAGCTAACTACTGAGGTAGAATCAATTTCCTCTCGCTGTAGCAGCTAACTACTGCTATTTTATATATATATATATACGAGGTAATTGAAGCCCAGGGCTTCCATTAGTACCAGGAAGCCCCAGCTAGGTATAGCCATATCCCATACCAGCGTGCGTCCCATCGTGCATGGTTCTTACTCGGACAGATTTTATCGTAAAACGTGAACCAAAACAGCGTAAATGATAACGATTTTTTGCGTAAATCGTAGATCTGTTTTATAACGACGAATGGGGCCCAGAATTTACGACGTAAAAATCGCGCGCGTCCGATCGTGCGTGGGTTCTGGCTTGGGCGAATTTTAGCGTAAAACATGAAACAAAACAGCATAAATGAATACGAATTTTAGCGTAAATCGCAGATTTGTTTCAAAACGGCGAATGCGGCCCGAAAATTACGGCGTAAAAATCTCGTGTGTCCCATCGTGATCGGGTTCTGACTCGGACAGATTTTAGCGTAAAACATGAACCAAAACAGCGTAAATGATTACGAATTTTAGCGTAAATCGTATATCTATTTCGTAACGGCGAATAGGTCCCGGAAATTATGGCGTGAAAATCGTGTGCGTCAGATCGTGGACGGGTTCTGGCTCGGGTGGATATTTGCGTAAAACGTGAACCAAAACAGCGTAAATGTGTACGAATTTCAGCATAAATCGTAGAACTGTTTCATAATGACGAATGGGACCCAAAAATTACGGTGTAAAAATCGTGCGTGTCCGATCGTGCGCGGGTTCTGGTTCGGGCAGATTTTTGCGTAAAACGTAAACCAAAACAGCGTAAATAGGTGTGAATTTTATCATAAATCGTCGGGCAGACCTTTAATAGTTCTCAATGTATTAGCTAGGCAAGAGAAGCCAAACAACATACAAATATGTATCCTAGAGTAATGAACCAAGCATCTATTATGCATCCTTTAGTCAAGGCACAACATACTTGAAAGCATCTAGGCCCCTGGTTGGTTTTAGTGATTAATGACAACGTGATATTATATGTGACTAACGTGTGTTTTGCAGAGACAAATGGTAAGTTAGGTCGCATGACAGGTAGAAGTACTACAACGGTGAAAACAATCCCGGAAATAAGAACTCAAAGCGACGGCTAAAACGACGAAACAAAAGGTGATGGTCTACGGAGTCCGAGTGTCAAGGAGACGTGGACACTCGCGATTTAGTTAGGTCTTTTATTCTCTTTTAGTCGTACTATAAAGAGAGGTTGTCGATGAGTAGTTTGACCAAGAGAGTTCTAGTGTAGTGTTGGTGCACAATCACACTCATATACAGTGCTAGGTGTCACTCTAGAACTCACACACAAGTTAGAGCGAAAACCGATTTGAAAATCAGCTGAAAAACAAGAGTTAGTGTTTCTGGCTTTGGGGCACCGGACTGTCCGGTGTGCACCGGACTGTCCGGTGCACCCTCTGCCAGGTGGGGCCAGGCTGGTCCACGGCAGAGGCTTTCCCCTTCGCAGAAAACCGAGAGCACAGCTTTCAGAATTGTATTTTAGTGGCACACCGAACACCGCACCGGACTGTCCGGTGTGCACCGGACAGTGGACTGTTCACTGTCCGGTGCGCCATGAGTCCAACGGCTCTCTGTCAGAACTAGCCGTTGGAAACGACCGTTGGCGCACCGGTGGCGCACCGGACTGTCCGGTGCGCCATCACGCAGTGAATTGCCTGTAACGGCTAGTTGGTGGGTGAGGGCTATTTATACCCCCTCCACCCACCATATTCAATGTCTTGCAGTCCATATTTATTCCAGCACATTGCTAGAGCATTGCAAGCACCAAAAGCCTAGTGGGGAGATTAGAGAATCATAATCCGCGCTTGTTCCTCATTAGCGCTAGTGAGAGCCACCTAGAGCACACACCACTTGCATTAGGCTTCTCTTGGTCAAGCGAAAGTCTACGACTTGTTACTCTTGGTGATCGGCATCACCTAGACGGCTTGGTGGCGTTGGGAGCTCGGTGATCACCGTGAAGATCTTGTTGGTGACCCGACTCAAGTTTGTAAGCGGTCTCGAGGGATCCACCGCGCCGGAGTGGCAAAGGATCATCTCGTAGTGAGCACTTGGTTCTTGCGAGGACCAAGGGGGAGCGATACCCTTGCGCGGGTGCTCCAACGAGGACTAGTGGAGAGTGCCGACTCTTCGATACCTCGGGAAAAAATTGGAGGAGTCTTCTAAACTTTGCTTTACATTCCGCACTTAATTCAAGCACTTTACATTGTGTATTTGTTTAGCAAGTATTTGAAGTTTTATCTTAGCTTTGTTGCATTTCTAGTATTATATTCATAGTGCTAGTTGTTGGGGTGAAGTTGGGCTCTTGTTTAGCTCTTGCTTAGGTTTTAATTAGTGTTGATTTTTAGAAAAGCCCAATTCACCCCCCCTCTTGGGCATCGTGATCCTTTCAATTGGTATCAAAGCCTTGTTGCTCATAGATTAGCTTAACCGCTAGAGTTACGATGTCCGGTGGGGATGGACCTCCTCCCATTTTTGATGGTGACGATTTTCCTTATTGGAAAATTCGTATGGAAGCATACTTAGAGGCTATAGACATTGGTGTCTATAAAGCCGCCACACAAGGGTTCCCCGAACCTAGAGATCCCACAAATCTTGTAGGTGATGAGTTCAATTATGAGAAATGGAATGCTAAGGCCAAAAACACCCTTTTTAGAGGCCTTTGCAAAGATGTGTTCAATAGAGTAAGGAATCATAAAAATGCTCATGATTTGTGGATGGACATTTGTGCTCTACACGAAGGAACTAGAAGTGAACGTGAGGAAAGATATCACATAGCCATGCGAAAGTTAAATTCCTTTGAAATGCTTACTAATGAAAATGCAAATGCTATGTACTCACGACTTAATATTCTTGTAGAGGAAGTCAATGGATTGGGGCTTACTCAAATCTCACAACCGGATGTTGTGAGGAAGATTCTCAGTGTCCTCCCAATAGACAAATATGGACACATTGCCACTGTGCTACATCAAATGGATCTTTCAGTTACCACACCTACACAAATTTTGGGAAAGATCAATGCCCATGAAATGTACATGCACATCAACGACAAAGAAGGATCATCTTCCAAAAGAAAGGATTTGGCTCTCAAAGCAAATCATGAAAGAAAAGGAAAAGCAAAAATACAAGTTGAGGAAGAATCCTCAAGTGATGATGACCTTGATGCAAACATTGCCTTGATGGTAAGGAAGACCACTAAGATGTTGAAGAAGCTAAATAGAGAAGGCATCAAATTTGATTCAAGAAAGAAGAAGTTCTTTTCCAACAAAAGAAAGCCCATTTCTGAGATGGACTGCTACAACTGTGGTGAGCTTGGTCATCTTGCTCATCAATGCAACAAGCCCAAGAAGAACAAGTTCAAGGGCAAGAAAGAAGATGACAGCGATGATGAAAATAAGGAAAAGAAATTCTTCAAGAGGAAGGATGGAAAGCAAAAGAGGTTTCACAAGAAGAAGAATGGAAAGGCATATATTGTTGGCGACTGGCTCACTGACATCGAATCATCAAGTGGGTCTTCCTCAAGTGAAGAAGAGAATGATGAAAAAGTTGCTGCCATCGCCGGGGACTTCTCTTCACCACCACCATCGCCATCATCCACTTCTCACCTATGCCTCATGGCTAGGGGTGAAAGGAAGGTACAAAATGATATTAATATTGCTGATGATAGTGATAGTGATAGTGATGAAGAATTTGCTTCACCTTCATATGATGAGTTAGCTGACTTACTTAAAGAATATACTCAAATCATTAGAAAGTCAAAAGCTAAATGTGATAGGTTGAAAAATGAAAATGAATCTTTAAATGCCAAGTATGACATAGTTATAAAGGCTAGTGATGAAATAAAAGAAGAAAATAAAACTATGTCATCAACTGTAAATGAGCTCACAAACTCCCTAAAAGATGCTAAGGAAAAATATGTCAAATTAAATGAAGCTAATAGGGAGTTGCAAAATAGACTAGTAAAGATCAAGGGAGACTACTCAAATTAAATTTGATCATGACAATCTTCTTGTTGAAAATGAACTCTTATCTTGCAAAACACATGAGGCTATTAACCATGTTGTTAAGTTTGATGTAGCAACCTCATGTGATGATTTGATTCAATAAGAGCAAACTAGTCTACATGCTGAATTGACTGAAAAAGTTGAAGTCCTGACTTTAGACAACCAAAAATTGAAGAATTACTTGACTGATGCAACTACTAGAGGAAAAGTTGCTATTGAGAACAATGATTTCAACAATGAGTTGGCAGTGGATAATCAAAGGCTTAAGAATGAAGTCAAGAAACTAAAAAGTGAAAATGAACATCTTGCAACAAGTGTGCAAAAGTTCAACAAGGGTCAATACCTCCAAAATGAGCTGCTTATGAACACTGTTATGAAAAATAACAAGAGTGGTATTGGATACAATGCTTTTATGCAAAATAAAGCTATCACTCAATACAAGCCAAAGCAGACTCACAAGCCTATCAAATGCTTTGAATGTGGAAATGAAGGTCATTTTGCCCACAACTGCAAAGCTAAACCACCAACTCCCTTGCCTAAGCACTCAAGACCATTTGCTTTCAATGCTCACTATGTTCTAAGAAAGGTTGCAAATGGAAAGGTTAAGGTTACATTCCTAGGTCCACCAAATAAGAGTAAACCTAGACAAATCTGGGTGGCAAAGTCCTTAATTGAGAGACTCACTGGTCCTATGCAATATAGGGCCCTCAAAACTCAAGCTTGAATTGTCTATGAATGTAGGTGAACTACAAGACCGGTGGGAGCCATTGGGTTATTGACAGTGGATGCACACAACATATGACAGGCAACCCACGGATGTTCACCTCACTAGATGAGAATGTTGATGGTCAAGATAAAATCACATTTGGAGACAATTCAAAAGGAAAAGTACAAGGACTTGGCAAGGTGGCAATCTCAAATGATTTATCAATATCAAATGTTCTCTTAGTTGCACCTTTGAGCTTCAATTTATTATCAGTGGGACAACTCTGTGATCTTGGACTTCAATGCTTATTCACTCCATCAGAGGTTATTGTAACAAAAATGGATGATGAATCAATGGTATTCAAGGGATTTAGATACAACAACCTCTACTTAGTGGATTTCACTTCAGAAGATGCAGACTTAAGAACTTGCCTCTTCACCAAAGCTTCTCTTGGATGGCTTTGGCATAGGAGGCTTGCACATGTTGGGATGAGCACACTCAAGAAGGTATTAAAGAAAGATATGGTTAGAGGATTAAAGGATGTGGTGTTTGAAAAAGACAAGCCATGCAGTGCATGTCAAGCTGGAAAGCAAGTTGCTAATACACATCCCACTAAAGCTTTCATGTCAACATCAAGGCCACTGGAACTACCTCATATGGATTTATTTGGACCTACAAATTATGTCAGTGCCGGTGGCAACCTCTACTGTCTAGTGATTGTTGATGACTTCTCAAGATACACTTGGGTGTTCTTTCTCCATGACAAATCTGAAGTTGCATCTATATTCAAGAAGTTTGCCAAGAAAGCACAAAATGAATTTGATTGCAAGATTAAGAAGATTAGAAGTGACAATGGCAAAGAATTTGACAACACCAACATTCATGAGTACTGTGATGAAATTGGGATCAAGCATGAAGTATCTGCCACATATACACCTCAACAAAATGGAGTTGTTGAAAGGAAAAATAGGACCTTGATCACCCTTGCAAGAACAATGATTGATGAGTATAACACACCGGAGAGGTTTTGGGCCGAAGCTGTCAACACTGCTTGTTATGCATCAAACAGGCTATTTCCTCACCGGCTACTTGCGAAGACTCCTTATGAACTGCTAAATGGGAAAAAGCCAGACGTCTCTTTCTTCCGGGTATTTGGGTGCAAATGCTACATCTACAAGAAACGCCATCACCTAGGGAAGTTTCAAAGACGTTGTGATATTGGTTTTCTTTTGGGTTATTCATTAAAGTCCAAAGCATATCGAGTATTCAACCATGCCACTGGCGTGGTAGAAGAAACATATGATGTGGAATTTGATGAGACTAATGGCTCCCAAGGAGCACTTGAAAATCTTGATGATGTAGGTGATGAGCCACTTAGGGAAGTAATGAAGAACATGCCTATTGGAGCTATCAAACCAAAAGAAGATGAAGAAGAGGTACAAATCATTGACAGTCCTTCTTCATCAAATGTACCACAAGATGATGAAAAAGATGAGAGGCATGCAAATGAAGATACATTTGTCTCTCATGAACAAGCAAGGGTACAAGCCGAAGATGTTGATGCTCCAGGATCTTCTTCCCAAGTGGTTGACAGGAGAAACTCATCACTACTTCAAGCTCATCCTCAAAACCAAATCATTGGGAGTCCTTCACAAGGGGTTATTACTCGATCACATAGACATGCTACTTTTATTGAACATCACTCTTTTGTTTCTTGTGTTGAGCCTACTTGTATAGATGAGGCGCTACAGGATATGGACTGGGTGAATGCCATGCATGAAGAACTTAACAACTTCACCCGTAACGAAGTTTGGACCCTGGAGAAGCCCCCACATGATGCAAGAATCATTGGAACAAAGTGGGTGTTCAGAAACAAACAAGATGATCAAGGTGTGATTGTAAGAAACAAGGCAAGACTTGTCGCAAAGGGATTCTCTCAAGTTGAAGGCTTAGATTTTGGAGAGACCTTTGCACCGGTTGCTCGACTAGAAGCCATCCGTATCCTACTTGCATATGCATCATGCTATGATATAAAACTTTATCAAATGGATGTAAAAAGTGCTTTTTAAATGGCTTCATAAATGAACTTGTATATGTTGAGCAACCGCCTGGATTTGAAGACCCTAGATATCCTAACCATGCTTACAGGTTGTCCAAGGCGCTTTATGGGCTAAAGCAAGCTCCAAGGGCTTGGTATGAGCGTCTTCGCGACTTCATCATCGAAAAGGGCTTCAAGATCGGGACCGTCGACACAACTCTCTTCACAAAGAAACATAACAGTGATATTTTCATTTGTCAAGTATATGTTGATGATATAATCTTTGGCTCGACAAATGACTATCATTGCAAGGAATTTGGTGAGTTGATGTCGAAGGAGTTCGAGATGTCAATGATTGGTGAGCTAACATACTTCCTCGGCTTTCAAGTCAAGCAAATGAAAGATGGTAACTTTCTCTCACAAGAGAAGTATACCAAAGACTTGTTGAAAAGATTCAACATGGAGAAGTGCAAACCAATCAAGACCCCCATGCCTACAAATGGACATCTCGACTTAGATGAGGGAGTGACCTTGTTTGACCGTGTGCCGTCTCCCGTCCTGCCTGGATCGTCACCTCTCGTGTGAGCTTTCCAGACATTAGTTCAGGATGCCGCGCACGAAGTATGTGTCGGCGCCAGGGGGAGGCGATGATGAGGATCATCGTCGCCCCTTCAGGCAGGTTAAGGGCAAGACTGTTTATTTGGAGCAGCAGGAGGGCCGCAAGAAGCGCCGTACGGATAGAGCACCTGTGCAGCGGCAGCAGCTGCAGCAGCCGCTGCGCAGGCCGAGCTTGGAGATCAGCCGCAGACTCCATCCGATCAGATTGCATTCCGTGTTCGTCGTCTCACCTCCCGGCCTCGCTCCTCCACTCACACCTTCGCTTCCACTCCGCCACCCACTCTGCCTGCTCCCGTCACTCCTATTGCTCCATCCACCTCCACAGCCATACCCGCTACCTCCTCTACGCCAGCTTCCACTGCTCCTCCTGCACCCGCTCCCGCTTCAGCTCCTCCTGTCCCTCCACCTCGTTTCCGGGAGCGTGATGAGACTGAGGTCCGTCCTCTGGTTTCGGATCCTCGTCTGTTTGATCTTCAGCGTGCTACTGTGGCACGGGTACGTAGGTTCAGATACGTACTCGTGGAGTCTTGGCTACCAGCTCAGAGAGACCCTGCAGCAGGTGATCTTTTCAGCACACGAATTCAGGAGTCATTTTTCAGAGCTCAGATGTCTGCTCAGATAGCTCTGCGAGTGCACCGGCTTTTAGATCTTCCAGCCTTTCTGCTTGCAGCCGGTGCTGACTCTGAGGCGCATCTCACCTATCTGCCTGGCCTTCAGACCCTTCTGACTATCAGCGGCAGATATGTTGAGGAGTGGGTCCGAGTCTTTTACGCTTCTGTTTGGATTGACCCGGATCATCACTGGATGAGGTTCCGCTTTGAGCGAGAGGATGTCACAATTACTGCCAGTCAGATCCGTCAGCTCTTTGGATTCCCAGAGTCGACGACTCGCCTTCACAGCCTCTGCTACGGCACTTCTGACCCTCCTCGTCGCCCTCACGGCGGTGTGGCTCCGGGGACAGCTCACGTCGCGGCTCTGTTCCGCCCGCCTTTCACAGATGGGTCGCGACGTTCACCGGCAGACTTTACTACAGCAGCAAAGTACTTATATGAGCTCATCAGACGGACTCTTCTGCCGAGGATGGGATACAGGGAGGCTACCACTCATATTCAGCTTTGGCTCCTTGGTGCCCTGGTCTCCCACTCTGAGTTTGACGTTGTGGACTTCCTGATTTGTGAGATCGAGGACACCGTTCTGGATGGGATTCGTGCTCGTCGGCAGTTGCCTTATGCTCACTACTTGTGCCACATCTTTGCGCAGCTGATTCAGCCACCTCGATTTCAGAGCACCCTTGAGGCCTCACGCCTTGTTTTTGGATCTTACCGCCCTGCACCTGAGATTCCTGTGCCAGCTTCTGCTTCTGTGTTTGACTCTCAGGCCGAGGATGCAGCTCTTCGACAGTTTGACACTCAGGGTACAGCAGCTGCTGCTGCTGATGATGATGATGATTTTGGTGTTCCTCCTCCGCCTCCGCCTCCTATGCCTCCACGCTCACACGATCATGAGGCTGGGAGTTCTAGTGCTGCTCCTGCTCCTCCTCCGGCTATGGACCCTGCTCTTGCTACGATTCTGGCCAACCTGGCGGCCGAGCAGGCCCGGTTATCCGAGAGGATGCTCTCGATGTTTCAGAACATGCAGGACAGGCAGGATGCCCTTCAGCAGCAGCTACTTCAGGATCGGGCTGAGACTAGGGCATTCATGGCACTTATGCTTCAGCATTCTGGTATCTCAGTACCTCCGGTTCAGTCTGCTCCACCTCCTCCGCTTCACGCTCCAGTGGTGCCATCGATTTTGTCAGGACCCCCTGTTGGTACCTCTCCGCTCCGGCCGGTCACTTTGGCGTTCACCTCTCCGGTTCTCAGCTCTGTCTGTCCGCAGCCGCCAGTGCCACCAGCATCTGCTGTTACCACTACCGCTGTGGCAGTATCTGTGACCGCTTCTGTTCCGGTAGCTCCTGCAGCGCCGCCTCAGTCCGAGTCAGTACCAGCTCCAGCTTCTACCGCAGATCCTGGATCCGAGACTGACTCTGACCCTCCGCCGGCGTTTGCTCTGCTACCTCGAGCTCGACCGGATGCGCCCCCGTTGCCTCCTCCTGCTTCGGATGTTTAGGTTCAGGTCCCTTTTGGTGTTTGACGCCAAAGGGGGAGAGATATGAGTTGTGAGAGCTAGGGGGAGTTAGAGAGTTAGTAGAGAGTCATTTTGATGTAATATATGTGCTTGCTACTCTCTGTACTAGCTTGATGTTTTTGGCTCACAAACTCGACATATACTCTCGTTGCTGATGATTGACTGTGTGTATTATGTTTTCACCTTATATTTTATCACCAGTCTTCTAGCTCTTGTTTCATTGATTTAACTTCACTCTTATATGAACAAGAATCTTATGATGTGTATGCACTCACTCTTATTATTATGGTACACGTTCTTTCTGTCAAAGATTACTGAGTATAACTAACCATTCTTTCTATTGACAGAAACTTCAAATCAAACTACTCTCACAAAACTTGTAGGGTTGACATCAATCACCAAAAAGGGGGAGATTGAAAGCATCTAGGCCCCTGGTTGGTTTTAGTGATTAATGACAACGTGATATTATATGTGACTAACGTGTGTTTTGCAGAGACAAATGGTAAGTTAGGTCGCATGACAGGTAGAAGTACTACAACGGTGAAAACAATCCCGGAAATAAGAACTCAAAGCGACGGCTAAAACGACGAAACAAAAGGTGAAGGTCTACGGAGTCCGAGTGTCAAGGAGACGTGGACACTCGCGATTTAGTTAGGTCTTTTATTCTCTTTTAGTCGTACTATAAAGAGGGGTTGTCGATGAGTAGTTTGACCAAGAGAGTTATAGTGTAGTGTTGGTGCACAATCACACTCATATACAGTGCTAGGTGTCACTCTAGAACTCACACACAAGTTAGAGCGAAAACCGATTTGAAAATCAGCTGAAAAACAAGAGTTAGTGTTTCTGGCTTTGGGGCACCGGACTGTCCGGTGTGCACCGGACTGTCCGGTGCACCCTCTGCCAGGTGGGGCCAGGCTGGTCCACGGCAGAGGCTTTCCCCTTCACAGAAACCCGAGAGCACAGCTTTCAGAATTGTATTTTAGTGGCACACCGGACACCGCACCGGACTGTCCGGTGTGCACCGGACAGTGGACTGTTCACTGTCCGGTGCGCCATGAGTCCAACGGCTCTCTGTCAGAACTAGCCGTTGGAAACGACCGTTGGCGCACCGTTGGCGCACCGGTGGCGCACCGGACTGTCCGGTGCGCCATCGCGCAGTGAATTGCCTGTAACGGCTAGTTGGTGGGTGAGGGCTATTTATACCCCCTCCACCCACCATATTCAATGTCTTGCACTCCACATTTATTCCAGCACATTGCTAGAGCATTGCAAGCACCAAAAGCCTAGTGGGGAGATTAGAGAATCATAATCCGCGCTTGTTCCTCATTAGCGCTAGTGAGAGCCACCTAGAGCACACACCACTTGCATTAGGCTTCTCTTGGTCAAGCGAAAGTCTACGTCTTGTTACTCTTGGTGATCGGCATCACCTAGACGGCTTGGTGGCGTTGGGAGCTCGGTGATCACCGTGAAGATCTTGTTGGTGACCCGACTCAAGTTTGTAAGCGGTCTCGAGGGATCCACCGCGCCGGAGTGGCAAATGATCATCTCGTAGTGAGCACTTGGTTCTTGAGAGGACCAAGGGGGAGCGATACCCTTGCGCGGGTGCTCCAACGAGGACTAGTGGAGAGTGCCGACTCTTCGATACCTTGGGAAAAATTGGAGGAGTCTTCTAAACTTTGCTTTACATTCCGCACTTAATTCAAGCACTTTACATTGTGTATTTGTTTAGCAAGTATTTGAAGTTTTATCTTAGCTTTGTTGCATTTCTAGTATTATATTCTTAGTGCTAGTTGTTGGGGTGAAGTTGGGCTCTTGTTTAGCTCTTGCTTAGGTTTTAATTAGTGTTGATTTTTAGAAAAGTCCAATTCACCCCCCTCTTGGGCATCGTGATCCTTTCAATACTGCCAATTGTAACTATAAAAGATTAATTCACGAATTCAGATAAATTATTGAATGCAACACTTGAGGGCTACATTTACACGCCACATGTTACCTGCATCATTTATAAAACATTCTGCTGCTACTATTCCTACACAAGAAACTAAAAAATACATAACGGAAACAAAAAAATAGGAACAATATGCAGTTATAAACATGGCATCACACGCAAGATATCACAAGAAGATTCAGGTATTGCATACAGTCAAAAACACATGCCTTTTATTAACACAATATTCTTCCTAATTTGCTGATTTTCTCACCCAAGTCTGAAGTTGATGAATGCTCTATTTTCTTTTCTTCTTTTCTGTTATTAGTTGAAGGCGCACTTGCACACCCTTACTTGCATCACTTCATTACATAACTCATGAGCCAGTCTGCCCGATGCCCTTTAGGACAAGTCTGTTACTCCCTGGACAAAAAAATCAAGAATGTTGATGGTATTGAGCTGATGATACCTGCACAAAATCCTGATTTGGTTCCTGACATCGTTTATCCATGGATCAAAAGTATAGAAGTTGACATTAGAGCTGAGTATGTTTCACACATTTGTCTTTATCCCATCCTTTAAACTAAATGTTTAGTTTCCCTTTGTGATATAAACTACAGATGTATATACTAGATCTGAATTTACATCTATATATAGAGACACACACACATAGAATTTATGGTATATGTAGATGAACGTAGCAGTATAAAGATATAAATCAATAGTTCATTTTTAACACAATTATTGTCATATAATCATTACTTACTTGGTTTGTTGTAATAGTTAAATGTGGAATTTTGATTATGAACTTATGCTAAGAAATTTCAAAACAAAAACAGCATACCCTAAATAGCAGGTCTGAAATTGAAGAAATAGAGGAAGTTTGGCTAGTTTTTGGCAGTGATGAAGGGACGAAGGCAGTCTATAGATTTTAGGATATTCCTTGCGCCAATCTTTCTCACTCGCCCTGTCAATTAATCTTTCTAGCCTCTGGAGTTATTTACTGATCCACTACAAGGGAGAAATGACCACATAGTTATAATCTCTTACAAAAAAACATTTGGTAAAATTAAAAGAGAGCAATTATACAAAACATGTCTCAGAACCAAAGTACAGATTTTAGTGCGTTAGCCAAGTCATGAGAGCTGAGATACAGATAGTGATTGTTGACTAACAAAAGAAGTTTATCTCAATTCAAAATGAAAACATTTTTTTCAGAATGTACAACATAATGTGCAGTGTTGATAGATCTTGTAGCATACGTACACGATTCACTATCTCCCTACATAAACTCCTTGCTTTCTCCTCTTTGGTGACCATCCATAGCTCACGATAGAGCAGGGTGCCATGGAAGGCTAGGTAAGGCGAGAGGGAGGCAGACCTACTTCTAGAACTGGGCGAGCTTGCAGCGATGTGTGTAGAGATGGCAATGGGTATCCGAAACCCAATGGTTTTTTACCCCATTAGGGTACGGGTTTGGGTCAATTTTCATACCCATGGGTTTGTTAATGGGCATAAATGTATACCCGACGGGTTCATGGGTACGGGTTTGTTCCTATAGTACCCAAACCCGTGAACCCGTGGGTTTTTTAAACCCGACCAAACCTAGTGCATTATAGTTATTACTAGTGTTATATTTGTGGTGGATGTATAGCTTAGTGCAAGGTAACTTGATTATACAACTTATTATTTGTATTTAATTCTCTCTACTAATATTTTTATACCAAATCATGAACTCGTTCTTCATTACATAAATTTTGGACCATGATCTCATTAATCATTACGATACTTATTGATTATAAAAAGAATAAGTATATTGGAAATAAAACCCGCGGGTAACCCGTGGGTACCCCGCTAACCCGATGGGTATGGGTTTGGGCAAAATTTCAAACCCGTCATGGGTATGGGTTTTTTAATGGGCGTAAATATTTTTCACGGGTACGAGTTTGGGATAGCAAAACCCGGCGGGTTTGTACCCGTTGCCATCTCTAGATGTGTGGTAGGAGGGGGATGGGCTCCTAAGGGTACACAGCTCGACGTGAAGATACGATTGAGAGATGGGGCTCCTTGTGCTGGTGGCATGCTGTGTAAATCGTAGAACGGAGGAGGATCAAAGGAGGTGTTGTGGAGAAGGACTGTTACCTGTTGGAAGCGCGCAACAAAAAAAAGCTTGCGCAGACGAGCGATATCCAGCTTCTAGCATCGCTGCCATCACGGAGGACGTGGCTAGCCATGGGCGAAGGCATGGTGCCCATCAGCAAACGGAGGAAGATGGCGACGGCGCGGTGCCGTGGAGGAAAATGAGAGACGAAGAAACGGGAGCGGTGTTTAGGGTAAAGAAACACGCTGGTGGTTTGTGCTGAAATAATGGGCCTCCAAATAAAAATCTGGTTCGATTAGTAATGATTGTGGCATGACTGAACCAGAATATATTATCAGACTAGGGCTTCCTCTAGTTACTAGAAGCCCAGGGCTCCTAATACTATAATTATATATATATATATATATATATATATATATATATATATATATATATATATATATATATATATATATATATATATATATATAAAGAAAAGCTGATGGAATTAATGGCCTTCAGGATCATCGGAGAAAGAGAAGAAGTGGAAGAAGAAGGCTGGATATATGGAAGCCTGTATTATTGCTTGGATCTGCGCGCTGGCGGGTCAAATGCACAGCTCACGGCACGGCTATACGTCCACATCTACACTCTCCATGTGTGTAGGGGTTTGACGCGGCTTAAAAAAAATTAAAGACGGACATGCGTACAGCGATGCATGATGGTTCCACAACATAGCTAACCTGTGAAGCAAAACATGGCCAACCCGCCGTGTGCATGCATGTTTACAGGCATGGACCAGAGCTAGCTAGCTCGTACCAACCTATCTACCAGCTGCTACGACCACCACGTACGTACAGTACCAGCCACCCCACCACTGTGCTTGTCGGCCGGTACACGGATCGATGATGTCGACGTGCAATGGTGAATGGCGGTGCAGTGCAGGACGACACCATCTGCCACCGCCGTACCTGCTGCACGGCCCATTCCATGCATTCTTCACGTCCAAGCCACCGATCGCGATCGAGCTCTCCAACTCCAACGTCCATGGCTGGCGCTAGCCGGAGCAGGAAGCCTGGTGGTGTAAATGGACAGGGACCCGTCCATTGCTTCTAGGGTGGTTGCGAACGCATCTGCTGACAACTTAACCAGTGGTTTTGTTGCCCGCCGCATGGACATGGACATCTGCATCTGCATCTGCTACATAAAAAAAAAACTGAAGAGCTGAGGTGCAGTGCTCCAGGCTCCAGCAAAGAGGATCTCTTGACTCTTGGCAAAGAGGATCTACTTGTTTGGTTCGTTCCCTGAAGATTGTTGGCCATCAACGGTCGCGCGTGTGCTCAAGTGAACGGTGACGAATGCACAAGTACCACACTGGAAGGAAGCTGCTGTAGCTGACACGATTTATTAGCTATCATGTCCAAGTTCCGGAGACTTCCATTTTTCCATGTGTCATTAGTGTCATATCAGGGCGTCTCCAATGGCTAGCTATTCACTAGCTAGATTCACTCTCTTTACTACGTGGGTAGAAAATATGGGGAAAACAAGAATAGCTAGCGACGAGCAAATAGATATAAGATTTCACATATTCTAAGAAACTGAGCGTATTACGTGTGGGACCAAGTACTAGTGGTGAGATAAACTATAGCAAGTACAATAATGAGCTCTAAGCATACTTCTATAGCAATTTTGCTAATGTGGAAGAGAGAGACATAAAAAAGTAAAGATAGTTCGCTCTTATACAATAGCTAGGTGGTACATGGATTTCAAGACAAAAGAATGAAAGAGAAAGAGACAAATGATTCATCTAAGAGCCAACATTAGAGTCAACTTTATTATATGAATATGTTTATTGTTAGCTACAGATAACATGATAAGAATTAGAACCAACAATAATCTCTATTATTAAACTTGTTCTTAGTATTTTTTATTTTTCAATTAGCTCCACATCAGCTGGCTATTTGATACAAACATTGTGAATGCCATTAGAGAGGCAAACACTTCACGACACATGTCCTGTCCTGATCCGTACTAGAGTACTAGACTACAAGGGAGGACTGAGGAGCATCTTCTTCTTCCGGCAGCAGGCAGAGGCAGCCCAGCCAAGCCAGAGCTCAGAGGCGCCGTTGCTTGCTACTGTACTGTACTACTCTACTCTACTCTACTCCCCCCGTTTCATTCCTCCACTTAAATGCACCTCCTTTCCGTCCGGACCGGTCCCTCTCCTCCTGTCCTGGGAACCACCCCGTCTCCCGTCTCCGTCTGCCGTGCCGTCCCCACTCCCCTCCGCCCCAACAACAAAGCCTCTGCCTGCCCACCAGCAGCACTGAACCAGCACCAGCGCAAATCCTCGCCCCTGCCGACACGGGCGCGCCACGCCCGAGCCCTAAGCCCGCACGCGCATTCGCCGGGCTCCCGCTGCGCCCCGCCCCGCCCTCCGCTCTGTACCGGCGCCAATCGCCGGCGGAGGTAACCCCCGCTTCGCCCTCGCCGCTGCTCCGAGCTTTGACTCCTTTGCGATTTTTCGCTTGCTCGATCTTCCTGCTCGCGCTCATCCTCCTAGGCCGCTTCGCCGGATGCGCAGCATTACTTTTAGCTAGCGTTCCCCCCTCCCTCCCTCCCTGGGGGAGAAAAAAAAAGATCTCGTCATTTTAGTTTAAGCAAATTTCTTGAATTGGACGGGAGCATGTAATGTAAGGCATCTGTCTAGTCTGATTAGACGTTGGGAGAAGAAGGGTTTTACCCGTGTTGGTTGGTTGGTTTTGATTAGAGAAAGAAAAAAACAAGGCGGAGGTGAACGTTTTGGGTTGTTATTAACCTATATATCATGCCCTTGCGTTTCGAGTTTCGATTGTACCTGGCCTGCTGAATTCCCAAATACTAACTGATACTGCAACCGTTACCGTTTTTTTTTTGGCGATTTGCCGAGAAGGCCGTTCGGACGATACAAGTTGTTTGGTGCGGCTTCTGCAGTAATGTTGTCTTTGGCGCCAAACGACAGGTGTGCTATGAGCAGCCTCAGCAGCGTACATCCAGAATGCTCCAAAAACTTCGCCCTTTTTCCTTTCAATCCCTACTGTTTTAGTTACGTTGATTGATTTATGGAAATGGACAAACGCTGGATCTGCTTTCGAGTTCCAGTTATTGTCTCCGCTTCTTGCGGTGGATCTAGACGTCTAGCTGTAACTACTAGTAGAAGTAAAACAGTACTAGCTTCTATGCTATGGTGCCCCCCCCCCCCCCCCCCCCCCACACACACACACACACACTTTCTTTTTCATGTAGCATGTTCCTCCTGTTGCTTAGAATTGACTCGAAATAAAATAGAGTCCCACTTGAGCTATAAATTTAATCTTGTACGCTGTACCCTCCAATGGCCTGCGGTCAATCTTGGGTTCCGCTCTTGGACATAGAAGCGAGACCCACTTGAAAAATGCGTGGATCCTCGCAAACAAATAGCAGCGCGTTGATCTTGGGTTTCCGAGCACTGCTCCCAGGTCACTTGCTGGCTTCAATAAGGAATTGGTTCGTCTCATCCTCTCAGGGTCTCTTTAAGTGGAGGTTAAGTAACTCTGTTCTGTTCTAGAACGAATCTAGATCTCGTAGTCCGTAAAGAATGCAGTAAATCTCCGCCCACATTGGCATGTGCAGTAGTTTCCCACATACACGTCTTCCTGGCAGCGGGATCTTCTCGAGTACCCATTTGAATTAGCTTAGGTTAGATTGTAATAAGGCTGCTCCGCTCCATGTTAGTCCTAAGATGCGCTGAAAGTCGCCACATGATAGTTTGTTTGTTTAACATCGTCGCGTCTCAGTGTAAGCATGCTCTGCTGTGTGACAGCCTGAGATACACTTTTCTTGTGAATGAACGAGTAATCAACATCAGCCACATGATGTGGCATGCTCATTTTGTGAACACTATCATGAGTCCAGCTTTGTTCTTGTTCCCTCTTTTCTGCCTACTTTGCTGTTGCTTTTGACTTTTTATATGCTGACCGGACCATTTCTCTTTTTTTCTCCGTTTTTTCTCTTTATTATTTGCTTTCTCTCCGCGATTTTATGGTCCTGTTTTTTTCCCCTCTTGACTTTACTGAGTTTCATTCTTTGAAGGTGGAACTGATGTACCTTGTTTTCACGTTGCCATGTAGCTCAGAAAATGGCCAGCAGATAGCGCGCCTTGCGCCTAAGGAGAAAATATACCGAAATTAATCGTATAATCGATATTTCTCGATGACATGTAACGCACACTGATTTCAAATGATACATTTTGCATGCATTCTGTAAAAAAAACCAATGAAAAAAGCAAGTTGCATTGTTTAGAATGAGAACTCTGTAATCATTAGACATCGATGGGAATTTCTTTCCCGTAGTGTCTTGGTCAGTGTCATGAGTCACTTGCTGGAAAGGAATGTTTATTCTGCTACCCCACTGCTTTTTTGCTGAGACACGCGCACTTTTACATAAACACACATGTTTTTTTTGTTAAGTCCAGGGCATGCAATGATTGTTGACATGTGTTTAGTTGTCTTCGGATGAAACACTCACCTGCATTTGACATGTGTTCTACCATTTGTCACTGATTATGCTCTATTTCTGATTGAACAGGGTTGCTTACCTTGACTGATATAGGCAATTGAGTATGCTGCTACTTTAATTTGCCCGTGGAAATTCATCAGATGGATTGTCTCAACCTTAGGACATCTTTCCGTGTTCTGCTCTCGATACAGTTGCTGCTATCATCGTTCAGTCCCTTGATTGTAGCGAACTTATCTTCGGAGAAGCAAGCCCTTCTTGACTTTGTCTCTGCAGTCTATCATGGAAACAAGCTCAACTGGGATAAACATACCTCAGTTTGTTCATGGCATGGCGTAAAATGCTCAGAAGATCAGTCACAAGTTTTTGAATTGAGGGTACCGGCTGCTGGTCTTATCGGAGTAATTTCTCCAAACACTCTTGGCAAGCTTTATTCTCTTCAAGTACTGAGCCTGCGGTCTAATCGATTGACCGGAAGTCTTCCAGCTGATGTGGCCTCCCTTCCGTCTTTACGTTCCATATACCTACAGCACAATGAACTTTCAGGAGGGTTGCCTTCTTCCTTCAGTCCTAACCTCAGTGTAATAGATTTCTCCTACAATTCCTTCACAGGAGAAGTACCTGCAAGTTTACAAAACCTCACTCAGTTAACCGTTCTTAATTTGCAAGATAACTCTTTCTCTGGATCCATCCCTGACCTCAAGCTTCACAGTCTGAAACTATTAAATCTGAGCAACAATGAACTGAAAGGCTCAATTCCTCGATCTCTCCAGAAATTTCCAAAGGGTTCATTTTCAAGGAATCCTGGACTGTGTGGGCTACCTCTAGCTGAATGCTCACATCCTTCACCAGCACGCTCACCTGAATCATCTCCATCGCCTCAATCTCCACCTTTGACACATCATGATAAGAAACTAGGCACGGGTTTCATAGTTGCAGTTGCTGTTGGTGGGTTTGCATTGCTGACGCTAATCGTGGTTGTGTGCTTTTCAAAGAGGAAAGGCAAGGACGAGATTGATGTGGAATCCAAAGGAAAGGGTACTGCCACCAGGAGCGAGAAGCCGAAGCAAGAATTCAGTAGCGGCGGCCAAATTGCTGAGAAGAATAAGTTGGTGTTCTTGGAGGGTTGCACCTATAGCTTTGACCTGGAGGATCTACTGAGGGCTTCTGCAGAAGTCCTTGGCAAGGGTAGTTATGGAACTGCTTACAAAGCTGTACTCGAAGATGGTACTGTCGTGGTAGTGAAGAGATTAAAAGATGTTGTGGCAGGGAAAAGAGAGTTTGAGCAGCAGATGGAGCTCATCGAGAGGTTGGGCAAACATGCAAACCTACTCCCACTACGCGCCTACTACTATTCCAAAGACGAGAAGCTCATCGTCTATGATTATATTGACACTGGAAGTGTTTCGGCCATGTTGCATGGTATGATTTTTCACTGCTACAGACATATTGCTGATGTGATATTTTTCAAAATCATTACTGATGTGATTGATCGATACCCATTTTTACTAACAACAGGCCAGCATTCCTAAAGTGCCAGCTTGAATCACGTAGCTTGCTGTATCTCTGCCATTTTATTATGTTTCTCTCAGTTTAACATCAATTTTTTTTTCCAAAAACACAGGAGAGCTGCGTATGTCACTGACTAGATATTAGTTGCTTCTTTTCTTCAATATGGTTGGGAAGAAAACTCACCTTCATATGTATATCTTCTACTTGCTGCGGAAGGCTGAAGCTGCACTTGCATTGCTTTAACATAGCTTGACACGCTCATTCTACAGAGTGCAACTTGTGCTAGATAACTGAGATATCCATTTGTTTTGTTAATGAGTGTTTCTTGCTGGATTGCTTGATCAACAGGTATCCGGGGCGTTACCGCGAAGACACCGTTAGATTGGAACTCCAGAATGAAGATCATCCTTGGAACAGCATATGGAATTGCACATATACATTCAGAAGGGGGCGCGAAGCTCACCCATGGCAATGTCAAGTCAACCAACGTACTCGTAGACCAAGATCACAATCCTTCCGTCTCGGACTATGGCCTCAGCGCTCTGACGAGTGTGCCGGTCAACGCATCTCGCGTCGTGGTCGGCTACCGTGCTCCAGAGATAGTCGAGAACCGCAAGATCACCCAGAAGTCCGACGTCTACAGCTTCGGCGTCCTCCTCATGGAGATGCTCACAGGGAAGGCCCCGCTCCAGACGCAGGGGAACGACGACGTCGTCGACCTGCCGAGATGGGTGCACTCGGTGGTCCGGGAGGAGTGGACGGCCGAGGTGTTTGACGTGGAGCTGATGAAGCACCAGAACATCGAGGAGGAGCTGGTACAGATGCTGCAGATAGCCATGGTGTGCACTGCCAAGTCGCCAGACCGGCGCCCGACGATGGAGGAGGTGATCAGGATGATTGAGGGGCTCCGCCAGTCCACCTCGGAGAGCCGCGCGTCTTCTGATGAGAAATCCAAGGAGTCGAACCCTCCATCGGTGTAAATCCTGCGCAGCTCCCTTCGTCCGCTTGATCGGTTGTTGTTGCCAGTTGCACCTCATTTGATTTGTTAGCTAATTTATTTATGATTGAGTTTCTTGTAAACCGTGGTTAGCATCTGCTGCATTTAGCCTCAGATAGAAAGAACTGAGCTTTCTTATTGATAGTCTGAAACTCTGTTTCATGGCGAGCGTAGAATTCTTCCGCTGGAAAATTGAAATTGTTAGCCTGCTCGATTGCAAATCCTTTTTATACAGTTGCATCTATCAGACCATTTGACAACGATCACCCCAACAAACTCCTTGATTGGCACAAGCATACAGTTGGCAACATATATTGAACAAGCCAATAATAGGAAGAAACTGGATCGTTGCCGTCACCGCCGCTGCAGGGCGGAGCAATCAGCCCGCTGCTGCCGTCGAATGCGCCCTCGAACAATTCAGAGTCTTGCCGTGCCGGTGCTGGAAAGGAACGGTTTCGAGGGGCAGCAGAAATTTGGAAACGACGACGGTCGACGGCGTTATGCGGAAGGCAATTCCAACTTTTTTTAAGCAAGTTTTCCGAGAACGATATACTACGTCCGATCTAAATCAACGGCTCAGGATGACGCTGGGAGATACGTTTTCTGTAAAACCCTCCAAATAGTATCATATTCCAAGTTCAGCACCATGAGGTTGCCCGATAACCCGTCCGATCAAGATCAGGCGGCTGAGATCGAGGCGATCCGCGGTAGACGTTTTTCCGTTGCATTACCGAGACGATCTCCGAGGAGTATATAGAAATGGAAAAGATAAGGCGAACGATGTCCACCTAGAAACCCTAGTTCGAACGCGCCGCCGTCACCGTCGTCGCTCGCGCTCTCCGCCCGTGAGTCTCGCGTCGATCCAGTGGAACCAGCGCCCCGCTCTGGATCTAACCGGCTTCGTGCCGTCGCAGGGATCGGAGCGAGAGTAGGGGCGTGTCGGCGGTGAAAGCGACTGCGTCAGCCATGGCGGACGAGGAGCATTCGGAGAGGAGAGAGGAGGCCTCCGAGGTGAGATGGCTCTTCCTCCTTCGTTGCGCTGATCGCTGATCGAGACGGGGTGTTCGTGTTCGTTGTACTTCTAGTTTTATTGCTGTTCGGTTGCTTGGCCTGATTTGATGCGGTTCCAGCTAAGGTTGAGCTTGCAAGTTGTGAGTTGGATTTGAGGTTCTGTTCCACCACATGGTTTATGTATCTATATTTTTTTTCTTCCCCTACAGCTTGCCCCCTTCGACCCGACCAAGAAGAAGAAAAAGAAGAAGGTTGTCATCCAAGAACCTTCTGATGAAGTGGACAAGCTTGCAGAGAAGACAGAAACACTGGCAGTCGCAGAACCCGCTGAACTTAACTTCACTGGAATGAAGAAGAAAAAGAAGAAGCCGGTACATCAGATACACTCATTTGGAGCTAGACTGGACAACGTTTAAGAATCATAAAATGGATCGAGGCTTTACATTTAGGCAGTATGCAAGTTTAAGAAACATGCAGTGAATTAAGGCTTTACATTGGTTCATTTCGCAAAATTTCAGGTGGATCTTGATTCAACTCTTGATGAGCTTGGAGATGGGGAGGACACTCAAGGTGCATTTCGTTTGCTCTGAATTTAATCCTTGCTCTTGTGAGTACTTTTGCAATATCTGACTCCCTGCTTTTCAGATGATCAAGCTGTAGAGGAACAAGGGGAAGGCATTGTGCTGGGAAGTGTCCCTACATACCCTTGGGAGGGAACTGATCGGGATTATAAATATGAAGAGGTGCTTAAATATTTTTCTGCCAATTATTTTGTCCATGTAAACATGGATCCCCGTGCATTGGTTGTTAGTAAACATGTGACTATTTTGTGCCCTTCTGGCTGATATGTGATTGTCACAATTGTAAACATGGATCCCCGTGCATTTTCGTGGTTCTAATGTTATATGACATTACAGCCACATTTTGTTGTTATGACTTGCATGGTATCTACATCTGTTTCTTTGTGAGCATTCAGATATGCAGCATTCTTTATCATTAATTTTGGTTACTTCTTCAGCAGTGGATCTTCAATATGTGTTACCTTTTTGTGAAATTTGACCTTGACCTTTTCTGTTCCAGCTGCTGGACAGGGTGTTCAACATTCTACGTGAGAACAACCCAGATCTTGCTGGGGATAGGCGTAGGACCGTTATGAGGCCACCACAAGTTCTTAGGGAGGGAACAAAGAAGACAGTTTTTGTTAACTTTATGGATTTGTGTAAAACGTAAGTTTCAACATAATTGTGGCAGCATATTTTTTACTGATACTCCCTCGCCTCCTTAAATTGTCTCTGCTGCTTCGTTGATAAAATTACAAAAAAAAATAACTTTTAATTTGTATCTCCAGGATGCATAGGCAACCTGAGCATGTGATGATGTTTTTACTTGCTGAAATGGGAACAAGCGGGTCACTTGATGGGCAGCAAAGGTTGGTGATCAAAGGAAGATTTGCCCCCAAAAACTTTGAAGCAATCCTGAGGAGATACATCAGTAAGTTATCCAATTTGATCGCGTTGATACTTGTAGTATGCTTTTTTTTTTTTGAACAGATGATGTTATAAGCTACTTGCTGTTTGCTGATATGATTGAATAAATATGATGGTTGTTTATTGTTTTTCTCCCTGCTATCTGAAAGTTGACTCATTTCTCAGATGAGTACGTCATCTGCAATGGATGCAAGAGCCCTGATACCATTCTGTCCAAGGAAAATCGTCTGTTCTTCCTTCGCTGCGAACAGGTAAATGTCTGCAGTTTTGGTGTGATGTATTTCCAATAGCTCTAGGCACTTTCAGTCATTCCCATCTCATTCCCCTATACATGATTATTTTGTTATACATTGCTAATTGACGCCATTTACCCCACCATATTTTTTCCTGCCAATGATGAGTCGCAACTTTATTGCCTACATTGTTTGAAAGTCTGATAAGAATTGCAATTTCTGAGGCACAAAATAATTCCACAGTTTATTCCATGCATTATCCGCTACGACTGTTATCGTCCCTTATTTTGCTGTTCTAGAAAGTTTTCTACTTATTAAACATCCTGACCAAAAAATGAACAATTATTTGCTGGATTTCCTAGTACACATTTGTCCTTCCATTTGTGGATTAGCTTGTTAGCCCTTGTTTGGTCTCGGCCATGGTGTTCTAGACTATGATGATTTGCAGAATCATTTGCCTACATTGTTTGAGTTTATGTGATAGCATCTGCAAGATCTGAGTCTTTCCTTTATCATATTGGAAGACCAAATATTGTACCTTCCGGCTGTTGCTTTTTCATTCTTATTTCACTTCCATGTTACTTTCACTTGGTAAACACTTCTAGGGCTAGTTTGGGAACTTCATTTTCCATCCCTTGGGAAAATGGGGGTTCCCAAACTAGCTCCTAGAGTTCTAGAGTTGACACTTGCATGGAACCATCACACCAGTTTATGAGTCTTTCCTTTATCATATTGGAAGACCAAATATTGTACCTTCCGGCTGTTGCTTTTTCATTCTTATTTCACTTCCATGTTACTTTCACTTGGTAAACACTTCTAGGGCTAGTTTGGGAACTTCATTTTCCATCCCTTGGGAAAATGGGGGTTCCCAAACTAGCTCCTAGAGTTCTAGAGTTGACACTTGCATGGAACCATCACACCAGTTTATGGTTCTGCCAATGATGACTTGCAACTTGATTGCCTACATTGTCTGACTAGTCTTCGGTGATAAGAAGTGCAATTGCTGAGGCTTAAATAGAGTTATAAATTTGTGGCATGCAATATATGCTTATTTTTATGTTTCTAGTTGTTTTTGCATGCATATTATATTCTTGAGTTTTCTCCCACGAACCAAAGATTTATTTTGCTAAAATTCACTCCGTTCTTGTGTGCATTTATTCGTTGAGCCTATGATGAGTTGCAGACTTATTTGCCTACATTGTTTGAGTAAAAGAGTGATAGCATCTGCAAAGTTCTGAGGCTATTCTTTTAAATCATACTGGAAGACTCATATTTGGTTCCAACTATAATGTGCCATTTCTTTTATTTAGTGTGGATCTTCAAGGTCCGTTGCTCCAATCAAAGCTGGATTCGTTGCTCAAGTCGGTCGTCGGAAGGCATGAGCATCTATATGTGGATGGTGTTGGGGTCAATACCAACTCAACAATAGTTGATTATTTGTTGACTAGAGATTCTGCGGCGCAATGTTGAGCAAGATATATCAACGATGCCCTTTGTCTGCATTCAAAGGATTCATCTATTGATGTCACAAGCCTATGAAAACTGGCGAGTGTGAATCCTGATCTACGACTCCCTGCGATCATAATCCTGTGACTGCTGGTTAGTGTCAAATGCAGTCTGTTAAACTTCTTGATGCGGTCACTAATACAAGTTCATCAAAGTTTTGTCCGAATGCCATAATTCTGTCATAAAATTTACTTTCTCTGTAATACACAATGAATCTAAGTGTTTACTTCATTATTCGATCCTTGGAATTCAGCTGATTCATTCAAACAAACATTCTCTTTAGCTTCCTCTAAATCCACCAATTAAAGCTGCCATCCGTATCATTTAACAAGTAAATTGTGTGAAACTGCAAATTAATAAACTCATTCAAAATTTTCATTTGACGCGTGCATAACTGAGGAAACCTCCTCTTAATCTGCTAATCAGTCGCCGATAAAATATTATAGAAGATTCGGATTATATGTGTTTTTCTTTCTCTTAGTTAGTCTTTGGTTGCACGGTCTTACGTAGTGAACCGGGCTGCATGTTTGGTTTAATTCAGATGGAACCGAGCCATTTCAACAGTGAAATATTTTTTTTTTAATATGCTGCATCTTTGGTTCCCTAAAAACGACCAAACATGGGTGCTCCCGAGTCCAACACTCTTATCGTTTTTGTTAGTAGCCTTCTCTTTTGTTTCAACTAGGCTCCAAACACTATCTTAATAACACACTAGTACACACTAGTATAATGCTTATATGTTGCGACCATACACAATCATATTGGATACCTGCCAACAGTGTCACGGACGAGAGCCTAGTAAGCCGCTGTAGCGCCTGATATGAGCCTCGTGGAGAAGCAATCTGTAGCGTCTGGTATGAGCCTCGTGGAGAAGCAATGACTAGTCCGCCTGGTATGAGCCTCGTGGAGAAGCAATGGCTAGTCCACGGTGCTCGTACTTTAGCGCTTGGTACTAAGACCTCGACTCGAGGCATTTTCTGTACCCCTTCTTACCCTGAAACTTATCCCTTATAACTTGAATTTCGTGAGTCGGACCTTGGAAAGTTTTTGAATAAACAAGGGGAATTTGTAGATCCTCCAAACGTAGAGCGTGAAAGGCTTTGAAACCAAATACGTTATCCACTATGGAAGTAAACATGTTACAGTGAATTCAAGATTTATAATGTTTCAGACTCAACGTTTATACTTTCAGTCTTTGGTGGCATACGCTATCGGCACATAATTGTTTGTAATAGGGGTTATAAGCGGGCGAGAGATAGAAGGGTCCCAAGTCTCTAAGGATTGTTCTGCTAGAGGGCCTACATATCGAATGTTGGCTCTCGAGTTCGTCTCTCTTCTTTCAATCCGACCCCCTCCCCCGCATTTTATAGCCTAAGGATGGGGTGGTTATAAATGACTTTTTCTCAGAAGGATTTGTTGTGCTGTAAAACAAAATAGTTTCCCCTGGATAAACCCCTTATGTGTCGTTATTAGTCTTGTATAACTCTCCATCGTGCCTCCTCAGGACTGCTAGTGAAGCGTGCCGATGACTTGAGTCTGAGCGTCATCATTATTTCGCCTGTGTGCCTCTACCCACGTCGACCCTTGGTCTAAGGGCATGTACAGTGGAGAGACACCAAAACGGTTCTCCAAGCACAAGAGACAACTAAGAGACTCTATTGTACAATGGAGTGTCTCTAAACGTAGTCTATTAATAAATACAGAATTAAATGTATTTGTATAGCATCAGATCGATATAACAGACAACAAATTCGTACAGTGGGAAATGAGGCGTCTGTTGTTACTTGGTTTACGAGCCAGAGGCGTCTCTTCACGGAGAGACGGCTCTAAGATTTTTTTGCAAATAACCCCTAAAACACCTTAAAAGCTCCCACATTAAACACCATTGTACATGCCCTAATGGTCTTCGTAGCCTGCCCTGGTGTTTTCGTGTCATCGTCATACTCATACATGCCTTCGTAGCATGTCCTCCTGTTTTCCCTTCGTTGTCTTACGTGTCTCGTAGGACGTCAAAGTATTCTCGTCTAGTCCTCATAGATCATAAATAAGGCTTAGCCCCTGTTTGTTTCGGCTTTTCGCAACTTTTGGCCACCAAAAGCTGCTGCGGACTGCCAAACACTCAGCTTTTCAGCCAGCTTCTATAAAATTCGTTTGGGTAAAAACCATTCAAAATCAACATATAATTGGTTGATTCGTCGCAATAGTAGTAATCCGTCACTTTATAGATCCTGAGCCCCATGGACAACTTTATCTTCCTTCGCACGTAATCCTAATGATACTCAGATTCTCTCCACAGCTAGATTCTCGGAAAAGCTTGTCAGAAAAAAAAGCTTGTCAGAAAAAAGCTGAACCAATAGTATTTATGTATTTGTCTAGACGACTTTTGAGAGAGAAGTATTTATGTATTTGTCTAGACGACTTTTGCTGGCTCAATAGTGCGTTTGAAGGCGATCAAAGGATGAGAAACTCCCAGCCAAACAGTGCCAACATCGCCTTAACATTTACCATGACCATATGCCACCTTATGAACATATTTTAAGAGTACAAGATAGAACCAGAGCTTACTGTTCCTATCCTGTACCAAGGCTAATGGTACGTTACATGTTTAATCAGCGTCTCTTGTGCACATAAGGCCCTGTTTGGGAACAAAGTTTTTGAAAACTACAGTTTTTGAAATACTATACTATACTTTAGTTATAACAATACCGTAGTTTATAATACCGCAGTTTTGAAAACTAAGGTCCAGAGCTAAGTTTAGAATGCCTTAAAACAACTATAGTATTTGCAATACTTCAGTTTTGAAAACAGAGATTTTACCCAGCTTGCCAAACACCATTATGTATATAATACTGCAGTATTTGAGAATACTGCAGTATTCTTCCAAAACTGCAGAAAAACTTTGTTCCCAAACACCCCCTAAGTTTCCATACATGTCACTCGATCAAAATTTTAAGCACATCTTCAATGGGCTAAACATCCTTAGTCCTTGAGCCTAGAGCCGGATGCGTTCACCTCCTCAAGGATCGGCGCGGGCCTGACGTAGGTGAACCCCGCGAAGTTGCTGTGCCCGCCACCAGCGGGGGTGCTTACCGGAGAGTCCAGCACGGGCGTCTTCGTCCAGCACTCGTCGAAGTTGGCGATACAGGTAAGCCCGGCGACGTTCGGCCGAAAGCTCGGCTGGATCTGCCGGGCCTCCAGCTTCCTCCAGTTGATTGGCTTGAACCACTTGTGGTTTTTTATCTCGTTGCTGCCTCCGGGGCAGCTGCCCAGCCGCTTGTTGGGTTCCTTGTGTAGCAGCTAAAAAACGGAGGGGGTATAGAACGTGAGCACAAATCAAGCTAACGCTTCTGCACTGATGAAATGAATGTAAAAGCTTACGCCTCTCAGGAGGGAATGAGCTTCACTAGACAGAAATGAAGGAAGCTTCAGTTTGTCTTTTATAATCTTCTGCTGAACTTTCTCCCTATTCCCAACAAATGGGGGCTGCAGTGTGTTGCCAAGTGTATGAACAATTAGCAACGAAGGCAAAATGACATGGTAACATCTGTTGAGAAGTTGAGAACCATGCAAACTCACCTTGCCTGTAAGCATTTCAAACAGCAGGATTCCCACGCTCCACCAGTCAGCAGCCTTATCATGCCCCCGGCCAAGAACAATTTCCGGGGCCATGTACTCGAGAGTGCCACACATCGAGTTTGATCTGGTATTTTCACAGAATTCCTTCGCAAGGCCAAAGTCTGTGAGCATGGCCTAGAAAGGTAGGGCGGATGGCGAGATGTTAGCAAAATGAGGAACTGGAAAGGGAAGTCGACACTCATCGTCAGTGATTCTTACATGGCCATCAGCATCCAGAAGGATGTTTTCGGGCTTGAGATCCCTATGCATAATTCCATTAGCATGAAGATGCGCTACAGCAGATACAATTTCAGCTGTATAGATTCTTGCAAGCTCCTCCCTTGTTATGAAAAACAAGTTTAGTTTCAGTGCTAGTGTTACTGCCTTTTGGCAAACAAAATTTCTATCAAAAAATGAAGGTACCTAAATAATCCTTGCTTGTAGAGCTGAAAGAAAAGATGCCCCCCGTTTATGAAGTCCAGGACAAGGTAAAGTCGATATTTCGTCTGCATAGTTAGAACATTACAATCGATAATTTGTATTAAGATTTCACCAAACTTAACACATTTATTTTCTGTACCATGAATAAGGATGAGAGTATGCACACAGACAGTTTTACCTGAAATGAGTACCTCAGCTGCACTATGAAAGGGTGGTCGACTTTTGTCAATATCTCTCTCTCGGCCTTCATATATTCAGAATGGTTTTTTTCTAGTATCCTGTCCTTCCTCATAACTTTCATTGCATATATCTCTGAGGTGTTTTTCTTTCTCACCTGAAATACTTTACCGAATGCCCCTTGGCCAACAAGCTTCAAGATTTCTAAGTCATCAAGCCCAATGCCCTCATCCTCTGTCATCGCATTACCCAGATCTTCATCACTGAGCTGCCCTTGGTCCCCTTCCTTTTCTTCTGAGAGGCACTTGACAAGTTCCGATGATCCCTCGTTTTTTCCTAGACTAAGCTTGCTAAGTCGCAAGGAGCGGCTGACAAGTGATGTTGGACCGACAAGAGAATGGGATCGGTTGATGATGACAACAGGATCACTGTAAAATTCTTCATTGGACTCAACAGTAGGTGCAGGACTCTCCGGACCAAAACCACAAAGGTTTGTTGGTGTTTGGACCGGGGTAGAACCAAAAACATCAGAGAAATCGTACTCAACATTATCTGAGGAGACGACATCTGGGGGCCCCGTTGGGAGGAGTATATTGACTGGGCAGTGGTTGGGGCCCTGTGCGAGAATTGCAGTCAGAGAGGATGGCTGAGAAGAAACCATTTCTGAAGCTTGAAAGCCTACAAACTCTTAGGCCAAACTTCTACTACAGTGAAGACTAAATTAGCTTCCTCCAGCGAAGCTTCCACCAGGAATTCCCAAGTATCCCGCGAAAAGGCAGAGAAAGATGATGCTGCTGTTCACTGTTGAATAAGAGATGTTGGATGCCAGTGCTTTCCCAGAACTCATGAAGCTGAAACAGACAAAGCTGAAGACAAAATAAATACTTGGTTAGCCTTGTATATTGTGGGAACAGGACTAGAAAAAATATATTTTATCATAGGTAGCTCGAGAAGAATTCTTTTGCAGAGAAAGCTACATGAACAAGTGACATATCCTAGGAAATTCATGAAACTACTTGTCTATAGGATTTCTATATTCATTGACATTGCAGACAAGTCTGATACTCCCCCCACCCACCCAGCTCACCCAAAGAAAAAAAGTGAACAATGCTATAAAAGCTAATGCATAAACAAAAATGGTATGCTGCCCCCCTTCATCCCAATCCCCAAAAGAATTAAAATTGTAGCTGAATGCTGTAAATACTCCATGAGTAGCCAAACATTCTACAGCTTTGGGTCATGAATAACTGAAGCATTGGAGCAAAGCAAGGACCATCAGTTTCCAAAACTTAGCTCCAAAAAAGTTTTGAGTAGAGGCACACACCCTGCTTTTATAGAAAGCAATAAATCACATGATTTTTTTTTTGCTTCCTAGCAAAGCAGATCCTATGCTTATACTCAAAAAACTTAGCCTAGATCCTACTATCCCATTCCTAGCAACGCCATCAAGAGATACCGTACGCACGTAATCTCCCGTCCTAGCATCCGATACACACTATCGTGTAGCAGTTACTAGTGTCAGACGAAATGAAATCACAGCACGCGAGCACACCAAAGATCAAGGGAGATCGAACCGATCGTTCTCGCCTCGCCCGCGGAATCGCTGGCTACCCTGTGCGCGGTCTGAAATTACGAAACACTCACGAGAGAGACGAGGGATGCGGCCGCTGGGGAAGGAGGCAGCGGGGGAATTCCGCGGAGCGGTAGTACCTCTTCTCGCCGACGGGAGATGGGGGCGCGTTCAGCTCCGACCTGGGGCCTCCGACCCCAGCTCTTCTCCTTCGGGGGTGCGCGGGTTGGTTGGTTGGTTGGTAATGGTGGCGGGGAGTGGGGCGTGCCGGGGAGGAGGAAGGATGGAGGAAGGGGAAAGCGGAAGGGTGGGGCCGTGGGCGTGTGGCTTCCGAAACGGCGCACGTTGGGGAGCACGCCACGACGCTTCCGTGTCAGGCCATCCAGCTTGTACCTTTGCGAGGAAGGCCCACCGGTCAGCGTCAAACAGTGGGCCAGGGCCTGCCAGCCGCCAGGTCGATTTCTTTTGCATCTGTATCCGACTTAGAGATGGCAATGGGTACCCGAAACTCGAAACCCGAAACCCGAAACCCGATGGGTTTTTACCCCATTAGGGTACGGGTTTGGGTCAATTTTCATACCCATGGGTTTGTTAATGGGCATAAATGTATACCCGGCGGGTTCATGGGTACGGGTTTGTTCCTATAGTACCCAAACCCGTGAACCCGTGGGTTTTTTAAACCCAACCAAACCTAGTGCATATTGTCATTTTATTTTATAAACGAACAATAAACTTGTTATCTACCTATTTACTTCCTAATTTTTATCAAATAGTGAATGTATAAGTAGTTGGTGATAGTGTTGCTTGCTTGATATTATAGTTATTACTAGCGTTATATATGTGGTGGATGTATAACTTAGTGCAAGCTAACTTGATTATACAACTTATTATTTATATTTAATTCTCTCTACTAATATTTTTTATACTAAATCATGAACTCGTTGATCATTACATAAATTTTGGACCATGATCTCATTAATCATTACGATACTTATTGATTATAAAAAGAATAAGCATATTGGAGATAAAAACCCGCGGGTAACCCGTGGGTACCCGCAAACCCGATGGGTACGGGTTTGGGCAAAATTTCAAACCCGTCATGGGTACGGGTTTTTTAATGGGTGTAAATATTTTTCACGGGTACGGGTTTGGGATAGCAAAACCCGATGGATTTATACCCGTTGCCATCTCTAATCCGACTCCCGTGGGAAACCCTGTTGACCAAAACCGGCAACGACAGCGGAGTTTTCCGACTTGGAGGCGCCCAGGTCGGTCGGCAGTGGCCAAGCCCAAACCGCGCGCTGGGCCGAGCCCAGCTACCTGAAGCCGCGCTTCAGACTAGCCGCAGCGGTGGACGCTGCCCCTCCCCCTCCCCTTGCATGCCGCGCGTAGGAGGCACCCTATGGCCGCAGCGGTGCCCCCTACAGCGTCCCCTACGTGTCGGTCCCCTTCTCTCTCCCCCTAGATCTAGCGTGTCACTGTTCATCACCCTAAACACTGTGCTGTGGGTCCACGAGTAATTGTTAGTAGATAAAAAATTGATAGTTGAAATAGAAAATGATATTTTATAGTGGTAGTGGGGTATAGGGGGAGTATTTAGGGGGAACCGCTGCGGGAGATGAAAAAATAGGGGGGAAAATAGGGGGAAAAAGTGATATAGTGAGAAAAATTTAGGGGTAACGGTTGCGGATAGCCTCACACCCACTTATTTTCAACACAACCTTTGCATATTTTATTCTTGTTTGTATTACACTTGTTATGTTATGTTGTTCGAATTGGCAAAGTAGGGCGCTGGCGCGCTGCCGTGCTCGTGCTGAGGCATACACGGTAGCTCACTAGCTCGGCTATCTTATCCACGTTTGTGACATAACCGAGTATCGGGAATGCATGTTAGTTAATTCACTAGCTTAATTGGTTCGTAAGAGCATAAGTTCTATATTTAAATTCTAAAATATTTAAAAAAATGGTTTTAGCTTAAAGTCTTGGACGCGCGGCGGCGCTCTTGGGCTCTAGATTTATGCGTGGTTAGACCTAAGGACTACTAATTTGGTGCTCTTAACCTAGCTAAGCCTTATGTGTCGCGACGGTGCGCTCCTTGGCTCCGGCCTCTGAAGTCCTCCGATGTCGTTGTGGGTGTCTCATTCTCCGCGTATATGTATGTTGTCCGCCTTCCTCGTGTCGGCTGACCCTCCCCCTTTGTATATGTCAAGGTGGTGATCAGCTACCGGTAGCTTCTCAAGGAAGGAGTTATTATGCCGTGGTAAAATGGAGCGTTCTACCTCGGTAAAGTCGTGCTTGTCCGCATGTACCTCAGTCGTGTGCGCTCTTCTAGCCACGCTCTTTAAGGCCGATGACGTGGGCATCAAAGAGCTCTGACATCATCATTGTCATCTATGTTCCACGCCAACCCCTGACTTCCGTAACCATTAACCAAGGTCTCATCATGGCTCGTAGTGTTGCAGGTCCTATAGACGGCCAGTGCACCCAGCCACGGGTTGATAGGTCATGAGTGGGCCACAGTCCTAGGGCCTATAGGTCATGAGTGGAAGTAGGTCCGACTTTCCCATTGTGGCTCGGTATCAGGTGCAGTTGATGCGGTCGAGGACTTACGACGGGTCTGTCCTGAGCCAGGCGCGGAATCCACTCGAGTGGCTTCCTCTCGGTTCGCGCCCCCCCCCTTCTGGCTCCGCCTCGCCTGACCTAGGCTCGGTGCCTCGTGACTATCCAGGAGCGTGTCCTTTTGGGGCAAACCTTTCCTTTGTCC